>NC_092785.1:49249643-49596806 GCF_047496795.1 Chiloscyllium punctatum
TACTTGAAGCATCAGCACAGGTTCTCAAGAGGAAGTAATTTCTGAAAAAGTATATTAGACATCTGTGAGGAGATAATGAGCAAGTAATACGAAGTCGACCCTGTAGAGGTGACCAGCTGGAATTTCCAAAAGGCCTTTGGCGAGGTGCAATATGACAAATTGCTCAATAATGGGAAATTCAACTTTAGACGACGGTGTGTTGGGAGTTTCCACATCCTCTCCGTTTCTGCCTGGATTTCCTCCCCAGACGAATGAGGTGTCGGTGACCTTCTTTGGCCATGGGGAATGCAGAGTTACAGGAATTGGGTAGAGGTGTGAGTTTGGGTGTGATGACCGTTGCAGGATTAAAAGAATCTTCCTGGGCGGAATGGCCTGTTTCCACATTACAGGTATTATATTAGGACAAGCTTGATCGCAGGGATTAAGGCTTTTGTCATATGAATTTCTTTTTTTAAAAAAAGGTCACAATTTCCATATAAATACATGATTTCAATTGAATCTGTTGAATGATATAAGGAGGGGATGAGCATTCTTAAAGAGGACATCATAAAGGTCAAGCGAGAATGTCAGATCACCTTAGCACGTAAAGTTAAGGATGTAATCTGAAGAGATTCCACAAGTTCATTAAGAACTGGAGACGAAATAGGACCACTTTAAGTTTAAAGAGCTCACTTTTGTTTTTAACCTCAGCAGCTGGAGAGATATATAATGTTCACTTTGTGGAGAACGAAATGAACTCTACAACTAAATATTGATGTTTATCAAGTCGTTTCCACTGTAACGGGCAAGTGCTTGAGGACTTGGAAATTATGAAGAAGGATATTTCTCTGGGATTTTATCTCATGTATCCCAGAACTTTGTGGCAAGTTAGGGAATGAAACTGTTGGGCCTTTCGTAGAAATAATTGTGTAAGCTATTACTATGAGTGAGGCAGCGAAAAAATGGGGAGTTGCTAATTTTGTGCTTTTATTAAGAAAGGGTTACATGGAGAATCCTGGGAACGATAGACCTGTGTTTCTGACGGTGGTCTTATGTAAGTTGTTGGATGCAATTACAAACGATTGAATTTAAATGCATTTGGAGATACACGGAATAAATAGGAATAACCAGAATGTTTTTGCGCGAGGGAAGTTGTATCTCACAAACATAACTGAGTTTTCGAGGGCATAACTAATATGATTGATCCGGACAAAGGGGTAGACATTGCTCACTTGAACATTAATAAAACCTTTTTCAAGGTTCCACATGTTTGCCTGATTCAAAAAGTGAGATCACAGAGTTCGGTGAGATTTCCAATTCGATATAAAATTAGATTAACAGCAAGAAGCTGGGAATAGCCGTGGAAAGTAGCTTTCAGACTGGAGGACTATTACCGATGGTGTCCCACAAGGATCGATGCTTCGCCCACATTCATTTTTTTTTTAATTAAAATAAATGATTTAGGCGAGAAGATAAAAAGCATAGTAAGTAATTTGCAAAATTTGTCGGAAAAGGAACAATAAAAAGGTGATGGAAGATTGTGAAGAGATTTTCTCGTCAGGTAAATTCCTCTCTCTATCCTCGAGTTTTTAAAGCGTGGGGGAGTGGGGTTGGGGCGGGACAGTGAAGGGCCATTAGTCCATCGTACAGACCAGGTAATCAGACGTCCATCTATTCTCGTCCCAGTTTGCAGCATTTGCCCCATAACTTTGAGTGTTCTGACTTTCCAGGGAAAATGTCAATGAGATTCGCTCTGTGAGCTTAAATGACAAAACAATGGTACTGGCGGTTGACTGGGTTGCAACACCTTTGAGGAACGTATTCGCATGTTCAAACACAGAGGCAGACATGCCGGCACAATCCCCGACAGTGACAAAGTCCTCATCATTATACGCAATCCATGCACTTTACGTCCTCAAGTTTCTCTGTTGAAAGGCGGTTTTAAGTGGAATACAAGCCATTTCTCCAAAAAATGTGAACTGTTGCTGTGAGCTGTGATATGAAGAGGATACTGAGCTGAAATAGTCCCACACGCTTCGTATGTGCAACTTTCAGTAACACAAATCCCAACAAATCAAGGCATCTTGCTCCTGGGTTCTGACAGGATAGCGCCCAGCAAACATTCCTCATTAAAACTACAGACACGCGGCAAACTCTAGACACTTTCACGTCTCGTCTCGTCTCGTTCTGTTTCTGACCCTGTCACACCTCCAGATTCCTCTTCATGTCTAGTCCCGAGATCAATGAGCTCTTTGATACAAATACAGACACATTGAGAAAGTGATCTTTATTTCAAAAGCAGAATCAGGGAATGTAAGCTGCGAGGGCTTGCTCACAGCACGGCAATAAGGCACCACGGGTTCATGTCCTGATTATTGTATAGACTGATTCCACCAATGGGCACCGTATCAGTTATTACCAATTAAAATCTTCCAATGAATACCGTGACTGACAGAAAGTAGCTTCGACCCCTTCCTGGCTGAGGGGTATTTTGCAAACAATGTCCTGTTCCTTCACAAACTGAGTTTTTCTCAGCTGGCCATGGATGCGTCGAGCACAGAAAATGCCCTTTGGCCCACTAAGTCTGCACATTCCAATACAATCCCCTGAACTGTACTTACCTCATTTGGCAGCACTTTGTTCAAAGGCTCAAACGAATTCAGCACCGTAAGTGTTCGACTATATGGGTCTTTTATGCTTTGGAGGTTTCTGCCTTTTCAATCATGACAGGCGGTTGGTTGCAGTTTCCCAAGCTTCCTTATCTGGGTTAGATGCATTTTACTTCATCCTGCGATTTGAATTTCAAACAAAAAAGCAGAGAACAAACACACTTCTAGTTCACTCTCGCCTCTTAATTAGAGTCAGCAAAATGCTTAACTGCATGAGGAACTCACAGTGGATTTAACGCCCATCGCCTCAATCATTTGGCCACACCTGCAGAAGTACGCTACTAAACTGGTTTCAAGTTCTCCCTTCCTGTGGAGCTGAGGGACAGGCAATCATTGTTAGGTTTGTTTGAATTGAATCACCACAGCTTCGACAGGGTAAAATGTCAATTATGTTTGGTCTGTGTAATCAATCTCGATATTTCAAATTATCATTCATTAAGAAGCAAAGACAGAGATTGCAAGATAAACTAAGCCTGTCTGGCAGCATCTGGAGATAGAGAAACAGAGACAACGATTCAGAACTTCTTCAGGAGTTTCTCAGAACTCTATTTTTCTCACAGGGTCTTCCATTCCTGCCGAGTTCCTTGAGCAGTTTTTGTTTTTGTCAGAGTATCCCAGCATCCGCAACACTTTACTAGCCATTAAACAATAAAGAAACACATTTGTCGTTCCTCACTGGATAGATCTTCCGATTGGGAGCGTATTCCCGAACATACTAAAGGATTCGGATGGATAAAAATAGCGACTGCTCCATGCGTGGCAACACCCTATCGGTTAACAGCCGAACGAGAGAATTAATTGCTCCACAGAGACTGGGGAGTTCCTTGTCGCAAGCCTCTTGCAGGATCTCATAAAGAAGACTGTAGCGAATTCAAGGATTCGCCTGGACTTCGTAGAATGACAATTGCCCTCGATTGGTTTGACGTTTCCAAACTGAATCCTGGGGCATTCGTTGTGGAAAATGGGAAGAGTCTGATCCATCGCCTTGCCGACTCAGTCATGTCACCGGGAACCAGCTCTCCTAAAACCGGGACCTACTCCATTCGTGCCTCATGACGAACATATTCCTGACCACGGTAAAACCCTGGAACTGTGCAGCTGAAGAAAAAGGGATGATGTGATTGTCGCTCCCTTCCTGGGTCGTGGGAGAACAGCACCTGTTAGTGAAGAGCCGAATGCACTGAATAATATCGCCACATAGACTGATGAGCCAAAGGCGTCAATGATCTTCGAATGCAAGCTTTAGTCTGCTCCTCCCCCATTGAAATACTCCTTAATTAGCTTTATCTTTCGAAAATAAATCTTTGGAAATTCATTCTGAGGACATGGGAATAGTCTGCTCCCACCCTCTAAAGACATAACCATGACACCAGGAACCAGTTCTCCTCCAACTGGGACCGTGACTCTTCCAGCCTTTCAGTGTCTTGTCTGTGACTGTGTTTTCTCATTGTCCCGGAGCTTAAATGAGATTTGACGTCCCGCCGTGCAGGAACGAGAATCTTTTCAATGTCACAGATCAGTTCATGTCCGGAGAGCATCAGAGTGAAAGCACTGGCCTCCGCAAGCACGGAAAGATTTCTAACCTGTCTCTGCACAGTCGAACAGTTCATCATTCATTCGCCTCTGGATCCGCTTCCCAAGGAATATATAAAGATTCAAAAAGCTCGAGACTAGGATTTCTGCTTTGCGTCTTGACAATTTCTCCACCTGCCAACTGGCAAAATTCTCCAAGAATCTCTTAACAACCATCTGCTTTCCACTATGTCCAGAGATAAATAAATCTCACTTTGTGGAGAGATTCCCGACTGTGGTAATGTTTTGTTTGGAGCAAGGAAGTTTAATGGGAGATTTCTTGGGAATGTTTACAATGATGTGGGCGGAAGTGGTGTGGATGGGCCGTTGATGGTCAGGAGGAACTGCTTCCCCTGACCAGGGCAACTGACCAAATGACGAGGAGTGAAGACGTTTACGGGAAAACACAACTTGTATCAAATCAACTCAGTGAAACCTACATATGCACCATGTGTTTGTTATTATCTGTGGATGGAGGAACAGAGCACAGAGTCAGATCCGTTTCTCGTTCAGAACACAAGTTTCCTGCATGACCTGAGAAAATGTCGAGTTGTTGAGACGGGTTTTCTGGAGTTGCAGGGATAACTCATCCAACAGGAAATCATTTAAAATCAACAGTGAGGGGAACATGTTCTGTATTGATGAGACATAGAGTGGAGGGGAAGGATCCATTTCCATGAGCAGAGAGATTAACAATACGGCAATGGTCGAGTAACAATGATGTTCTTGTTTACAGCGCCTTTCAGCATCACTTCAGTCACAGACACTGAAGTAACTTTGAAGTAGATGTGTCATTGTCAAAACTAAAGTGCTAATCAGGGCAGTTTGTTCAACCAGAGGTCAAAAAAGACCACTCAGAACTGGCCGTGGAGACGCCAGTGAGATTATGCTTTACCTTAAGCGTTTGTTCCTCTCTGGTTTATATCCAGAATAGTGCAGGACTGAAGGTTCTAATCTCAGGGGAAGGTGTTACCCACTAAGACACAGATGAGGAGGATGTTCTCACTTTCAGAGGGTAGCAAGTATGTAGAAGTATTTACAGCAGATGTCTGGCAAGACTCAGTATATTTAAGCCTTCAATTATCTCTCTATTAATAGCATGGAGCAAGTGGTAGAGTGAAATGTGCACAAATGTGCTGACAATTCACACTCGTGGGAGAGCATTTTATTTTGAGAACGTGGCATTTCGCATAGTCATATAGATAGGTTGAATGAATGGGGAATAACTTGTCAGATGCAGTTTCATGTCGGCATTATGAGGTCATGCACTTTGGTCGGAGAAGTCAAAAGAAAGAACACTATTAAAATCGAGAGAAAGTAAAAGAAACGTGTGAGACAGAGGAGTCTCATGCCTGACACAAACATGTTTAATATCATATTTTTCCCTGACAAAAAGGATGGCTTCCTTTCCGAATGCTCACAATGAAAGAGATGGTTTCCATGGAAAGTAAAAAACCCTGAAACAAATACCCTAATCGAGTACAAAGGAATGGATTGAGTCGTTCCAATGGACAACTTTGATGCTTATGGCTCTCTAAAATTTGTTTATAATGGAGCTAGAAGTGGGAATTGGGGGAGCTGGGGAGTGAAAGTCAGGTCACCCATGTTTACTGTCATCCTTCGTCTGCCTTCCTCATTTTTTTGTATGTTTTATTCAGCATTGTGGTTACGGTGAGTGCGCTTGTAAACCACACCGCTGGTGACGTGTTTCCCAAGACAGTTCTTCAACACGACTCGTAAGAATTCAACATTCTTTTCTCCTGAATCTAGGTAATCTCTAAACACTGTGCAAATATCACCAGAACCTCGACATTTTCCACGCCTGTCTGCCTACTTGCAATATCAATTGATTCATCACTGTGCTCCTGTTGCACAAATCAAGAACGAACCAAACCGCATCAATTGCTTCTAGGCTGCGAACGCAGCTAACTGCAGCCGCTCCCCAGAGTACTGGCAACTCTGTGATCAGAGAAGCACACATTGAACAGCCAGGAAACTCAAAATAATTACAGTGCCAGAGGCCGTGCCAGGAACGGCAACTGAGAAACAACAGAAACACTCTTTTGAGCTACGGACTTGGTTATATTTCTCAATCAGCAATCGAAGTTTACATTGGTTATATCAACTGATCCCTCACTCAAGGAACCAACAACTGCTGCAAACGGAGGAGAAAATGAGGACTTGAGATACTGGACATCAGAGTCCAGAGTGTGGTGCTGGAAAACACAGCAGGTCAGACAGTATCTGAGGAGCAGGAGAATCGATGTTTTGGGCATGTGTCTGATGACTTGCTCATGCCAGAAACATCCATTCTCCTGCTTCTTGGATGCTGCCTAACCTGCTGTACTTTTCCAGCAACAACGTCTCCATTGCTGCAGACTGTCATACAATCCGAGCTTCCAGCCGCAGAATCAGTGACACTCAGTGTAATGAGTCAACCTATTGAGGACACCTGGCAGTGGTGTTTAGTGTCAAGTAGATCTTCATGAATGCGTGTCGTGAATTGTCTGTCCTGTATGATGTTCCCTGCTCTCACTACGTGCAACATTGTTTGACCATATTTGTATTGTACATGATGGGTATTGGTTCCATTGTTCTGGTGGGTTGTTGTGTAAATGTGGCTTTCGGTTTATATTCTCTCATAGATCCGAGTAGTCAAAGGCTGTCCGTACTGAGACATTTTTGCTTGATGTGTTGGGTTCCCTCCTAACGTTGTTTGTCTGCAAGGAATTTGCGGGAATATCTATTGTTGCAAAGGATTTCTGGAGGATCCTGGAAACACCACAATCAGTTGCTCAGAGTGGCAATGCACAGACATGACGAGGTCAACAAATTCGACCAGAACAACAGAACAATAATTGGACAGTAGTGGGTAGCCAAAGATTTTCTAGAATGACAAGTCTCATCCAATGACTCCATCAAAGAACATGTTGACAGGGACATAACATACCGGGACCTGCAATGAACGACAAGAAGCAGCAACTAAAAGCAGTGGGAAGGAAATCACACCAATTCGAAACGCTACAGGACAGCAGAGCTTCATAAGAGTCTCATCAGCCTTGAGGATGTCACCGAGAAAGGGCAGGAAACTGCTGGAAACCAACTTCCCAACACTAACGAACATCCACACACCATCTGCAAACTTCACTGGAATTACAAATCTTTACACAATCCTTGAAATCCTGAAACAGCCCGGGCCGCCCCAGCGGGAAAATGAACCCTTGCATCCCACATACATGACAGCTGAACATAAGAAACGCCATATTCCAGTGGACGTCAGAGCGAACTGCTCTTGCAAGCTACTTGTGCGTGCTCTTGACAAAATTACTGCTTGATTATCCTCATCCAATTTCTCATCGTTTGAGATTGTGTGCTTTTAACATTACAAATTTACATCTGAATATCTCTGAATTTTCTGAGCATTTCTGCCGTTCCAACACTTAGAGACAGTGAGTTCCAGATTCCAACCACTCGTTGTCTGATAACGTTTTTTATGTGCAGCTACCCAAACGTTTTTACCCTTATCTTAAATCTATGGCTCCTTGGTGATTGATCCCTCCATCAAATGTTTCGTTAACTGTACATAATCCATAATGCTCATCATTTCGTACATCTCAATACTGTCTCATCTCAATTTCCCCTGCTTTCAGAAAAACAACGCATGTCTGTCTAAACTCTTTAATAGTTGAAGTTCTTCAATTCAGATAATATATTGGTAAATCACTTCTGTATCGTTTCCACAGTTGTCATATCACTGCTATAATGTGAATTGTAAAATTATACACAATTATCTAGCGAGAGACAAATGATGAATTGAAATAAATGTGGGGAGACCAGAGACATTGGTCTTTTCCAATAAAGTCATTCCCTCGATACTGTCCTGTACCATTTTCATGAACCCAATGCTCCAATGATCTCTGGTCCATGCAACTAAAACACTATACGTGAGGATTCAAAACCCAACCACATTGTCCAATAGCATTGAGTGGCTTAATGGTCCTGATGGTGATATTGAGTCACGTTCACCTGACAAGAGTGACAGCTGCAGCACAGACTAAACGGTGTCAATGTGAAAGTGAATGTTATTTTTTCCAATGTCCCAGTCACATGGGAGGAGGGATGGAAAGGGGGAATAGTGATTGTTAAAGGGAGAAAAATCTCCGAGATTACGTGCTGAGATTGGCGGCTTGAAGCATTAAAACCAACACCTGAGTGAGTATTTTCATCTTAAAATTGATTGTATCCTTTCTGCGTTTGTTTTGGACAGGTTATGTGGAGTAACATGGAACAAATGCTCATTACAGATACTTGGATTTGAATGGAGGTTGCTTGACCACAACGCAGAGGACAAACCACTATTCGATTCCATGAAAAAGCACAATGCAAAAAGCCTTTAATGCAATGGCAGAGATAGTCGAGGAACCGCATCACATGCACAACAGGAAAGCCCACTGAGACTGGATTGAATCATCACCTTGGATATCCCCAGTGGCTGTGGAGATTCCATCATTGAGAATGTTGAAGAATGAATTCGATAGATTTCAATAAAAGATTACATGTACAGGCGAGAGTTCACAAATATTGTTGAAATATCGGTTTCAATAAACATGAAGTTTCACATCATAACAAGGAAGAAACTATTATTGCACACTCACATCACACCGGTTCCCAGGTCTGGACTCAGTGAAACTGTGTACGCAGTGGCGAAAATCTGATTGGAAATTGAGAGTGGAATGAACGAGTGGATATCTACTTTGCCTGCCAGTGACAAACTCCATGAGCATGCAGTCCTACTGTGAAGGTAGAGAGGCGCGTGAAACGCCGAGGCTGGGAGCTCCAAACTCGCTCGGTGAAACTTCTGTTGACATGGGTCGTGGGAAAAGATCCTGAACTACTTTAATCTGATTTGAAATTATTAGACTAGATTCCCCACAGGATGAAAACAGGCCCTTCGGACCAACATGTTCACTACAACCCTCCGAAGATCAACCCATCCCAACCCTGTGTTTACCCCTGCCTAATGCACCTAACATTATGGACAATTTAGCATGGCCAATTCACGTGAAGTGCATATCTTTTAGATTTTGGGAGGTACTGGAGTACATGGAGGAAACACATACAGACACAGGGAGAACGTGTAAACTCCACATAGACAGTCGCCTGAGGCTGGAATCAGACCTGGGACCCGGGTGCTATGAGGCAGCCGTGTGAACCAATGAGCCACGGTGCCACACATTTGCTCATTGAATTGGGGCCCGCAGCCCTCTACAGCAACTATCTCCAAAGAATCACCACTCTCTGACTGAAGATATTCCTCCACGTCTCATTTCCAAATTGTTATCTCTTCACTTTGTCTCTGTGCCCTCGGGTTCTAGTGTGTCATAGTGGGTGAAACATCTTTGCCACATTGGCTCTGCACAGGTCTCTCAGCACTCTGTAAATTTCAAATAAATTGGGTCATTGACTCAGACATCATTGAAACAGATCGCTGTTCCAAACAGTCCATGCTACCATTTACCAAAACTAACGTAGTACCAACTACGTGTACTGGGCCCAAATCTCTCTTAACATGTCCTATTCATGCACTTATCTGAGTGTCTTTTAAATGTTGTAACTTTATCCACATTCCTACTTCCTCTAGAACTTTGCACAGGAAACATACCGTGTAAAATAAAACAAAGTGAACCTCATGTCTTTTTTTTCACTTTTGTCCTTACACCTTAAAAATACGCCCACTAGTCCTGAAATACCCCAAAGAAGGAAAGCACCATTGCAGTTGAGCTAGTCTGTACCCCTCAGGATTTTAAAAACCATTGAAAGAAGTCCCTGCCTATCCAGCTTCCCCTTACAGCTCAATCCCTTCATTCCTAGCAACATACTGGTAAATCTCTTCTTAACCCTGTCCAGCTTAATATTCTTCTTTGTCTGACTTGGAAAGCAGAACATAGACACAATACTACAGAAGATGCCTCGCCAACATCCTGGACAACCTCAGGATAACGTCCCAACTTCAACACTGAGCAACGCATGAAAGCGTTCTAACAGCATTTTAACGAAGCTGACGATATGTGACACGATTTCCAAAGTCCATTCCGTGACCTATTCACGTGTCTATTGCGCAGGACTATTCAAAGAAGTAATTGTAATTGTACAAGTACTACATGCCTTTGTAACTCAAACTGCAGTACGTTACATTTGTTGAAGATAATTTCTCTTTCCAATTCAGCTAATCATATACCCGAATGATCAATGTCTCTTTTAATCTTCTATAACCTCAGATAGCCTTCTTCTCTGTCGACTGTACCACCATGGAGAGTTGTAGCGTCCCTCAGCACAGAAACAGGTCGTTTGGTGCACACTGGTACATACGGATCACAATGCTGGTCCACATTAACCGGATTTCTCTGCACTTGGACCAGATCATTCTAATTCTTTGCTATCCATGTATTTGTCCAAAAGCCTTTTTAAATGTTCTCCGTGTACACACAAAGACTAATGCTGTCATCTCATGAAATGCATGTCGCTCATGTTGGTGTCAACCACAAACTGATGATCCCTGCCTTCCATATTGTCATCTAAAACATTTACATCAGTCACAAACAAAGGAGCCATCACTGATCCCTGTGGAACACTGCCGGTCACAAGCCTCCAGTCTGATAAACAACACACCAAAACCTCAACCTTTCTCTTGTTGTTAATTGAATTTTGTATCCAATTTGCAAACTCACTGTGAACCACATCTGATCTAACTTTACTCGTTAGTCTTGCATGTTGAATCTAGTTAAACGCTTTCCTAAAGCCTAAGTAAGCAAAGATATTTGTTCTTGCCTCATCAATCCGCTTGCCTACTTGATCAAAACCTCAGAAATTTGTGAGATCCAGTTTCCATCTCACTAAATCATGTTGATGATCCCCTATATTTCCTGGACTCTGAAAATGCTATCTTCCAAAACCACCTCAAAAAACTTGCGAACCACCAATTTCAAAGTCACAAGCGTGAAGATTCCAGTCTTTTGACTGTATCTATTCTTCAACAAGGTTCGTCAATGTCCAGTCATTTGAAATCACACCCATATTTAGAGATGACATAATTATTTCAGCAAGGAGTCTTGCAATTTCCGCGCTTACCTCCCATAATGCTTTGGGATTCAGTTCAAAAACATTGTCAACCTCGATGCTAATTGAAACCAGCAACACAGAAAAATATTTACCCCGTGCTGTAATCTGTGAAAATTCGATAGTGAAAACGTTTCGCAAAGGTAACGATTTAAAGGGAAAATATCAACTTTTTTCTTTATGTCTAACAGAGTATGAAAACTAAGAACTATTTACAGCTAGTTTCTCTTAAATCCATCTTTTACCTTCCACTCCGCAATAATATTCCGATTCTAAAAGATTCCCAACAATGAGTTAAAAAGTAATCAGGGTTCAAAACTACTCAGCTTTTTCAAGTCTCATTTTGTGGATTTTTCTGGGAAGATTCTCTTCAGGTTTTCCTCGATGTTCTGCCATGCAAACACATTTCCAGGAAGGTACATTTGTAGGATCTCTTGAGCTGGACGTCTCTGACGCAGTCCTAGCTGTTGCAAATATCCTGATTTATACCCCAAAAATCGGATTATTTCATTGGCTTTAATATTATCAAAACGTGAAGTTCACACATGATTTTGATTTCGGATCTTGATTCATAATTTAAGCTGATGGCAATCCAGCTCTGCTGGTTGTTTCAAACAAATGTCATATTGTTCCCTTGGTCAGAACAGGTTGTTCTGTGTCCTTGCTAGCTTTTCAACTCTTTTTTTTCACACCAGGTTCATAACAATACACTAGTCCAGGGTCTGGAGTTTTATACGCCTTTTACATTTTCTGAGATGTCCAGCAATTATTTTCCAGTAATATGAAATGTTTATCAGTATGTATTTCCATGATTTCTGTAGCCTCCTTAAGTCTAACATATCCTCGGTGAACAGACTTCCCAAACTGAGCTGTTCCACCTTGCTTGAATCCCTCTAAATACTTTCTCTTCGTCTAACCGTCCAAATGTCTTATAAAATAATGTAACAGTACCTCTACGTACCAGTTGCAAGCCATCATCTGTGAGAAAAGGATGTCTTGTCATTCTTCTGAGGCCTGGACTCCCGGATCCAAGGGAAAACGAACTTTGCTGTTCGCCTTATCGAGAGCACTCTTGATTTTATGAATCTCTATAAAGTCATCTTCGACCTCCGATGCTGCAGTACGACAAGGCAAAGCCTACACAGTCTCTGCTCGTTGTATTAAAAATCCAGTCCTGAGAACATGTAAACTCTTTGTTGCATGAGGCCAGACAGAGTCTAATGTAATCCAGCCACTAGAAACATCACCGAATCTCAAATTCTTGATGCTTAGTCAAATAGTTTCGGAAAAGGTATCGTCCTCTTCACATATGGAGAGTGAACATTTCGTCTCGCTGTCTCCACAATAAAAAATGACGTGAAAAATTCGTTTAATGCCTCTTCCATCTGCTGAGCTCAAAACCGATGTCAACCTCCTTGATCTTTCAGGTAATATTTCTCGCCTGTTCTCTTGCCAGATATGTACTTGTAGACCCTCTTTGGATTATCTTCAGCCCTGGCAGATTAAATTATTTCATATCCCCTCTTTCCTTCCTGGACTGCACTTTATTGAAGTCGCTACAAGAAATTCACTTGAACCCTGTTGTCTGTCTGATATCGAATACTCTTTCGTTTCGATTTGCTCCTCAACACCTTTTTTCAACAATGGTCACATCTTGCGAGTGTCCAGCCTGACAAATTCAGCTCAGGTTGACAGCATATCTGCCACTGGGAAAATGTTAGTCTGTGATTAAAGTTGGAATAACAGAGCATTAGAAATGCATTACAGAATAAAATGGATTCCGCATGGCTTTGTGCAGACGAAATCAGACCTAACACGTTTACAAGTATTTTCAGATCGTAACAAGCACAATACATAAAGGGGAATGCAGTAAATGGAATATATCTGAATTTCTAAAATTATTCAGAACGGTGTTTTATACGATAGCACTTCACAAGCATAGAAGCATGAACCAACACAGTTGGGGGTATGTATTAGTCGAGGATTGGGGAATGAATGGAGAGGCGAGATAATGAGGGCATTTTCATGATAGGAAATTGTAACTTGCAGATTCCCGGAGCCAACAATATTGGTGCCGCAGCTGTTGACAACATGTAC
This sequence comes from Chiloscyllium punctatum, assembly GCF_047496795.1. Taxonomy (NCBI): domain Eukaryota; kingdom Metazoa; phylum Chordata; class Chondrichthyes; order Orectolobiformes; family Hemiscylliidae; genus Chiloscyllium; species Chiloscyllium punctatum. Next base: position 49,263,077 of record NC_092785.1, read on the forward strand.
TAATCACCTGTACAACATGAGTTAATGTACTGTTGCTCAGTTTGGGGATGACACAAAATAGATGTGGATGCAAGGAATGAGGGTGGCACAGCAACATTGTGGACGGACAGAATTAGGATAAACAAGTGGACAAAAACGTAGCAGCATATAACATGCAAAAAAATGAGGTTTATGCATTTTGGCAGATATAAATATTAAGTGGGGAAATACACAGCACAAAGCATCAGCATACAGAGCACTTCGCTTCCATGTACATGAACTATGAAAAGTTAGCATCCAGTTTCAGCAGGTAATCGGGAAGTTAAATAGTTTTGTTTCACTTTATTTAAACGGAATGGGGACATATGTTTTTTTTTCAAAATACACATAGTATTAGTCAGATCAGAGCTGGATTCATGTGAACAAATTTGGTCCCCTATTTTAGGAATAGCAGTTCAGGGAAATTTAACACAAATCATCCGGGATATGGGAGGATATTCTCGGGAGATGAAATTGAGAATATTGCCCCTGTACTCATTGGAGTGTAGAATAATGTAACAAGACTTTACTGAGATACATTAGATTATGAGGGACATGATAGGATAATTTAGGAGAGAATGATTCGCCTTGTCTGAGAATCGAAGACCAGAGAACATAATCTCAGAGTAAGAAGTAACCTATTTAAGAAAGGTGTGGAGGAATTTCTTTCTCTTCGAGCCAACTGAATATGTGAAAGTATTTGCTGCAGTCCGCTCTAGAAATTGGCAGCTCATTGTATCCAAGATTACACTGAGATTAGGGAGGGTGGTAAAAAAGGAGGGGGTGTGGCGTTGCTAATTAGAAATGGTATAATGGCTGCAGAAAGGCAGTTCGAGGGGGATCTGCCTTTGGAGGAAGTATGGGCTGAAATCAGAAATAGGAAAGGAACAGTCACCTTGTTGGATGTTTTCTATAGGCCCGCCAATAGCAGCAGAGATGTGGAGAAACAGATTGGGAAACAGATTTTGAAAAAGTACAGAAGCCACAGGGTAGTAGTCATGGGCGATTTCAACTTCCCAAATATTGATTGGAAGCTCTTTAGAGCAAGTAGATTGGACGGGGCGGTGTTTGTGCAGTGCGTCCAGGAAGCTTTTCTAACTCAGTATGTACATTGTCCGACCAGAGGGGAGGCCATATTGGATTTGGTACTTAGTAACGAACCGGTACAAGTGATGGGCTTGTTAGTGGGTGAGCATTTTGGTGATGGTGACCAAAAATCTGTGACTTTCACGTTGGTTATGCAGAGAGATAAGTGCATGCAACAGGGTAGGTTTTTCAATTGGGGGAAGGGTAAATACGATGCTGCAAGATAGGATCTGAGAAGCATAAGTTGGGAGCATATGATGTCAGGGAAGGATGTCATTGAAATATGGAACTTTTTCAAGGAACAGATACGACATGTCCTTGATATGTATGCACCTGTCAGGCAGGAAAGAGATGGTCGTGTGACGGAACCTTGGTTGACGAGGGAGGTTGAATATCTCGTCAACAGGAAGAAGAGGCTTACATAAGGCTGAGGAAACAAGGTTCAGACAGAGCGTTGGAGGGATACAGGATAGCCAGGAGGGAGCTGAAAAAAGGGATTAGGAAAGCTAAGAGAGGGCATGAAAAATCTTTGGCGGGTAGGATCAAGGATAAACCAAGGCCTTTTATGCGTATGTCAAAAACATGAGAATGACGAGAACGAAGGTAGGTCCGATCAAGGACAGTAGTGGGAGACTGTGTATTGAGTCGGAAGAGATAGGAGAGGTCTTGAATGAATAAATTTCTTCAGTATTTACAAATGCGAGGGACCGTATTGTTGAAGAGGAGAGTGTGAAACGGACTGGTAAGTTAGAGGATATACTTGTTAGGAAGGAAGACGTGTTGGGCATTTTGAAAAACTTGAGGACAGACAAGTCCCGCGGGCCTGACGGTACATATTCTAGGATTATGTGGGAAGCAAGAGAGGAAATTGCAGAGCCGTTGGCAATGATCTTTTCGTCTTCACTGTCAACGGGGGTGGTACCAGGGGACTGGAGAGTGGCGAATGTTGTGGCCCTGTTCAAAAAAGAGAATAGGGATAACCCCGGGAATTACAGGCCAGTTAGTCTTAATTCAGTGATAGACAAAGTATTGGAAAGGGTTCTGAGGGATAGGATTTATGATTATCTGGAAAGAAACTGCTCGATTAAGGACAGGCAGCACGGATTTGTGAGGGGTAAGTCTTGCTTTATGAGTCTTATTGAATTCTTTGAGGAGGTGACCAATCTGTGGATGAGTGTAGAGCAGTGGATTTAGTGTACATGGATTTTAGCAAGGCATTTGATAAGGTTCCCCATTGTAGTCTTATGCGGAAAGTCAGGAGGCATGGGATAGTGGGAAATTTGGCCAGTTGGTTCGAGAACTGGCTAACCGCTCGAAGTCAAAGAGTGGTGGTCGATGGTAAATATTCCGCCTGGAGCCCAGTTACAAGTGGAGTTCCGCAGGGATCAGTTCTGGGTACTCTGTTGTTTGTAATTTTTATTAATGACGTGGAAGAGGGAGTCGAAGGATGGGTCAGTAAATTTGCAGATGATACGAAGATAGGTTGAGTTGTGGATAGTGAGGAGGGCTGTTGTCGGCTGCAAAGGGACTTAGATATGATGCAGAGTTGGGCTGAGGAGTGGCAGGTGGAGTTCAACCCTGTCAAGTGTGAGGTTGTCCATTTTGGAAGGACAAATAAGAATGTAGAATACAGGGTTAACGATAGGGTTCTGAGTAAGGTGGAGGACCAGAGGGATCTTGGTGTCTATGTTCATAGCCCTTTGAAAGTTGCCACTCAGGTGGATAGAGCTTGTAAGAAGGCCTATGGTGTATTAGCGTTCATTAGCAGAGGGATTGACTTCAAGAGTCGTGAGGTGATGTTGCAGCTGTACAGGACCTTGGTTAGGCCACATTTGGAGTACTGTGTGCAGTTCTGGTCGCCTTACTTTAGGAAAGATGTGGAAGCTTTGGAGAGGGTGCAGAGGAGATTTACCAGGATGTTGCCTGGAATGGAGAATAGGCCGTACGATGATAGGTTGAGAGTGCTAGAACTTTTCTCATTGGAAAGGCGATGGATGATGTGTGACTTGATAGAGGTTTATAAGATGATCAGGGGAATAGATAGAATTGACAGTCAGAGACTTTTCCCCCGGGTACAACAGAGTGTTACAAGGGGACATAAATTTTAGGTTAAGGGTGGAAGGTGTAGGGGGGATGTCAGGGTAGGTTGTTTACCCAGAGAGCGGTGGGGGCATGAAATGAGCTGCCTGTGGAAGTGGCAGAGTCAGAATTATTGGTGACCATTAAGCGGGAATTGGATAGATACATGGATAGGTGCTTAAGATAGGACAAATGTTCGGCACAACATTGTGGGCTGAAGGGCCTGTTCTGTGCTGTATTGTTCAATGTTCGATGTTCTAAGACTGTGAGAAACAGATTTTAATCAGCAAGGTATTCAAAGGTTAGGTGCTATTGCAGGAACTTGAATCTGAGGATTATCAGATCAGCTGCAATCACACTGAATGGTGAGAGCAGACTGCACAGGTTTAATTGACTACTTCTGCTCTTGCATCTTTTTATCTCTCCTTTCTGGACTTTCAATTGCTTCTGTTTTTCCTTTATCAATGACTTTACTGAGCATTAGAAGAAGAAGATTTACAGTGCGAAAGCTAAAAACCGAATATCACTTCCGTATCTGATGGTGTTGTCCTGTTGATTGTTGCCTGAATATGATTCACTTTTGAACATGAAAGGGAAAAGCATCCTTCACAGTGTGGAGAAACTGTACACATGTTGTACGTGTGGGCAGGGCTTCACCAGATAATCTGCCTCGTCAGAACATAAATACAGTCACACGAGGGAAAGACCATTCGTCTGTTTCGAGTGTGGGACAGAATTCACTTGATCCACTACGTTGTTTTAACAACAGCAAGTCCGCATAGCGGATATTTCTTTTAAATGCCCTGAACGTGGGAAGCAGCTTAACATCTCTGAGAATCTGCTGACCCATCAATATGTTGACACTGATGAGAAACTTCATTTGCTCCCAAACTGGGCCTGGATTAAAGTGATTAATTGGACTCTCTGTGCACGCGCCATCTCACTGTGGGGAGAGGCTGTTCACCTGCACTGGTGTGTGTGAAGATTTTATGTGAAATCCAACCTATTGAAACAATAGCAAGTTCACAAGTGAACAAAGTGGCTGGTTTTTACTGTCCTTCATCGTGTGTCAAAGTCTCAAACAAAAGTTTTGGTTTGAATTCCAAATTACTGTCGAGCTATTCCATAGAGTTTAATGTATAGGAAAGGATTAGAAGGTTACGGGGCAAAGGCAGGGAGTTGGGATTTGTCTGAATGCATATTTCGGTCGGAATGGGCCAGTTTGGACCAAAGGGTCTGCCTCTGTGCTTTAGGACTCTATGACTCTAACAATCATTGCTTGTCTCCCACTGAATGCCATATTGTACTTTCCCAATTCACTGGAACGAACATGACCCTCCACCCTGCAGGCTTCCCTGATGTTTGACAATCATGTTCAACATTCGATATTATATGCAAATGCCGTGTAAAATGCAACATATTAATGTCACATTTCCTGAGAACAAGATTATTAATTAGTCCTTCTGAGCACACATCACCAAATTCAAACTAACCTTGTCTCTAGTTTGGATTACAACATACTCTTCCAGCTGCCTGGTACACACTTCTGGAATTTATTTTTCACAGCATTAGCAGTCACTTAGTTTATGCAGTTTAGATGTAACGTGAGATAATTCAGTATTACTGCAGCACCAACAATACCAATTTTCCACAGCATAAGATATATAAAATTTGCACGACAATTTTACACAGCAGAATACACCAATACTTGTTTCTCATTGCTCAGATCCTCCCAAACCGATTCTGTGGGATCTGAGGGACAGGGCCGGTAGCATTATTAGTGACAGACTTAGGGAAGACGTTCATTGAGGCTCGTCTCGACGCTGAGATGATCTGAAGAAATATCCAGGACGTTCTGTATCCTCGTTCTACCAGGATAAGTGTCACCGTATTCTCTCTGCTCCCTCACACTGACTGTATATCTGTTATAGCACCTACCCCCGAACAAGGCTTACGCTCTGTCTCCAAATAAAGTTCATGTACTTCCAATCTCACTGTTGAATTCAGCACCTTCCTTCCATCATTTTGTCTGTCGCCCATGCAATATACCCACACCAATAACACCTTATGGATTCTGCACTGTGGACTGACTCCCTCCAGACACCTCACCATTCAGCAACCCTCCCACCCCCCAACACCACCTAAAAAATTACGAACAGCACATTCCCCACTTCCCTTTCTCCCATTCCAGGATAAACAGCCTGGAACAAGACAGAAAGGGCCAAGCTGGGTGGGGGAGTGTCCGATATCCGTTCCCTTTCCCCCCCTCCCCTCTCCCCGCCATGTTGGAAGCACCGTTGCACGAGCTGGAGAGGACCGAGTGAATCGTATGGAGATTCTGTAATATCCACCTCCTACCAACTGAGTAAGAAGCAATGTTTTATGGAGGGCAATTCTCACTTAAACCGCTCTGTCTTTTCCACTACTTCTTTCCCTCCCAAAACAACAAATATCTCATTGCAGAAAAATGCAGACACAGAAATACTGAGAGACATATGTAAACACCACAATATACTAACACTCATAGTACATGCAATGAAATGGACCCGCACACATGTAGAGGCATACAGAGACATACACAGTCACACACAAACAGACTTAAACAGATAAAACGCAGAGGCTGATACACGGAAAAACAAATGTATAGACACAAATACACAGACACACAAACACATGAACAAACACACACGCACGCATGCAGATACACATAAACGCAGGTACTTGTGTCTATAAGCCAGAGATAGATCGGTTTTTGATGAATAAGGGTACCAAGGGTTACCGAGAGAAGTCACTAGAATGATGTTGAGAAACCTCTAAGCCAATATTAAATGACATTCAGCTTCGATGGGCAGAATTGCCTAATTCTGCTCCCTTTTTTTTAATGTTCATGTGGTGTTATGCTATCTGGTATTCTTTTCCTGGCACAGGAGTAGAGAATGAGTTTAATACACATTTGATTGGAAAGAGTCAGTGGTAATGTTGGACAGGTTTAGGGGGATGTATAAGTCTATTCCTAATTATTCTGTCCTTCTGTTTCAAAAAAGGTGAAAATTTTATGTTAGTTTAACACATTTTTAAAATAATGGGTCCTGCAATGAAATAACGACGCTCCTTTTCCTTTCGTGTTATGGTATCTGTGGTGCCCTTTTCCTCAGGGAGCAGTAAAGATGCGTTTTTTTAAGCTATTCAAGGCTGACCTCGAATGATCTTTCCTGGACAGGAGGGTCAATGTTTATTGGGAACAGAGCAGAGACAGATGGTCAGAACATTCAGATCAGCCATGAGCATTCTGAATGGTGCAGCCGAATGGCCAACTTCTGCTCCGATCCATTAAGTTAGTCTGCAGATGTAGCAAGTGGGATGAAATGATGTTGTTTCTGGGAAAAGGTATCGGGTTTAATTGTAGCAATGTGTTACTGCATCTGGACAGCGAGACTGCAGATACAGGAGGTCAGAGTCGATAAATATTGCCCTGTAAAAGCACAGCAGGTCAGGCAGCATCCGAGGAGCAGGAAAGTCAATGTTTCGGGCATAAGCCCTTCATCAGGAATGTGACTGAAACATGCCTCTCCTTCTCCCTGTACACACATTTCTGGGAGGCCTTTTGATAAGAAGCATTACCAGTTTAGGTATTGGATGCGAAATCTTTTTTAACCACACACGATTTTCTGAAAAAAATTAGCTGGATATATATTTTATCTTGTTAGGGTGTTTGAAACTACAGAATAAATGTTAAGTATAAAATGTGTTGATTGATAAAAATGCATAGGCGTGTACTGTACCTTTTAAAGAGAGTAAAAGTTGGCAAGGACTTAACAAACACAGAGTGTGCTGAATTTTTTTAAAAAAAATAACATTTGACTGAAAGAAAAAGTTGATCTGAGTGCTATGCTATACAACAAATTCGATATAGGCCAATCAGTTTAACTTACGCTCCAAGAAACCAAAATCCAAACGAATTTGAATTTTAATGCTATAAAACCAATGAGACATTCTGGTGTTTTGTGGTATAAAATCGAGCATTTTGGACAGTTAGGCAGGGCGGCAAAAAGCACTAATAAATGCAGACTGCCTGCAGAATCGCTCTTTGAAAGGTACCTGTTTCTATGAAATCTGTGCAGTAGAAGACCGAAGATAAGACCCGGGAAAACCTACAGATGAAGATTCACAGGAAAATCGACATAAGTCGCTGGGCGTTTTGAAATTCAATTTTTTTTTTGTAAATCTTAATCGGGTGGTTTTATTGGATCAGTACATTACTGTAAAGTGGGAAGTAGATAAACTGATCAGACCAGGATGAGTACAGTGTAGAAAGTTGTTGTTTAATGTTGTCTTTTTTTTATTGGAGTTAAAGAATAAACTATTATTGCTTTCGATAGATAGAGGGATTTGGTCGTTCTTTGTCCCTCACACTTTTATAGACTATGAGGCGAGGTGATATTTTACTATGTGTCTGGTTTAAATTAGCAGAAGGGCTTCACACTCTGTCGTAACATTGATTTTAACGCAGATATAATGAAGACATCAACCGATTTCTTAAAATTATGCAGACACGTGTAAACATGCCATCAAATTATGCAGCTGGGATATTGTTTTTTTTTGCCCAGAAAAGGCACTGTGTACAACAGCAGTAATGATGCATTTGTATATAGGATCTTATCATCCATTGCAGAGAAATTTCAAGGAAAGCACACGTGGTCCTTTTTGGTGTTCAGTTGGCATTATTGCATAGTTTAATACAGGGAGGGATAAAAATGTTAACTGCCACATAGCAGCAGCCTCGTGCCCCCGTCTCTCATTTTCATCCACCTGACAAGAGAAGAAAATCCTGCGTCATCTTGACCAATCGTGTCGGTTTCCTGATGAAAGATTCTTTGGCATCTTTCCACTATCTGACGTAAAGTGAATTGAACCAAATCCAACTGTTCCAGGGAGATAGTCCATTACAAGCAGCTCGTGTGAGCGGAAGAACTTCAGAGGACCGAATAACATTTGGGACATTCTGTCATCTTTCCATTTGTTAAGATTTCAGCTATTAAAGAACTCTGGAAAGCTTTCTTTTTTTGTTTTGTCTTAAAATGTGTGTGTTCCGTGTGTGCATGCAGCTGCACGCTTGTGTGTTTGTCTTTTTCTCTAGAAGGTGAGCCAGGCTGACACTTATATCATAGGCCTTATCACTAAACTTTGAAATTTCTTGTAACCAGTGGAGGAGTGTGACTTCAAAAGGAATCAGTAACCCTGGAACAGTGGTTGGAACACGAATGAGAAATTCTGAAAGAGCTGTAAAAGTGGGAATTCCATTTCCCAGAAGTATGTGATGTCTAGGTGTTTGTATTGAACAGAGAAATGAATGAATGGAAATGGCGCATTTAGAAAAGTGCTGCTAAGACCACAACCAGATCAGGTACGAACTTAGTACCTGGTACAGCTGTGGCAAAGTGGTTAATGACCCACTCCTGCTCCTCACTCAAATGTTCCAATGTTCTATTCAGCCCCTCACAGGAGCAGATAGAGGCCACTTGCGCCAAATACCTGGTTCACAGTAACATAGGATATCATTCAGTTCCTCCAGACTGACACACACAGTATGGTGTGGGTTGGAAAATGTTATTGGGTAATACAAGCTGGGTTCGAAAGACGCCTCTGGTCTCTTTACAGAGCGTTTCTGCTCTGCAACCTGTGGTTCATTTGTTGGTCATGTCGTGGACCCAGTTTCACTGTGAATACAGCCCACAGACATCACTCAGAGATGATACACAAAATAATTTGCGCTCTCTGACTGCAACATTCAGGAAAATTACAATCATTAACTTTCCAGATGCAGGATATGAGAACATAAGGTGATGAGTTAATTCGGCCAGTCAATCCTGCTGTGCCATTGTATACCATGATGGCTGATCCACTGTTGGTAGCAATTCCTTTCAATTCCCAATTCTCCACACCCTTCAACAAAATGATAGTGGGCAAAAACCAATCTACCTCCACTGTAACTACTTTCAGTGATCTAGATCCCCGAACTCTCTCATCCAGATAGTTCCTGACATGCATTACATTCTGTGAGAAGAAAACACTCCCCACACAGACACAATAACCTATTGATGAGTTCAAAAGAGGTGAACACAGGAGCCCAGCTAAGAGTGGCAGACCCTGATATCAAGGCCGGAGTTGACTCAGTATGGTATCAAGGAACGCTGACTAAATTAAATTTAGTGGGCATCAGCCACAATATCTCTTCTGGTTGGGGTCATCCATAGCACAACCGAAGATATGCGTCGTTTGTGGACATCAATCCTTTCAGTTCCAGGGCATCACTTCAAGAGATCCTCAGGGGAGCCTCCTTAACACAAACAGCTCTAGCTGCTGCATCAATCCTTTCCAACACCATAAGATCAGAAGTTGTGATGGTCACTGAAGATCAGACAATATTCAGAACATTTTGTACACTGTCAGCTCCTGAACCAGTCTGTATCCATATGCAGCAAGACCCGGACAACATTCAGGCTTGTGCTGTTAAAGTGTCGGTAACATTCATGATACAGCACGGCCAGATACTGCACATTTCCACAGTTAAAAGAGGTGCTCATTCAGCATCTCAATGTGGTTGCACCCGGATATGAGGAAGTAATTCAGGCCATCGAAACGAATGGACAAGAAGAGGGACAAACTATTAAACCCTTCTGCCTGTTCCACAAGAAAAGAAGCAGTCTCGTCAATGCATCTAACTGGTAAACAGGAACGTGAAATGTCCAATCAGACCCTTGAGCGAGTTCCATGCGACCTGGACGAGAACATTCATCCCCTCAAGGGCTTATGCAGAAAAAGGAGGATGTCATTGATGTTCCAACGTGACAAAGAAAAGGAGCAGTGACTGCACTCAGCGACTGTTCCATGATGTTCCTCGTAGCCCCATTGCATGTGGAACGTGTGCCATTTTAACATAGTTTCCTGGCAGTGAGGAGAGAAGCCAAATATTTTGTGCGAAGTCTCAAGGAGACATCTTTCCCCTCCGAGAAGACAGACCCATGTTCTCCATCCAGGACAGAAGCTGTTGAGAATGGTTAACTGTTTTAGAGTGAAGGTATTTTGGCTGCTGTCGGGATTGTGGATAACATGACGCTCTGTGCAGAATCACACATACCGAATGCACTATATTAATGTCGGAGACTGTATGCAAACCCTGAACCTGTCTCTGTTAATCGACATGGAGAGTGGGGCTGAAGTAGGAGAAACCTTCTCAGAGGCACTTAAACTATCGAGAATTATAACCCGCGTGAAAAAAAAACAAACAATGGAATTTATCACGTTCTTAGTGTCTGTTTAGAACATAATGAGTGATTGTCCATTCCCCTCATGTTTCAAGGCAATTACCTCTTATTCTGTCACAGAGCTACAGATTAATCTTCACTCACTCCTCATGGTACCATGATCCCTGTGATTAGTCTGTTGACACTCTTTCACACTCTCTCTGTGACGTGGAGATCATTCCCTATAAAGGAGAGAAAATCTGCCCACAATACCCTATATACTGCCTCAACAACACTCTCAGGGATGATCATAATAATTCCCTTCCCTCACTTTGCCGTCTCTGTTTCTTTCCTGTGGTGTGAAAAAGCTAATCCTTCTCTATGCCCTGAGACTGATGTGAAATTTACAAGTTCCTTACGTCTGTACATCAACATCAACAAAGCCAACGCCAGAGATGGAGATGAACATCACTCTTGTGAAGAACTTCAAAGATATAGAATACACCTAAAACAAGGAATGGTCACCTACCCCAATGGAAAGGAATATGGTCTGAATATGGTAAACAGGCAGAGGAAGGAGCTATCTTTCCTTTGTTCTTCCCTCACGGGATGTGTGTAGACCTGGTCAGGCCAGCATGTTATCCCGATCTGAAACTGGGTGGCTGGTTTAGCTGATCCACAGGACAGTAAAGAGAAAACTACATTGCTGTGGGATTGCAGTCACATGGAGACTTGACCAACCAAGCATGACTCATTGTCTTCTCAGAAGGACATGAGGCAAGCAGATGGGCTTTTTCTCACAAATAATAATGGTTTCATTTTAATTATATCAATTTCTTTCATGAGATGTCAATTGATTATTATTCGATGGCAGTAGGTTAAGCGTCATTGACTTGAGTACTATACACTTTCTTACATCTGACAGATTCTGTGCAGAGAACAAGTTAAACATCTCAAATGCAATTATTTTGTAGTGGACACGTGGTTTGAAGAGATTTGAAGAAACAGCTGTATCGGATTTAACAAAAACACAAACGATGGTTCATTCAGGAATTGCACTGAGGCTGAGGAGACGACTGGGATATCATAATGGTGGTATTGGACAGGATTGGTGGGTAGGGAGGATATGGAAATGTAAATTTGGGCAGGACAGAAAGGATTATGGAGTTTGAGTTCCATCTCGCATATCAATGAGTAATTTGTAAATAGTAATTTGCTTTATATATTTTATAAGGAAAGGAATTTTTGATTGGAACTGAAGACATTGATTGCCATTTCCTAATATTTACATGTCATGAGCAGAAATTCAGTTCAACCCAGTTTAACAGTCAAAGAGAATGACTTACTAGGAACACCAACTATGGTGAAGATGGGATAGTAACCACCCTGAATAATCCAAAGGATTTCCTGGATCCGCCATGCTAATGATATCCAAGGCTGAGAAAGAAAGTATAGACCCAAGGATAAACTCCTGTCCATTGGTGGAACATTCCAGTCTAATGTTCACAGATTCTGATCCATTGTTGGAACATTCGAGTGTAATGTTCACATATTCTAATCTCTCCTCCCTTCCCTTTGGAGCTGCTGATCCCTGTTAGTGCTGTCGGTGATACACCCTCTCACACTATGGGATAATACATTGACATAGCCCATTTATCGTTTAACGATGGAAACCCTCCACTGGGATAATTAGAATCCACAGAGATTGACAATAATCACAGTCGGTGAACAATTAGCTCCAGTTAAACCCTTTCAATTCAATATTAATTTTAATAAAATTGAAAATAACGTTTAACATTTTCACAGTCCGCATGGGATATGTTGGAGTGACTGAGGGAAGGGATGTTGGAGATGGCAGATTGTTTGTGTGTAATCATTCAATCTGCCTTGGATATGAGTGCAATGACAGAGAATTGTTGGAACATAAACGACTTTCTCCATTAATCAATTGAAATTATAGCCTGAAATTATTGATCAGTGATTATGTTGATGAATTAACTTTTATATCCCAAAATCTGATGGGAAAATGTGCTTAAGAAAACATGGATTATAACAGGCAAACTGCATGGATATGTTAACACAGACGTGTACATGATAAATACAATTCAGATTGTTATTTGAGGATGAGAAGGGGCAAGTAAGGGTCATGCTGCTGATGTTATTGATGTCAATGAACTCTGATAAAGTATCGTTTATTAGACTCCAATTACTGTGTGATTATGACATTGGGGAGGAGACAGAAATCAGAGAGATTTGGAGGAAATGGCTGCTGCGACTGGAGGGAGAGATAATGATATTGCCAGTCATCAGTATTGGAACGTGCCTCTTTATAAATCATTAGGTCAGAATCATGATGCAGTTATAGTCAGGGATGAGGACAGCCAACATTAACCAGAAGACCAGAAGACATAGGAGCAAAAATGTGGCCTTTCTGCCGATTGAGTCTACTCCGCCATTTGATAATATCTGTTAAGCTTCTCAACATCACTATCCCGCTTTCTCTCCATAACCCTTGGTCTCCTTGACAATCAAGAACCAATCGAGCTCAGTCTTAAATATACATAATGACCTGGTCTCCAGCTTCTGTGGCCGAAAATTCCATAGATCCCCGACTCTCTGGCTGAAAAAGTTTCTACTTGTCTCTGTTGTAAAAAGTCTTCCCTTTATGCTGGGATCTCGAGTCCTAGTCTCTCCTATCAATAGAATCGTCTTTCCAACATCCTGTCTGTCCATGTCATTCAGTATTTGGTAAGTTTCAATTAGATGCCCCAGATAATTCTAAACTCCATCAGATACTGACCCAGAGTCCTCAAATGTTGCCATATGTTAAGCTTTTCATTCAAAAACCATTCCTATGAATCTTGTCTGAACATCCTGCAGTGTCAGTACATCCTTCCTGAGATACGGGGCCCAAGACTGCACACAATGCTCCAAATGTATTCTGACCAGAGCCTTATACAGCCTCAGAAGTATATCCCTGCTTTTATATTCAAACCCTTTTGAAATGAATAGCTTCATTGTATTTGCTTTCCTTACTAGTGACAACCTGCAAGTCGACCTTGAGAGACTCCTGGACTAGAACTCCCAAGTCTCTGCACTTCAGACTTCTGATTTTACTCTTAATAGTGAAATGAGTCCATGCCTCTTGTCTTGCTGGCAAAGAGCACGACCACGCACCTTTGCACACTGTACTCTGTTGACCAGTTCTTTACCCAATCTCTCAAACTGCCCACATCCTTCTGCAGGCGAAAGTGAGGACTGCAGATGCAATAGATCACAGCCCAAAAGTGTGGTGCTAGAAAAGCCCAGCCGGTCAGGCAACATCCGAGGAGCAGGAGGTGCAACGTTTCAGACATAAGCTCTTTGTCAGGATTGAGGAGGGTGGGCGAAAGGGTGCTGAAAGATAAATAGGAGGCCGTGAGGCTGGGGAATGGTAGCGTGGAACGCAATAGTTCGATGAAGGTGGATTGTGATCGTGAAGGACAGGGAAGATGGAGAGATTGGACAGTTCAAAGGGACAGTGCAAAGTTGCAGTGTTCGATGTGAGATAAGGTGGGGAAGGTGAGATGAGGAAATTGGTGAAATTGACATTGATACCGTGTGGTTGCACGGTCCCAGGGTGGAAGATGAGATGTTGTTCCTCCAGGAGTTCGGTGACTTGGGTTTGGCAGTGGAGCAGACCCAAGACTGGCATGTCTTTGGCGGATTGGGAGGGAGAGTTTAAGTTTTCGGCCATAGGGTGGTAGGGTCATTTTGTGTGTGTGTGTGTGTGTGTGTGTTTGTCCCAGTGATGCTCCCTGAAACGTTCCAAAAGTTGACATCCTGTCTCCTCAATTTAAAGGAGACAGGGAACAATGGACAAGGTACAATGTCTACGGGGTGAGGAAGGATCCTTTGGGGCTTTTGATGGAGTTGAGGGGGAAGATGTCGGCGCACGTTTTACACAACTTGGGATGGCAAGGGAAGGTGCTAGAAGTGGATGATGGCTTGGTTGGGGGGTTGGGGCGTGGACCTAATGAGGGAGTTGTGGAGGGAATGGTTTCTGCAGAATGCTGATAGGGATGGGGAGAGAAATATATCTCTGGTGGTAGGGTCTGCCTGGAGGTAGCAGAAATAGTTAAGGATGATGATACTATCTGGAGGTTGGTGGGGTGGAAGTTAACGACCATGGCGGTCTAACCTTGTTGTGGTAGGAAGGGTGGGGTTCAAGTACAGAGGTTTGGGAGGCTGAGGAGAATCAGTGGAGCAACTTTCCGCAAGCTCACTACCTCTTCAATGCTATCTGACCCTCTTCATATCTTTGTGCTGTCGGTGGCACGGTGGCTTAGTGGTTAGTACAGTGTCAGGGACACAGGTTCGATTCCCACTTCGGGTCAATGCTAGTTTGGAGTTTGTGTATTCTCCCCATATCTGCGTGGGTTCCCTGCGGGTGTTCTGGTTTCCTGCTGCAGTCCAAACATGTGCAGATTAGGTGAAATGGATATGCTACATTGCCCAGATATTACGTTATTAGTCAGCAGAAGATGGGTCTGCTTGGATTACTCTTCGGAGGATTGGTGTAGGACTTATTTTGCCAAAAGGCCTGTTTCCACACTCTTGTGATTCTAATACTAAAAATTAGCCAAAGTGCCCTCTGTTCCTTCATCTAGATCGTTAGCTGTATAAGGTGAAATTTGGTGCTCCCAACACTGAGCCTTGTAGCAATGCTCGTCACTGACTGCCATCGTGAGATGGCACATTTTACGCTTACTCTCTGCTGGCTTCAATCGATGGTAGCATGTTGCCTCTGACACCATGGATCCCCTTTCTCTATAACCTCCAGTGTAGCAAGTTGTCAAAGGACGTATTGAGGTGCACGTAGATTATATCCATTGGCTCTCCTAATCTGCTCAGTACTTCCTCAAAACATTCTGGTATGTTTGTCAGGCATGACCGCCCCTTGATGAAACCAGGCTAACTCTGCCCTATTTTACCATTTATATCCAAGTATTCAGAAATCCCATCCTTCATGATGGATTTCAGAATCTTACCCATAAATGAAGTTAGGTTAATCAGCCTGTAATTTTCTGTCTTCTGCCTTAATCCCTTGTTAAACGGGGTGTCACGTTAGAGATTTTCTAGTCCACTTTGCCCTTTCCTGATTCTAGTCATTCCTGAAAGATCACAACTAACGCTTGCACTACACCTTCAGCTATCTCCCTCACAAGGCTTGGGTGTAGTCCATCTGGTCCAGAATATTTATCTGCATTCTGGCTATTCAGTTTTCTAACCCGTTCTCTTTGGTGATGACCACCATACTCTGTTCTTCCCCTCACTCTGTTGATTTTTTTGGGAAAGTAATCCTATCTTCCACTGTGAAGAGTGATGCAAAGTTCCTCAGCCATTCCTTTGTTCCCCACCACGACTTCTCTGGCATCATTTCCAATATCTACTTTTGCCTCACTTTTGCACTTTATATATCTAAGTGGCTAGCTTACCTCCTTATTTAATTTTCTCCCTCCTGAAACATTTTTGTTGCCCTATGTTGGTCTTTATAAGCTTCCCAATACTTTGGTTTCACACTGCCCTTCACCACATTATATACTTCTCTCCTTTGCTTTGATGCTATCCCTAACTTCCCGCGTCAGCCATGGTTGCCTCATCATCCCTGTACCATGCCTCTTTGTCCTTGCAATGTATCTCTGCTGTGTCTCCTAAATTACTCCTAGAGCCTCCTGCCATTGCCATTCTACTTTCTTTTCTGCAAGGCTACTCTCCCAGTCAATTCTACCCAACTTCTACCTTATGCCTCTGCAGTTGCCTTTATTCAGCTGAAGTACTGTTGCCTCTGATTCTATCTTCTGCCTATCAAATTGTAGTATAAATTCAACCATGCTATGATCGCTGCTTCCGACGGCTTGCTTCAATTTAAGATCCCTTATCTAGTCTGCCTCTTCGCACAACACTAAAACCAGTATTGCCTGTTCCCTCGTGGATTGCACCACAAGCTACTCAAAAAATATCTTGTAGACATTTCTTGAATTTCTTTTCTTACAATCCACTACCAATCTGATTTTCCCATTCCCCCCTGAATATTGACATCGCCCATGATCACTGTAACCTTGCTTTTCCTACACATCTTTTCTATCTCCTGATATATCTGATGGGCCAGCTCCTCACTACTGTTTGGAGGCCTGTATAAGACACCAACTGCGTTGCTTCCTCAATTTTACATATGCAGATGCTACACCATCTGACCCTATGTTATTTCTTGCTATTGATTTAATTTCATTTCTTCCTGATAAGGCAACCCCACCTCATCAGCCCACCAGCGTATCGTTTGGATAGGGTGCATATCCTGGAATATTTAGCTCCCAATCCTGATCCCCTTGTAACTATATCTCCGTGATGCCCATCACGCCATACCGGCCAATTTCGATCTGGGTCACGAATTCATTTACCCTATTCCTCATACTGCCTGCATTCAGATAAAACGCTGTCAGTCCTGTATTAACCATCTCTCCTCTCATTGTCATTCGTATTCCAGAGTGCTTGAAGTTTGTTTGTTAATCATTTCTAGATACTCTATCCTATTTATGTCTGTGATGGATATTTTAATAAACTATCCTGAATTCTGCACTCTTACCTCCTCTTTTAATTCAGGTTTCTAATTACCCCTATAACTGATTCCCGTTCCCCCACTACTTTTCCATTTACATCTCTGTCTATCGCCCTAGTTAAGCGATTCATTCAGACTCTGGTCCCAACATGGATCTGATAAAGGCTGTCCCATCAGAACAGGTCCTTTCTTACCCAGAAATGATATGCGTTTATTCAACAGAAAATACAGGGTCAAAATGATTTTCTCGACAAACCAAAATATGAAATGTACAAAGAAATAAGATTGTTAAAATACCCTCATGATATCGAGCTGTATGAAGTGAAATGTGGATTACTAAACCATGGAAGTGGGGTGCAAACCTTTTCAGTCATTACTTGACCCACAGCTGAGATGCTGATTTCCCCTCTGACAGTGATCCCCTCACTGAGATTCTCTGGCTCAGTCACTCGCACAGTGTCTCAGGGGGTTATCAGTTCTGCTACCGTTGGCACAGTCGATTTAAATTAATCCACCTTCTCTCTGGAGCCAGTCAATTGGTCTATTGGATTCTGTTTAGCTGTCAGCCACTCAACTCTGTGATATTATAGAAGATAAATGATCTAGGATCGCAACCACTATCACCATGGTGCTCACAGTGTTTGGCTCCCAAACAAAGAGCTTTTGGTTCAGGGGAAATGTTTAAATAAAACTTCCATTTTCTGTCTATGTCTCCTCATGCTGTCTCCTGATCTACCTAATTTCATCCCCATTTCACACCCCTTCATTTCTCACTCACTCTGTCACTCCGTTTTCTCTCCTCTCTGTTCATCTCCCTTCACATTCTTTCTTTCTATTTCATTCTCTCTCTCTCTCTCTCTCTCTCTCTCTCTCTCTCTCTCTCTCTATCTCTCTGTCTATCTCCAATAACTCTCTCTGCTTTCTGATTGCATAGTTGGAGAGCTCGTGAATGCACGAAGGACTGAATGGCTTCCGTCTGTTCTCTATTAATTCTGTGGTGCTCTGACCCACAATAAAAATATTAGGTGCCTGTAGAGACAATCTGATTCAGTGGAGGACTCAGGTCACAATCATCCATTGTCTCTTTCTGTTCTATGGTATACAGCGACTTCAAAATATTTGTTCAAATAAAATAGATTGAAATTCGAACAGTCGAGAGGACGTTCGCCAGATAAAATTTCAATCAGGATTTAATAAACAGTTGCCACGTACAAAATGTGGATTTGCCTGATAGCTACTCCTCCCAATTAACACTCTCTAGCTCCTGCCTGATACTGACATAACTTGCATTACTCCAATTCCATAGCTTCTCAAAAGGTCCTGACTTATCCATGTTCTTAGGTATCGGAGTTTCCAAAATGATTCCACAATGCTGTCCCCCTAAAATGTCAATCAACTGTCCAGGCTCATAAGCCAATACGAGGTCCAGTATGCCCCTTCCTGTAGTGGACTACCCACATACCGATTCAAGTAACCCGCTTGGATGCACCAAATTCTGCCCCGTTGTAAGCCACTTGCTCTAAGGGAGTCCCAGTTAATATTGGGGATTTTGAAGTCACTCAAAATGACAACTCTGTTTTTATTACACCTTTCCATAACTGGTCCACACATTTGTTCTCAAAGTCTCGGTGGCTGTTGAACGGACTATAGTATAATCCGAACACAGTAATTGCATCAATCTTATTTTTGTGCTCTACTCATATTGCCTCAGTGGATGAGCCCTCCAGTACGACCTCTCTGAGTGCAAATGCAACATGATCCCTGATTAGTAATACAGCTCCTCCACCTCTTTTACCTTTCTTTATATCTCATCTAACACAACAATGTTGAACGCCCAGTCCTGTCCCTCTCCAAACTAAATGCCTGTCAGAGCTGCAACATCATGGTTCCACGTATTGAATCAGGCTGTAAGCTCATCTGCCTTACCCATAATAATTATTGCGTTGACATAAATACACTTCAGCCCAATGCCATCAGATCCTGACTTGATAGGATATACACAAGAAGGACGGGATGGACCTTAATTGGTAGCAATCTCCGATATATGGATTATTGGGATTTGCAGGTCGGTAGGATGTTCGCAAGAAGAAGGGGATGGACCTGCACTGGCAGCAATCTCCTTGCAGGCAGGTTTGCTGTTGTCAAACAGGAGGGTTTAAACGAGTGTGGCCGTTGGGGGGAGGGGGGAGCAGTGGGAACCAGAGCAGTAGGTCCACAAGTACACGACTGAGGCGGGGTTGGTGACTAATCCCAGTACAGCTAAAACCAACAGCAAACAGACAGAGGTTACTGAACACAATGAGCCTGGCAGTCTGAAGTACACTGATTATAATGTGAGGAGTATGACAGGCAAGACGGATGAACTTGGAGCTTGGGTGAGTATATATCACTGCTATATTAATATTATAGATATTTGTTTGAGAGAGGGACTCGGGAATCCCAATGATACACATACCGGAATTGCTGCCTCCTCTACCAGTTCTTTGCCCATGTATTTAACTCTACCTCCATCCTATTCCTAACCTCATTGGCACATTGAATAATCTTGTCGCATGAAAATGTACATATCATTTCAGCACAACTCCGGCAATTACTTTTTCTTTAAAATGGACAGACCTGACAATAAATACTTAAGAGTGAGTTCATTAACTGGGAATGAAGAGTCCTCTGAATCAGTCCAGTGATTACAGGATCTGATATCTATCACCTCAACCAAACCTGCTTGACAATGACCTCCATTTTTCCAGTGCGGCGGGGAGAGGAGAAAGAGTGAAGCGAGGGCTGCTGGGAAGGTTAGTGCTTAATTTATATCTGAGATGTTGTTATACCGAGATACCACACATATATCTCCCTAACTCCCCCCTCAACTAAACAGAAGAAAACGATCCTGTAAGGTAAGGTTTTTATATCTTATCCATCTTTTGCATTTATTTAAGTGCATTGTTTGGTTTTAGTTAGTTCATATAAAGTTAAACTTAAAATGGCAGGGGCCCTCAGATGCGTCGCATGTGACTATTGCTTGATGCGGGAGCTTAGGAACGTGTCTGTCGTTCCTGACTCTTACACTTGCAAGAAATGTGTCCAGCTGCATGATGGCTCTGGAGCTGCGGATGGACTCACTGTGGAGCATCCGCGATGCTGAGGAGGGAGTGGATAGCACATTTAGTGAACTGGTCACACCGCAGGTTAGGATTGCTGAGCGAGACAGTGAATGTCTCCAGCTACCACATGATGCAGAAATAACACATCCCCCGACCCACCATCGTTATTGTATTTAGCTAGTGCTGAATGTGTTTTTTTTTACATTTTTAAATGTTTTTATATCTCTACTTATGCGACTTGTATTCAATAGATAAACAAAATTCAATTTAAGGCAGATTCATATTTCGCAGAGTCCCAATTAGCCAATCAAATCACATCCTTCCTTGCCAAACTTGCACATTATCATCTGAAAGAATTCTGGCAGACTTGTCAGCGAGACCTCTCCTTGACAAAGTCATGCTGACTCAGCCCTATTTTACTATGCACCTCCAAGTACTGCATTACAAGGTCCCAGTTCTGCAGCGAAATATTCCAGGCCAAGCCATCTCCAGCTGCTTCATCAAAGTCCTTCCCTCCATCATAAGTTCAAAAGTGGGAACGTACAATGACAAATGTACAATTAATACCATCCACAACTCCTCAGTTTAAATTTACCATAGCATAATCCATTAGAGATTGGGCAACTTTAGATTTAGTCCTAACAAAGAGAAAGTCTAATTGCTAGGCCCCAAGGGATCCTTCTATATCCGCCACAAATTCAACTGCACCTCCACACATATTTACTGCATCCGCTACACCCGATGTGGCTTCCTCTATATTGGGGAGACAGGCCGCCTACTTGAGGAACGTTTCAGAGAACACCTCTGGGACACCCGGACCAACGAACCCAACCACCCTGTGGCTCAACACTTCAACTTCCCCTCCCACTCCACCAAGGACATGCACTTCCTTGGACTCCTCCATCGCCAGACCATAGCAACACGACGGCTGGAGGAAGAGCCTCACCTTCCGCATAGGAATCCTCCAACCACAAGGGATGAACTCAGATTTCTCCAGTTTCCTCATTTCCCCTCACCCCATCTTGTTTCAGCCCCAACCCTCGAACTCAGTACCACCTTCCTAACCTGCAATCTTCTTCCTGACCTCTCCGCCCCCACCCCCACTCTGGCCTATCACCCTCACCTGAACCTCCTTCCACCTATCGCATTTCCAACGCCCCTCCCGCAAGTCCCTCCTCCCTACCTTTTATTTTAGCCTGATTGGCACACTTTCCTCATTCCTGAAGAAGGGTTTATGCCCGAAACGTCGATTCTCCTGCTTCTTGGATGCTGCCTGACCTGCTGCGCTTTTTCAGCAACACATTTTCATCTTAAATTATTCACAAGGTTTATAAATAAAACATGCAGAGCTGGCAGAGCGTACGGAAAAGGAGAGTTCAGCTCTGTGTTTATAATGCTACTTCAGGCTCCCTCAGAAATTACCTTAACTACATCACTCTGTACATTCCCAAAATAAGAACAGCAAGAGATTGTCCCACTATTTTCATTGCTGTGAGCATCATGTGGGGAGGAATACAATTTCCAAGATTACACAGCATCCTGGCTTGAATCAATATCATTGTCCCTTCACTTTCATTTTTTTAGAATTCTGTGGCTCTCTTTGAAACATATCAGTTAGTGTCCCTGCACCACGAGGATCACTGCGGTTCACCACTATATTCTGAATGGAAATTAGACATAGGCAATAAATGCTGGTCTTGCTAACGGAATTCACCTTACAAGAACAACTGACAGGAATCTGCTCAATTAACGGCATCCATTCTAACCTGTCTAATTTCTAACGCAGTTTTAATGAGGCTTTTACTTTGACCTAAGCATCTGATCTTTCTGTAACTCCATGAAACTTCCACGAGTGCTTTCTCAGTGCTGATTAAAATCATATTTGCAAGTTGTGCTCATCATTCTGAAAGGGAGAGCCTTTTTGCACTTGAGAATGCTTTCATTATTTGTCAGTATCTAAAGGCAATAGCTTCAAAGAAACTAAGATTAGGAGTAAGTGATTGGACAACTTGAACCAAGTCTGCCATGTGATAAGATCATGGATGATCTTATTGTGGCTATGCCCTATAACTTTAATTCATAATTCATAGCCGATATACTGTCTGACTGTGTCTTAGAATATTCATTGTCTTACCTTTCATCACTCTCTGGGAGGGAAGTTCCCACAGACGCAGAACCCTTTGAGATGGTTAAAACAATCACCAACTCCTTCACTGGGATATTCTCCAGTTTCCAGGAGTCCATCCATTTCTGGAAATCTCTCGCACAAATTGAAATATTGTTTCAGCATTCAACTTGAATAGACTACTCAGAATATTATGGGTTTAAAAGGGATCATGCGTCATTTGCCTAAACCCCACCTGATCCAAGGCCAATCTGACGATGTTCTTCCAGAGATAAATGCTCCTCACAGAAATCAGTTGAGTGAATCTTCTCCGGACGGCTTTTCATGTCATTGGGCCCTCAGCTCTCCGTTCCCTACAAAACTGTAGGATGTCTTCCCTACTCCTGAATGTATTCTCTTTCAAAAGGTTTGAAAATTTATATCGCCTCCCTATGATGTGCACGCAACGTGTTTTTTTTGTTATCCAGGTGTCTGATTCCTCTGTGCCTCAGCTTTGCAATCTCTCCATTGGATTTATGCACTGTTTTTCATTCAAATCACCAATCTATTCAAACACAGACACATGTTTCCTGCTATGCCCCATATACCAATATATCATTCACTTGACCCACTTCGAACTCTCTATAATATAACGAAGTGGAGGTCAACATCCATCTGATAATTAAAAGCAATGCACCCAGCGAAGAGAGTGTGACAAGTGATGTAACCTACCTCCTTTTTGACAACCCAGTTTGTTATAAAGGAATGGTTCAATGAAATGGAATCCTTTCACGCATTCTGTCATTAACAAGTACTATTTGCTTGTCTAAGGGTGACACTGTGCCTCAGTGGCTAGTACTGCTGCCTCATAGTGCTAAAGACCCCAGGCTTGATTCCAACCTCGGGCAACTGTGTTTGTGGAGTTACCACATTCTACTCGTGTCTGCGTGGGCTCAAAAACGTGCTCCTGTTTCCTTTCACAATCCAATGATGTGCAGGTTACTTAAATTGGGCATGCCAAATTGCCCATAGTGTTCACGGATGTGTAAGTTAGGTGCGTTAGTCGGGGGTAAATATAGTCATTAGTGTAGAGGAATGCATCTGAGTGGTTTACTCTTTGGAGGGTCAGTGTGATCCTTGTTCGTCCGAAGGACCTGTTTCCCTACTCTACGTATTCCATGATTCTAACTTTAACACTGAACAAATCACTTACAAACTGAACAATCTCTCTGTAACTAATTACGTTTTCCGGAAAAAAAAAACAAGATTTTCCTGATATGCGGTTTCACTAATGCGGATTCCATTCATAAATCCATTATTACTAAGAGTAAAATTAAAATTTAGTCTCTCAAAGTTCATCCAGTATGGACTGTCTTGAAATTTCTGTATCTTATTCCCTCGTCTTTCTCTGTCTGAAATGCCTTCCCAGTTGTTTTCTGGTTTCAAGAATATTTGCTCAGCGTGTTGTGTACCTTTATTGATGGATAGAGCTTTTTAGGCAGAGCATGGAGATTTTTTGTGAGACCCCAAATTTTTCTTTCACAGATGACACTTCCCTGTCATCGTTTTTTCAGCTAGCAGTGGACTCTCCCCCTCGCCCAATTGCCTCTCTGTTATATATATCTCCTTGACACAAGAAATTCTTAGTATATGATTGGTTTCATATTGTTAACGCTAAAATGGATCCTTAATCTCCAAGTGCCGTTTTAAGTTAATTGGCAGCATTTGAACTGTTGCCTGGATAAAAATGCTGTTTGGGCCTGAAAACTGAACGGGTTTGATCCATTCTGTCAATTTGGGCACCTGAAAACTGCTTACCCACAGACATTCGTTCGTCTGTTTAATCACCGAAAAGCACCTTACCTTTTCAAAGGTCATCATGGTATTGCCCAAAATTTTGCAAGTTCGCCGTTTTTACGCACCAATAGATTGATATGCACACGGATACCTCCACCTCGATAATAATAGTCCGATCAAAAAATCCTGATGAAGATTTTTTAAAAACTCTTAATTCAAAACCAGGCAGCTGTCAATTCTTCTCCATATTCCTGTCTTCTTTTCTTATTCTTGGGGATTCTGCTTCCCAGGTCTTTGGTTGATAAAGGTCCCTGTCAGAGAGCAGATCTTTCTGCTGCCAGGCTGGACTTGTTAGCGGCTTGCTGCTCTTTGCCGCTCTGACCAACTGTTCAAAATGTTTGATATTTATACCCCAAAAGATTGGATTGTTTCATTAGTTTTAATATTGTAAAAACACTAAATACAAACTTGATTAGCATTTGGCACCTTGGCACATTATTTAAACTGATTGGCTGAATTTGAATTTGAATTTGTCTGATAGAAACCCAGATACTGCTGGCTGTTTGACCAAATATTACATTTTTTATTTTTTCCAGTACTCTGGCCAGCCTTTCAACTCTCTTGAAGGTATAGTACACTCAAATATTCATAACACTGTCCACCCTATCTAACCCTCTGATTATCTTATATAGATCAATTCAGACAGCTCTCATCCTTCTTCTCTCGAATGAAAACAGTGAAACGACCTCAGACTTTTCTTATAAGACCTTCTCTCAAAATCAGGCAACATTCTTGTAAATCTCTTTTGATCCCTTTCCAAACGTTCCAGGTCCTTCCTGTAATGCAGCAAGCAGAAATATACAGTACTCCAAGTGCGGCCACATCGGAGTTTTGTGCACCTGCCATATGATCATGTGGCTCCAAAATTCTATTCCTCTTCCAATAAAAGCTAACATACTCTACGCCTTCTTAACAAGCCTATTAAACAGATTGGCAACATTGAGTGATCTACGTACATTGACACCGAGATCTCTCTGCTCATGGACACTGCCAAGAATCTTACCATTGGCCCAGTACTCTTTATTCATTTTACTACTTCCAAAATGAATCACCTCACACTCTTGCACATTAAACTGAAGTTGCCACCGCTCAGTCCAGCTCTGTAGCTTATCTATGTCCCTCTGTAACCTGCATCATCCTTCAGCACTATCCACACTTCACCAATCTTAGTATCATCATTAAATTTACTAACATGTCATTTTATGCCCTCGTCTAGGTAATTTATTAAAATGACAAACAGCAGTAATCCAAAAAATGTTCCTCTGTTTTTAGTGTAGTCTGTGAAAACAGAAAACATTGCTTTTGAGCCTCTGCCATTTTTGAGTTTTTCATCGTTATCTTGTCAGTTTCATCCTGCAAAGAGCCATCACTGAGTGTCACTCTGGTATTTTTTTTATGTACTAGTGAAAGCTAATGGTATCAGTATTTATGTTTCCGTTCATTTCCTGTCATAGCTTCTTTTAATGTTGTGTGTTAACCCTTTGCTGATTTTTTTTTGTTTGTTTTCATTAATTCATAGAAAGAGGGCATTGCTGCATAGGCCGGTATTTATTGCCCATCCTTGATTTCCCAGCGGGCAGTTAGGAGTTATCTACATTGATGTGGGTCTGGAGTCACATATCGGCCAGACCAGCGAAGGATGGCAGTTTCCTTCCCCAAAAGACATTAGTGAAACAGTTGAGCATCTCCTGACAATCTATTCATGTTCACCATCAGTCTGTTAATCCCAAATTGGAATTCAAATTCCACCATCTGCCATAGCAAGATTCGAGTCCAGCTCCCCAGAACATTATCTGGGTCTCTCGATGAGCAGTTCAGCTGTAATGCACTAGGCCACCGCCTTACCCAATCCCCGGAGCACGACTAACTTGTGCAGTATGATTTGCCCTAGTGTTTGCCCTCATGCTGTCATTGAATTCCTTATCTAGACATGGATAAATTTTCTCTGTCATGCAATTCCTCTTCTCTCACAAATATACTTTACTTGAGACGTATTTAGTATCCCCTTAAGTATTAGCCAAATTTCTTCACTGTCCTGCCTTTGACTGTTCCCCTCCTCACACCCCCCCCCCCCCCCACCCAACACCTTCCTTAGGCCACTATAAGTATTATTACCCAACACTAAGGCTCTCGTATGTGAAACTGTTCTCACCAGTATGTTGTGGTCATTCTTTCCAAGAGGATCCTTTCCTGCAAGATCGTTTCTCATTCCTTGCTTATATCAAATCTAAAGTACCCTGCTCTCTTTTTGGCTCCATGACATGTGTTCTCAGAAACAATCCTTCATATACTCTATGATTTGTACTTGGAGCCTACCCTTTGCCAAGTTGATTCATTGATTCAATATGCACGTTTATCCCACCGTTGTTACCTTGTCACGAACCCTCATTTCCGACCTCAGAAGTACTTTGGTGAGATGGTGGCTGAAGATTACTCTTCCAAAGAGGTTTCTTCAGTTTCTTTTTATTTGCACCTGGACTGATTTTAATTTGTTCCCTCGTGCCAACATGATTTCTTAATATAGTCTTGATATCATCTGTAACCAATACACCAATTCCACCTCCTTTACATTCATGTCTATCCTTTCGGAATACCGAGTACCCATGTTACAATCATCCTTACCAGGCCATACCCATTTATCTCAATACCTACTGCCAGCTCATCAATTTTATTCCAAATACTGTGTGCTTTTAGGCCTAAGGATTTTAAATAAGACTTTTTCGATTTATTTTTCCCCGTTAATTGTTTCTTGAGTACGAGCTTCCTGATCTCACACACCTCACTCCTTCACATTTCATCTTCATTTGTTAATCGCTGACATACATCTCTATCACTTATTCCAAACTCCAACTCACATTTTGGACTGATTTGATTCCTTCTCGCAGCATGGTTATGAGACTGGCCGTGCCTGATGTCCTACTCACCTCTACCTTCTGCTCCGTTCCTGACCTACTGCTTTGTTTCCCAGCCTCCTGGTTTATTAGTTTAAATCCACCCAATTTGCACGAGAAAACCTCCCCACTAGGATGTTGGTGCTCATCCAGTTAAGATGCAATCTCTCCATTTCTTAAAGCCCCCACCTGTCCTGGAAGAGTGCCCAATGATCCAGAAATCTGAAACCGTCGCCCCTGAACTCGCTCTTTTACCATATGTTAATCGTTACCTAATCCTTACCTCTTTGAAACGAGGCACTGGGTGTAATTCAGACATTACAGAGAATTGTTTTTTTTTGTCTCTCTCTCTCGCTCTCGCTCTCTCTCTCTCTCACACACACACACACTTCATTACTTTGAAGAAGAATAACTGGAACCTTATAAATAATCAGAGTGATAAGTGGAATGAAGAAATTAGGTAAAGGTACGATGCGAGAAATTAGAGTAATGAAATTACTCCTGATTGATCAGAACAGACGAAGATGTGAACATATTGCAGTAATCAAAATTATGAAAAAAAGGGTAAAATAAGAATACTTCGTTTCTCCTAGCTGGCATTACAGCATCACAGCTTCAAGATCGTCGGCACAAGACCTTGGAGTGAGATAAGTCAAAAGCTCTTTATTGAGACAGTTGTTAGGATTTGGAATGCCCTACCTGGGAGATTTGTGAATGAAGACTCAAGAGGGAACTGGATATATATTTGAACGTTCCGAAATTAAAGGGCAACAGTGATAGAGGTGGCGAATGAGAGGATTTGGGAGACACTTCACAAGCTGATGCATACACAGTGGCCAAATAGCCTCCTTGTGTGTACTCTATCATGTACAGATGCAAGTCAAAGCCAGTATCAGATTATTTCCAGCAGTAAATGTTGGCAAATATCTGTTCATTTTGCTGCAGCATAACCATTTATAATGCAAGTATTGCAAGTTCAGCTTGATGATGAAGTCTAATTAGTACTCAACGCACGAATATTTTAAATTTTGTATCCCAACAAATAAAACAAATATTTCCTTTGCTTTGCCACAAAACTCTTTCGATAATGTCTGACTGTTCACTCACACGGATATATGTTCTTCATTCTTTTTCACATTTCAGTTTAATACCATTCATTCTGAAAATTACAAGGTTTCAAATTGTTGTTCACTTCAATTTAATAACACAATTCGTTTATTTAATCTAATATTCTCTGTTCATATTGAATTATTGTCATTTTTCAATTGTTGGTAAAGAACTGAAGCTCGCACATTTAGTGAGAAATTAAACTGATCGATTATGTATAAATATGCAAGAACACAATTTCTATATGACTGTTCAATCGTTTTCTCACTCGAAAAATACAATCATTCAGAAGCCAACGACTTTCCAAATGTTGGAGCAACGATGTATTCATTTGAAAACTGACAATGAGTATGTAATTATAGCGAGTTTTGAGAAGATTTGTAGCTCAGGTTGAAGTTTTGGATGTAGGCTTCTTCGCTGAGCTGGAGGTTCATTTCGAGATGTTTTACCATCTTCATCTTCAGTGGGCCTCAGGGGAACCAACGCTGAAAATTCCTGCTTTCTATTTATACGTTTGAGTTTCTTTAGGTTGGTGATGTCATTTCCTGTGGTGATGTTGTTTCCTGTGGTGAAGTCACGTCCTGTTCCTTTTCTCAGGGGTGATAGTTGAGCTCTAACTCGGTGTTTTTGCTGATAGAGTTCTGGATGAAATGCCATGCTTCTTGGAATTCTCGTGCATGCCTCTGTTTGGTTTGTCCCATGATGGGTGTGTTGTCCCAGTTGAAGTGGTGTCCTTCCTAATCCGTATGTGAGAATACTAGTGAGAGGATCATGTATTTTTGTGGTTACTTGATGTTCATGTATGCAAAAGCATGTTATTGTGATCATCACTACAGTCAGAAAACATGTTCTTTGTTCGGTATTAAATAAAATATACAATCTTAATTTTTGTATCATGAAATGTTGGCAGGAAAGTATATTTTAGTTCCATAAATATACCATTGACCTAATTGTTTTCAGAGCTGATGCAATTATTGTTTGGTTGAATAATGATAATTCACACATTTGTGAATCACAATTCACGAACATAGCAAATATCTGATTTTTTCAGATCAGATTGCAATCATAACCTACATTGAAAAAAGACATTAAAAGATTTGAATTCAGACACAGCTGCCTGTGATCCTGGGTAAGACATTTGTCTGTTCTTAAATGAATCCAGAGAGCTTCCACCTGGGTCAGGGCAGTCATTCAAACATTATTTCACAACAAATTATTTCGACTCCATCTTCGGTCTGAGGCTTGACTGGGGGCAGATGAATGGACATGGAGTGTCAGAATCACATCGCACAAGTTAATTATGGTGATGATATCTGGCCTGCCCCCCAGACTCCAAGCATCTGCTATCTGGACCACACACTGGGTAAAGACAAGTTGACAGTATTCTGCAGCACATTGTGTCTAGCAAAGAAAGCTCCAAAACCGTTTCCAATAAATGTCACCTTCACATTCACCAGTATACAAATAAAATTGTACATCTCTGTTGATGGACAAAAAATAACACATGGGTCAACCAACAAAATCTTTCTGAAGAAAACAACAGCAAATGACAAGTCCAGAATCACCTTAATAACAGAACTTGACGGATTCTGTCTGGTGTAGGTCATCACACATATATTGTACTGGTACTCAGGTGACTGTAAGAATGCACCCCAGAAGTGGACGTCTTGGCCTAACTCCCCTATAGAGTTTCCTGATCTCACACACATCACTCCCTTAAACATTCAACAATTGAAAATAATCCACATGCTAAGTGAAATATAGAACACTACAGTGCAGACCCTTTGGCCTTGACATCCTGCCGACACTTTATCCTACTCTAACATCAGACTTATCTACATACCCTTCATTATACTATCATTCAATTGCCTATCCAATCGTCTCTTAATATATCCCCAATGCAGCTGACTCTACTACAGTTGCCAGCAGTACATTTCCAACCATCCACCATTCTCTGTGAAAAGAACCTACCTCTGACATCTCCATTCAACCTTCCTCCACTTACCTTTAGGTTCTTCTCCCTTGTGATAGATATTTGCACCATGGGAAAAAGTATCTGGCTATCCACTCTATCTTTGCCTCTCGTCATCTTATAGACCTCTATCAAGTCATCTCTCATACTTCTTTGTATTCATCAAATGCAACTTCCCAGAACTAAGTAATGGAGAAAGTGAGAACTGCAGATCCTGATGAACTGCTGATGCCCAAAGCTTTGACTCTCCTGTTCCTCAGATGCTTCCCCAATGGCTGTGCTTTGCCAGCGCCACACGTTTCGACTCTGATCCCCAGTACCTGCAGTTCTCACTTTCTCCATTACTTCGAGCTCTCCCCTCTGCACACTGAACAGGGAATTAATCAGCAGAAACTCATTGCATGTGAAGCTGACTGCTTAGTTCTGGAAAGTTGCATTTGATGAATACAGATATTAAAAGAGAAATTGCAATTCAATAAATATTTATTCATTCCCAAAGTTACAGTTTTGGTTCATGAATTGGGCAGCTTGAGAACAAACAATGAATGACTAAAAAACTCCGTGTTATAGAGTATTCCAGGTGTTACATTCCAGGCTGGATGTCGTTTACCTTAATGCTGGGAATGTTATCGGATAAACAGAAGTGATAACGGAATTAGGTGAAATGGAGAAGTGTGATATTTTTGCCATCACAGAGATGTGTTTGAAGGAGGTCAGGGCTGACAACTCAATGTCCTGTGGTACAAGATCTAGAAGCACGACACGAGAGGTGGTAAAAGAGGAAATGGGGTTGCATTATTAATTGTGGAGTTAGTTACTGCAGTAAGGAGGATCTAATGAGGCTTGGTGTTTAGAGCTCAGGATCAAAACCATGAAGACACACCGCTGGGGATATAATACCAAACAAATGAAAGTACAGGAGCTGATATAGAACCAATTACTGAGGTGTGCTAATACAACAATAGAATTGTTATAATCGGGCATTTCACTTCCAAACATTCATTCGGGCAGTGATAACATTTTTAAGAGGGGACAGATGCCTTGAAATTTATTCCAGGGAGCTTCTTATGTCAACGTGTAGCAGATACAACAATGGGCGTGGCTGTGCTGGGCCTCATCGTGGGGAATGAAGCCAGTCAGATGTTGCAGGCAGGTTTGGGGTGAGCATGAAAGGACTAGTGACCGTGACTCCTATGTTTTGGGTTTGCTAAGGGAAAGACCCAAACATGTTTGAAAAATAAAAGCTTTTTGGATTTGGGAGACCGATTTTATGAAAATATATGACAGGATCTGGCCAAAGTACAGATGCTTCTGGGTGGAACTGCAGCAGAACAGCGTGGGGCGCGAGTTAGGGGGTCACTTGATCAAAATGCGATTGATGACAGTATCAGCCCAGCATGTTTAACCGAAGATGAATTTTAGGAACACAAGCCCAGAGAACCTTGGGTGTCGACACAAATTCCGAACAGAATTAATAAGGAAAGAAAAGATTAACGCAGTTACAAAGTGAGCAGGTCAATGGAGGTCCGAAAAGAATATAGAAAGTGTAGGGCTAAACTTAAAAAGTCAGTAGAAGAGCAGAAGTGTTGGCGGGGAGTTAAAACATTCGAGTGTAGAGATTAGCAAGAATTCAAAGACATTCTTTCGGGTTATTAAGGGGAAGAGGATAACGCGGGAGAGAATGGGGAGTTTTTGGGACCAAGGGGGCAGCCTGTGCACGGAGCCAGAGAATATGTTAAACACTGACTTTCTTCCGACCTTCAGTTTGAAGAAGGAGTTCCTGGATTCAAGGAGAGTGACCGTGTGATCCTTGAGTGAATTGATACAGAAGCTGACAATGAATGGGAAGTTTTTGTGGGATAGAGAGTAGGCAAGTGCACAGACCAGGATGCGCTGTATCTTAGGCTGACGTGAGGAGATTACAGTCTCTTAACTTTTCATTTTTGTTTTGCCTCTGGCCACAGAGAAGGTGTGATAGGACAGGATAACATCTAATATTGATACAACTTTCAAACAGTGCTAGAAATACCGCATGTGGTTAAAGACCACCAAGTCTCACATCAGTGAGAGGGAAATCATTTTCGAAAATTCTGTGGGCTGTTGAGGCTGGATCATTAAATATCTTTAGGATTGAGGCAGACTGATTTTCATACAAGGCTTATGGGGAAAATATAGACAAGTGGAATGGGGGATTATCAAAATCGATCTCACCTAATTGAGTGGAAAAGCAGACTCAGTGAGCGGATAGACATATATTTGTCCCTATGTCGAATTGTATCATTTTCACAATAGCCTTGTATTTACTGGAACATCAACCTCTCTCGCTGTGGAGTGAGACACAGTTTGGAATGCAGTCGATGGATTCAAGGAATTAATAAATGCAGTACTATTAGACAGAAAGGACCAAGGGACTGTGACAACGCAGATTGGCTGTCGGGGTGAAGATTAGCAGCAGTGCAGTTAGCACGACCAGAAGGAAAATCTCAGTAAGACATCTTCCAAGGCCAATCAGTGATCTTGGATGGAGAGCAGGTCGTCAGTGGCCAGGTGTCAAGGAGTGCTTAATGCCCAAGTGCTAATCACTGCAGTGTCTCCCTCCTTCTTTAACTAAACCTAAATGTGAAGGGGTAGAGAGACATGCGGTTGGTAGCAGAGTCAGTAGTAATGTTTGGCTCAAGAGGTTTTGGACAGCAGCAGCTCAGTGAAAACTACAGGCAAGCTCAAATAAAGTCCTTTCAACTTTCGTCTTGCAGCAATGGAGATGGCAGTTAGGACTGTTGAAAGTTCCTCCTACGGGATGTGGGGAGCTCAGGGAAATTCCCACAGTCCCTGGTAACTACATGTGTGGAAAATGCACCCGGCTGCAACTCCTGGGAGACCGTGTTCGGGAGCTGGAGCTGGATGCCCTCAGGATCATCTGAGATATTGAGAACTTCATAGATAAGAGCTTTCGTGTTGTGGTCACACCCAAGACTCGCCACAATCATGTTTCTGTAATGACTATAATATCCCAGTCCCGGTTAAGATCCATGCTATGAGTACATCAGGCTTACCTATCTGTCCTGTTGCATTTAAATGAAGGCAATTTAATCCAACAAGAGTCCTTGCTCCCTGTTGTTTTCAAGACAGAGAGGAAGTTGGCGACGACCTGGAATGGCAAACGGAGTTGGCAGAGAGTGCAGGAATCCCCTGTGGCAATTCCCCACGAAAACAAGTACACCGATTTGGATACTGTTCAGGGGAAATACATTCCAGGGGAAAGCAGCAGTAGCCAGGTTGGTGGCACTACCATTGACTCTGGGGCACAGTGGGAAAGGGTAACAGTTAACAGGACCTTCGAGATAGGAGAGTCGATTGTTAGAGGGACAGATTGGAGATTCTGTGGCCTCAAATGGGAATCCAGAATGTTGAGTTACCGCCCAGGTGCCGGGGTCCAGGATGTCTCCGAGCGGCTGCAGAACATTCTCAAGGGGGAGGGGGAGCAGCCAGAAATCATTATGCACGTTGCACAAATGACACAGGTAGATGTAGGAATGAGGTCGTACAGAGTGATTAGTGAGAGCTGGGAGAAAAGTTAAAAATCAGGACCTTGACGGTAGTAATCTCCTGATTACTTCCATTGTAATGAGCTAATGAAAGTAAGAACAGGAGGATATGGCAGATAAATAAGTAACTAAAGAATTGGTGCAGGGGTGGGGGGCAGAGAGATTGAGATTTTTACATTGTTGTCTTTTCTGTGACAGAGTGGTCCTGATCAGGAGGGACAGGGGGTGCATGCACTGGGAAGGGGACCAATATCTTGTTGGCGAATTTTGTTCATGCTACAAGGGAGGATTTAAACTATATTAGCGAAGAGCAATACCCTCATGATCAGGGAGGCAAGAACGAGGCTGGTAGGAGATACAGTAATCAGAAACAATAAAGTGAAGAGACAGGTCAGGCTGGAATATGATAAGGAGTAAGGAATGCCTATTGGATTAAACTACTGTTATTTCGGTGCAAGAGGGCTGGCAGGTAAGACCAATAAACTAATGGCGTGGATAGGAACATGGGATTGGGATAATATAGCCTTTATAGAAACATGGCTAAGCGAGGGTCAGGACTGGCAGCTTAACGCATCAGGTACAGGTGCTTTAGGCGGGACATGGATGGTGGAAGGAGGGGAGGAGGAGTTGAATTTCTGATTAAGGGGATTATCACAGCAGTAATCAGAGATAAAATAACTGACCAATCATCCAGTGAGGCTTCGCGGGTGGATTTAAGAAGTAGGAAGTGGATGATGATGTCACCGGGGTTGTACGATAGGCCTCCAAGTAGTCAACGTGAATTTGAGTAACAAATATGCAGGGACAAGGGAGACATGCAGGAGCAATATGGTTGTCATAAGAGTGAATTTTAATTTTTGTAACAGACTGAGACTGCCAGAGCGTGAAGGAATTTGATGGAGTGGGATCCGATAAGTGAATTCAGGAAAGTTTCCTCCAGCAGTATGTA
The DNA here is from genome assembly GCF_047496795.1 of Chiloscyllium punctatum. NCBI lineage: Eukaryota > Metazoa > Chordata > Chondrichthyes > Orectolobiformes > Hemiscylliidae > Chiloscyllium > Chiloscyllium punctatum. Next base: position 49,297,628 of record NC_092785.1, read on the forward strand.
GAGGGTCCTACTTAGAAAGGGGCAAAACTCGAACAACTCTTGGGAAACAGAGCAGGACAGGTGACTGAGGTGACAGTGGGGGAGCACTTTGGGACCAGTGACCATCGTCCTATTAATTTACAAATAGCTATGGAGAGGGACAAAGCTGGTCCACAGGTTCAAGTTGTAAATTGGGACAAGGGGAATGTTGATGGGATTGGACAGGATCTTGCAGGGGTCGACTGGAGTAATTTGTTTGCAGGTAAATGGCCCGCTGGCGAGTGGGAAGCCTTTAAACATGAGATAGCTAGAGTTCAAGGTCTATATGTTTCTGTGACGGTGAAGGGCAAGGTTGGCAGGAATGGGCAACCCAGGATGACAAGAGATATTTAGGCATTGACTGGAGAAAAGAGGGATGCGTGGCTCAGGCACAGGCAACTAGGATCAAGGGAGTCCCTGGTGCACAATAAGGGATATAGGAGTTTACCTTTGATGGAAATCAGGAGGGCGACAAAGTGGATATGAAAGAACCTTGGCGGAGAAGATTAGGATGAATCCAAAGAGGCACTTTAAGAATATGTGAGAAGTCTGGTTGAATTTATAACACAGATGGCAAGCTGGAAGATTAAGTCCAATCCCAAGATCCTGTGCTTAAACAAAGTAGACAACAACAGGATGAGGCAGTAATTTTTCAAAGTGCACATCAAAATTATATACATTAGTGAAAAGGAAGGACTGTAGGAAAAGGAGTAATCTGCTTTTTTGTGTCTAAGGAAATAAGGGAGTCTATCAAATTGAAATAGAAGGCATACAAATTGGCAAAGACCAAGGAGAAACTAGGAGATTAGAAACAGTTTAAAGATCAACAAAAAGCTTGATGGGATTTTGACTGGGTATACAAATGAGCAGCTATCCCCAGATCAAGAATAGCAGTTTACACTGCTTGAGGAAACCTATTGCGTGGGGAACATATGGCCTATTTAATTGTTGAAGTACTTATCTGAAGAAGTCTGTCAGCATAGTGATGAACCTGATAAAGTTAAAAATTACATCGTGCTTGGAAAGCTAGTGCTTCCTAATAAACCTGTTGGACGATAACCTAGTGTCGTGTGATTTTTAACTTTGTCCACCCCATTCCAAGACCGGCTCCTCCACATGAGAATCCTGACAGACAACCTCACCGAAACTGAAGCACCTGTCAAGTACTTGACTGAGCCACGGAGGTGTTGGGAGGGGTGTGTTGTTTAAACACAAAGTGCTGAATTGAACTAGACTTTTTAAACTGCCGTTGCCACGGAGATAATCCTGACAACCAGCCTCCATGCAAAGCCACAAAGCACGTTAACATGGACGTGGCTGTGTCTCAGTACTTTTCCAGTCACACTGAGATTTGAAATATTTGCCCACGGACAGAGTGCATACCTTTCCTTCCAGAGGAAAAGGCCAATGATATTCAGATCGGCACAGATCAAGTAACCATGAGATCTGAACATGAAGTTCAATTTGAATTTCTCATCTGCAAATCCACCCTTTCCGTACCCTACAACAGAAAAACATAAGTCACCATTGTTAATACAGGATGGAACTTTATAAGACAATGATCGTATTAAATTGTAGTTTCCTTGTTCCCCCAAAGCTTTAAATCTCAGTCTCACAATTTCTCTCTCTTGTTAACTGAAATCCAAACTAGTCTCATCCCTCCTTTCCTCCACACCCCGTTCTCACAATATCTCTCCTCGCCTTGCATTCAGTTTCCGAGCTGCTGTCTGCAGACTCAGAACCAAATCAATGGGTTTGACTTGGAGCCTCCAGGGTGTTGGTGAATCCTCCCCACCCCCCCATCTCCAAGAACCCCCATTCTCTGATGAGAACCATTCTGCATACACTAGCCAAATCATATCTGGTTGAACTAAAATTAACCAAATTAGAACTCTAATTAGAGGCCCATCCTTATCATTTTCCATAACAATCCTGACTATTCATAAGAGTTCTGAAAACTTGCTGCAAAATGCTCCCCCATTGATACTTTGACCACTCGTCAGGACACCAGGAAAAGGGCTATTCCCCTGGGTCGTGTCCTCAGAAGAAAGAAGGAAGGGAGCTGCTAATGACAGATTAATCCCACACATCCACAGCCTCCCTCCCTGGCACTGACCCACCCTGCACATACGCCAACAACTGGCCAGCACTGCGCCCGTGCACTGATCTCCCTTCCTACGGAACATGCTCTCGATCACACAGGAGCCTGGATGATTGCTATCGGCTGCTGCCCAATAGAGTGGAGGGGCCGGGGCTTGGGAACAGGAAATAATGGGATTGTAAACAATGAATTAATGTGGAGGACACTGGGGGATGGACAGGTCAATGAGGGACAGGATCAGTGCAGCAGCAGGAGGGGATCCTGGACAAACTGAGTAATGGGAGAGTCTGACAGGAGAGAAACTACAAGAAGATTCTGTTTGGAGGCTCAGGCAGGGACAGCTGGGAGACAGTATGGCCTGGTGGCTTGGGCATGTTTTCTAATCATCCTCTTCAAAACCGCTGTTACCAAACTCTGAACCCGATCCTCTTGGTCCAGAGGAAAGGACACTACCACCATTTCATAGTGGGTGGTGGAAAGAAAGGAAGATTTGCTCAACCTCACTCACATGGAAACTCCATGAGCTCCTCGTACTTCCTGTCTACGGTGGGGCTGGAGGAGACAGAGCAGGTGGGAGGGGGTCGGGATATAGGGACTGCCTTTCAAAAGGAACTCACCTGTGTTGGTGTTATTAACAAGACTCAATACGCAGTCACCAACACAAAGCTGGTGTACGTGAACGTTATCCAGACTATTAACTCCTGTTACTGGGCGACGCAGACCCCAATGTACAGAGTTAAGTCCTGGATATCAAGAACAGTCTTGCGCGTGGGAAATCATGTCTCATGAACTGGACTGAGTTTACTGAAGAAGTAACAAAGTGGATTGATGAGGGCAGAGCGGTGAACATGATCTTCATGGACTTGAGTAAGGCGTTCGACAATGTTCCGCATGGGAGATTGGTTCGCAAGGTTAGATCTCATGGAATACTGGGAGAACTAGTCATTTGAATATAGAACTGGTTCAAAGGTCGAAGACAGAGAGTGGTGGTGGAGTGATGCTTTTCAGGCTGGAGGCCTGTGACCAATGGAATGTCACAAAGATTGGTGCTGAATCCACTACTGTTTGCCATTTACATCAATGTGAACATAAGAGGTATTGTTAGCATGTTTGCAGATAACACCAAAATTGGCAGTGTAGTGGACAGTGAAAAAGATTACCTCAGAGTACAACGGGATCTGGATCAGATGGGCGAATGGGCTGAGGCGTTCAGTTTACAAAAATGTGAGATGCTGCATTTCAGGAAAGCAAACCTGAGCAGGACCTTTGCAGTTAATCGTAAGTTCCTGGGGAGTGTTGCGAAACAAAGGGACCTTGGAGTGCAGGTTCATAGTTCCTCGAAAGTAGAGTCACAGGTGGATAGGATCGTGAAGAAGGCAGTGGGTATGCTTTGCTTTATTGGTCAGAGAATGTAGTATAGGTGTTGGGATGTCATTGTGGCTGTACAGGACATTGATTAGGCAACTTTTGAAATATTCCAGCAATTCTGGTCTCCTTCTTATCGGAAGGATGTTCTCAAACTTGAAAGGGGTCAGAAAAGAATTACAAGGATGTTGCCAGCGTTGGATAGGGTGTTTTCCCTGCAGCGACGGAGGCTGAGGGGTGACCTGATAAAGATTTATAAAATCAGCCGGTCATGTGTAGGGCAAATAGACAAGGTCCTTTCCCTTGGGGTATACAGAACTAGGTGAGAGGGAGGGGAGAGTAGGCAGAGAGGATGGGCTGAGGGTGGGGGGAAAGAGAGGATGTGGGGATTGAGAGTGGTCGCACAGGTGAGGATAGAGATGGGGACAGGGGAGGACAGGCAGAGGCAGGGGAGAATCAGAGAACGGGGAGTGGAACAGAGGGGGAGGGAAACAGAGAGGGGGGAACAGAGAGTTATTTTATGGATCGACAACTCAACCCTGTTCCTGTTTTCTCCTCCTCACTTTCAATCCCTCTGAAGAGCTCAGAACTGCATAGTTCCTGGAAAGTCCAGTTTCAGGGAGACTGGGTGCTGAAGACTGCATTTCGGACGCTGACCTTTATTGGTCTGTGCACTCATCAATCAAGGGACCTGGGTTCGATTCCACTCTGTGTCGTGTTTGCACATTCTCCCTCTGTGTTTGCACGGGCATCCTCTGGGCGCTCTGGTTTCCTCAAAAAATCCAAAGACGTGCAGGTTAGGTGGATTAACTGTGGGTAATGCTGGGTTACATGGTTCAGGTGGGATGCTATTCCGATGGTTGGTCACGTCTCATGGGCTGAATGGGCTGCTTCCACACTGTAGGGATTCTGTCACTGAGTATAAGAGTTAGGAGGTCACGTTGTGGCTGTACAGGGCATTGGTGAGGCCAGTTTTAGAATACTACTTAACAGTGTGAAACGGACTGTTAAGCTAGAAGAGATACCTGTTAGGAAGGAAGATGTGTTGGACATTTTGAACAACTTGAGGATAGACAAGTCCCCCGGGCCTGACGGGATATATCCTAGGTTTATGTGGGAAGCAAGAGAGGAAATTACAGTACCGTTGGCAATGATCTTCTCGTCTTCACTGGCAACGGCGGTGGTACCAGGGGACTGGAGAGTAGCGAATGTTGTGCCCCTGTTCAAAAAAGGGAATAGAGATAACCCCGGGAATTACAGGCCAGTTAGTCTTACTTCTGTGGTCGGCAAAGTAACGGAAAGGGTACTGAGGGATAGGATTTAAGAGTATCTGGAAAGACACTGCTTGATTAGGGACAGCCAGCACGGATTTGTGAAGGGTAGGTCTTGCCTTACAAGTCTTATTGAATTCTTCGAGGAGGTGACCAAGCATGTGGATGAGGGTAGAGCAGTGGATGTCATGTACATGGATTTTAGTAAGGCATTTGATAAGGTTCCCCATGGTAGGCTTGTGCGGAAATTCAGGAGGCATGGGATAGAGGGAAACTTGGCCAATTGGATAGAAAACTGGCTAACCGGTCGAAGGCAGAGAGTGGTGGTAGATGGTAAATATTCAGCCTGGAGCCCAGTTACAAGTGGAGTTCCGCAGGGATCAGTTCTGGGTCCTCTGCTGTTTGTAATTTTTATTAATGACTTAGATGAGGGAGTCGAAGGGTGGATCAGTAAATTTGCAGATGATACGAAGATAGGTGGAGTTGTGGACAGTGAGGAGGCTGTTGTCGGCTGCAGAGGGACTTAGATATGATGCAGAGCTGGGCTGAGGAGTGGCAGATGGAGTTCAACCCTGCCAAGTGTGAGGTTGTCCATTTTGGAAGAACAAATAAGAATGTGGAATACAGGGTTAATGGTAGGATTCTTAGTCAGGTGGAGGAACAGAGGGATCTTGGGGTCTATGTACATAGATCTTTGAAGGTTGCCACTCAGGTGGATAGGGTTTGTAAGGCCTATGGAGTATTATCGTTCATTAGCAGAGGAATTTAATTCAAGAGTCGTGAAGTGATGTTGCAGCTGTACAGGACTTTGGTTCGGCTACAGTTGGAGTACTGTGTGCAGTTCTGGTCGCCTCACTTTAGGAAAGATGTGGAAGCTTTGGAGAGGGTGCAGAGAAGATTTACCAGGATGTTGCCTGGAATGGAGAGTAGGTCGTACGAGGATAGGTTGAGAGTTCTCGGCCTTTTCTCGTTGGAACGGCGAAGGATGAGGGGTGACTTGATAGAGGTTTATAAGATGATCAGAGGAATAGATAGAGTAGACAGTCAGAAACTTTTTCCCCGGGTACAACAGACTGTTACAAGGGGACATAAATTTAAGGTGAAGGGTGGAAGGGATAGGGGAATTGTCAGGGGTGGGTTCTTTACCCAGAGAGTGGTGGGGGCATGGAATGCGCTGCCCGTGGGAGTGGTAGAGTCAGAATCATTGGCGACCTTTAAGCGGCATTTGGAGAGGTACATGGATGGGTGCTTAATCTAGGTTAGAAGTTCGGCACAACATCGTGGGCCGAAGGGCCTGTTCTGTGCTGTATTGTTCTATGTTCTATGTTTTATGTTCTACATTCAATTCTAGTCTCCCCGATTTCAGGAAGATAGGACTCAGCCCCATAATAACAAGTTCCTGGGAAGTGTTGACGAACAAATACACTGTGCAGAGTTGTTTGATAGTTCCTTGAAAGTGGGGCTGAAGGTGGTGTTTGGTATGCTACCTGTTATTGGGCAGTGCATTGAGTTTAGGAGTTAGGAGATCATGGTTCGGTTGTACAGTTTATTAGCTCAGCCACTTTTGGAATGTCCAGACTACTTTACATTCTAGTCTCCCTGCTATAGGAAAGATGTTGGGAAACCTGAAAAAGTCCAGAAAAGATTTATAAGGGTGCTGCCAGTATGGAAACATGTGAACCATAAGGAGGGGCTGAGGAGATTTTGCCTGGAGTAGTGGATGTTGTGGGATGGCATTATACAACGTCTTCAAAACTGCAATGTTTCCTGCAACTGTCATAATTTAAGATGCTGCCAGACCTGCTGAGGATCTCCAGCAATTTTTTGTTTTGTTTATATTTCAGATTTCCACGATTTTGCTGAGGCACTTAAGAGTCATAGACATTTAAAAGGCCTCATATTTTGTTGACTCTCACCCCTGGGATGGCAGGACTGATGGATGAAGAGGACTCAATCCTCGTTTAATTCTCCTTTCCTTTGTCTTTCTGAGCTGTTGCCTGCATCACGAATGCTCTCTCTCCCATTCCCTGACCTGAATCTGGCCCATCTAAGCCACCCTTTAGCTCCCAACCCCCTGCCAAACTAGTTACAATCTCACCAATGGAACTGGCAATCACCCCACCAAGAGATTTCTCCCAGCCCTGCCCAGGGGTAACCAATCAAGCTGGTACAAGTCTCACCTAGCCCAGAACCAGTCGCAGTGCCTGGAAAATCTAAACCCTTCTCTAGTACACCATTTCTCCAGCCACACATCCAGCTGATCTATCCTCTTGTTCCTGCTCTCACTAGCACATGGCACTGGGTGTAAGTCTGACATTATTACTTTTCATTTGAATATATCTCTGATTTTCCCTTATACATATTTCAGGCCCTCATCCCTTTGTTTCGCAATGTTGTTGGTATCTGTGTGTTCCACAACCATTGGTTATTTACCCTCCAGCTGCAGAACTCACTGTAGCCACTCCATGCTATTACGGATCCTAGCACCAGGGAGGTCACATGCCATCCTTGATTCATGTCTGTGGCCACAGAAGTACCTGCCCTTACTCTGATGATTGATCCCATGTCACTATCGCCCTGCAACTGTCTTTCCTCCTGTTCGGTGCAGCAGAGCTATCTGTGGTGTCATGACCCTGGCTGTTGCTGATTTCCCCGAGAGGCCACCCCACTCATTCACCCCCAACAGAATTCCAACTGGTATACAGTATCTGTTTGAGAAGGGGATTATCAATGGGGACTCCTGCACTCGCTTACTGAGCCTTTAACTTGATGTGATGGTCACCCATTCCCTTTGTGCCTGTGTAACCCTCACCTGCAGTGTGACGAACTCACTAAACGTGCTGTCCATAATATTCTCAGTATCATAGATGGTCCACAGTGAGTCCACTCACAGCTCCAGGTTTGAAAAGCAGTTTCCCAGTAGCGCAGGTGGACACACTTCCTACACACATTGACGTCAGGGACACTAGAAGCGTCCCTTATTTCCCACATTGTACAAGAGGAGCCCGCCACGGGTCTGAGGGTTCCTGTCTCAATGTCTCTCTAGATTCAGCTAGTTACTCCCATTAAGAGAATTTAAAAGTGCTTTCAACCTTCCTTCACTTCAAACATGTCCATTATAATCAATAGCCCCAATCTTTACTTAAGCTGATATATTATACTTTAAAAATTGTTAACAAATACTCCACAGTGTCGCTTACAAATTGGCTGTTCCCATTGGGACCATGCGAAATTCTGAATGGCCTGAACTAAAACTGAGTTTCAGCTTCACCTTCTCCCTGTCTCATCTCCCTCTGTTTTCACCCAACTCCAAAACATTCTCATTGAGCCAAGCAGCACTCAGCGTCAACATGGCCTTCAGCAATTTCTGGATGAACAGATAATTGTCAGAATCTGTAAAATTCCACCTGAAAAGTTACTGGAATTTGAGTCCATAAGAAATTTTAATGGGAAATTTACAGGGAATTGAAAATAAGGAGTTCACAGGTTAAAGTCATGAAGTGGTTGACTGGGTCTAAACATGACAGTTCCTGCAAAGAGTCGAGGTGTAGTTTGGATAAATCTATGTTCCCTCTCAGACCAATATCGCCTTCCCGGGCTGCACTGCCCAGAACAGAGCACATACCCCAAGGGTGATCCAACCATGAATTTGCTTGACAAAAATATGAGAGTCTGGAATAGGGTGGTTCTGGAAAAGCACAGCAGTTCAGGCAGCATCCGAGGAGCAGTAAAATCGACGTTTCGGGCAAAAGCCCTTCATCAGGAATAGAGAAAGGGTGCCTGAAGGGTGCAGAGATAAATGAGAGGAGGGTGAGGGTGGGGAAAACGTAGGAAAGAGTACAATAGGTGCGTCGGGTGATGCTGAAGGTGATGGGTCAGAGAGGAGGGTGGAGTGGATAGGTGGAAAGGAAGATCGGCAGGTAGGACAAGTCATGGGACAGTGCTGAGCTGGACGTTTGGAACTGGGCTGAGGTGGGGGAAGGGGAAATGAGGAAACTGGTGAAGTCTACATTGATGCCCTGGGGTTGAAGTGTTCAAAGGCGGAGGATGAGGCGTTCTTCCTCCAGGCGTCGAGTGGTGAGGGAGCGGCGGTGAAGGAGGCCCAGGACCTCCATGTCCTTGCTGAGTGGGAGGGGAGTTGAAATGTTGGGCCACAGGACATTGTTTTTACCTAAAAATATGAGCTACTTTTCGACAGACAGAACCGACAAACCTTTCTCGTTCCACAGTTAAATGCCAATGATATTCAGATCCTGATGACTCTGCTGACTGTAGAAACATGCTTTTGATATCCCAGTCTCAATTATTCTCAATTAATATCTGATAAAAAAAAATCACAAGACAAAGCTCACAGTCAGTGCAAGATGAATATCAAAGACAAATATTTCCCTGGTATGTGTTTGATGTGTAAATGTTTCTCTTCAAATCGCCCTGCCCCCATCAGGAAGAGGACATGTCCATGCGCCTCGCTGTACCTTGTCCCCAATAAAGATGGCGGCTATAACCCAGGATCTATCATTGCCTGAGGGTCACAGACATTTTCCCATTTGCTGCAAACGTGGGAGCAGGAGTTTCTAATTCAGGACTAGCGACCTGTACAGAGTGTAATTAAACCCCTCCCAGTCTATCCTGATACATTTCATTCGGTTTCCGTTGCCACTTCCCCTTTCCCGTTTCCACCTCCTTCACACACCAAGGGTCATTCTGGTACCTGTGACCCTTCCTTCGATCCGATTGAAGGAATTCTAAACTTTCCCAGCTACCGTGTGGAAACAGGGCCATCAGCCCAACTAGCTCACACCCACCCTCCGATGATTATCCCACCCAAACCCATTCCCCGACCCTATTACTCTACATTTCCTCTGACTAATGCACCTAAACTATGCATCCCAGAACACTACGGGAAATGTAGCTAGTCCAATTTACCGAACCTGCATATCTTTGGACTGCAGGAGATAGGGGATAAAGAGTAAATAATAAGTTGAGATGGAGTGCAAAGAGAGACAGGAAAGACAAAAGAGTGGATAATGACCTTGCTGGGAGGGTGCATAGCTGTTAAAGGAGGGGACAGGAACCTGTGTCTGGCAGCATCTCAGTGGCGGTGGTGGAAATGGTGGCTAATGATCTACGTTCTGCTGCAAAAACAGACCCTGAGCTTCCAGTTGCCTGCCACTTTAACACACGAGCCTGTTCCCTGGCCAACATCTCTGTCTCAAGCTTACTGCAGTGTTCCAGTGAAACTTGATCCAAGCTGGCAGAACACTCCAGAACATACCAAATTGCCTCCTCTTTCAAGGATTCACAATTTCCCCTCCCATGTGGTCAACAATGCTCTCCAGTGTATCTCCTCCACCTCCTGCACCTCTACTCTTGAACCCCACACCTCCAACGCAACAAGGATAGAACCCCCCAGTCCTCACCTTCCACCCAGATACAACACATCATCCTCTGCCAGTTCCACCCCCTACAATCAGACCGCATCATCAGAGATATATTTCCCTTCCCACCCCTTTCAGCATTCCACAAAGACCATTTCCTCTGCGACTCCCTCATTAGATCCATGCTCCCCACCAACCCACCCTCCACTCCCAGCACCTTTGCTTGCCAGTTCAAGAGGTGTAAAACCTGTGCCCACACCTTCACCTCACGTCAATCCACGGCTCTAAAGGATCCTCCCACATCCAGCAGAGATTCCCTGCACATCCAGATACCTCACCTATTTTATCCTTTGCTCTCGATGTGGTCTCCTCTACATTGGGGAATCAGGACGCCAACTTGATTCAGAGAACATTTCTGGAACACATGCACCAAACAACTCCACCACCCTGTGGCCGACCACTTCAACGCCCTCTCCCACTCCACCAAGGACATGCAGGTTCTGGGCTGCCTCCATCGCCAAATCCCGGCCACCCGACGCCTGGAGGAATAACACCTTATCTTCCATCTTGGGACCCTTCAACCACACGGCATCAAGGTTTGCTCATCTCCCCTCCCCCCACCTTATCTCAGATCCAACCCTCCAACTTGACACTGGCCTCTTGAACTGTCCCACCTGTCCATCTTCCTTCCCAATTATCCACTCCAACCTTTCATCATTACCTCCCATCTACATCTACCTATTTCCTTCCGAGTTCCCATCCCACCAACCCCACACACCCCTCTTATTTACCTCTCAGCCCTCTTACCTTTGGAGAGCTGATGAGTGAAGCAGCCTCCTTTCAGCATTTACAATTCTGTGAACATTTCATTCTCAGCCCTCCAAGGAAATATCAGGGCAGGGTTTGTAAAGAGATCAGATTGAATGAGGGTCTCAGTGAACAAAAGTGAGACACAGATACAGAGAGGTTTTGGGATGGATTGATTCAAATGTTATCAATTTGCACGGCTGACAACATTACAGAAGGTACAAATGGGAGTGATCAAGAGAGTGGAATTAGAGCAGCAAATAAATGTTAAACATTTATGGAGCTAAAGGGGTTGCTGGGTAAAGATACCACAGTTAGTGCTGATTTCATTCCAGGCACACCAGCCAGGGCACATACCCTTGCTGTGTCTACCATATTGATCTCTTTAAGATTTTTGTTCATTTGAAGTGTTTCATGTTTAGATAGTCCAGAGAAGACAGCTTCATTCTCCTCAATCTATTCTGCCAAGGCAATGCTGCTGTTAGAATTCAAGTCACTATGGCGTGTTACTGGCTGCTTCAAGGACTGGAACTGACAATTGAGACTGAAAGGTTTCTGTATAAAATATCTTCAATTGTATTGCCAGACACATGAGGGGCTTTAAGAAAAAGAACTTAAATGATGGGCACTGAGTGTCAGAGTGCCTACTGTTGTGGGGACATTCTGTTCAGATCCAATCTATTGGTAATTGTTAGAATTGACTTATCCTGGCTCCAGAGAAGTGGGCAGAGCGTTATAACGGTCATCGAAGATGGTAACAAATTTCCCAGAGGTTACAAATCGTAAATGACAGAGTAGGCATGAGTTCTGCTGGTAAAATGTATAAATTTATTCAAAATGGCTCCAATTTACTTTCAGAAACAAGTGAGAGAAAAGCACATTACTGAAGTCTGTGCATTAGTCCAAATTTAGACGTTCAGGAGAGCTGAAGGGAGAGCTGGTGTTGGGAGTTGTAGTAATGATAGGAAAAAACTTGTTTCACAGAGAGAGAGAGTTCACAGGTGGAAAACTCAGCTTTAACATCACATCAACTGCAGAGTCGTCCAATTCTGCAGGTCCTGATCCTTATCAGTAATATAAAAGGGGAAAGCAGCATTCCTAGCTCAGAGAAATCATTCCCATGTTAGGCAGCTGGTCGAATATTGAACCAGTCATGTGATCTGGGAAGACACCAATGTAACGGGACAAGGGTGAAGCTGTGTAAATGTAAAGAAATTTACTTACCCCTCCCAGTGGGACACTCACTGACACAGTCACACTGGGGAGAGGCTGTTCACCTGCCTCACGTATGGGAAGGGATTTACTCGATCTTACAATCTGCTGAGGCACCAGAGGGGGTACACAATGGATTTAGATCCTTCACCTGCTCCATGTGTGGGAAAGGATTCACTCTGTCCTCTGATCTGCTGAAACACCAGCGAGCTCACTCTGGAGAATGACCATTCACTTGCTCCCAATGTGGCGAGATTCACTCAAATGCACCACCTGCTGTGACCCCAATGAGCCCACATAGGGGAGAGGCCATTCAGATAGTCAGTGTGTGAGAGGGGCTTCAGTGATTCATCCTGACCCCCTGAGACACCAGCGGGTTCACACTGGGTAGGAGCTGTTTCCCTCTCTGTGTGACAAGGGATTTTCTGAGACTCAACACGACTGAGAGACCAGTGAGTGCTCACAGGGAAGTGGGCATCCACTTGCTCCCTGTGGACTGCAGGACTCTGATTCTGATGTTACTGTCCATCAGAGTCAGGAGTGGACCTTGTACATGATGACAATGTTGGAGTACTGATGTTGTTGTTAACCACATTAACTGGGCTGGAGTTGACTGAACTTACATTGCCACTTTCTGAACCTCAGGATGCCTCTCTGGGCAGTAGGTCACCACACACAGCAATGTGACAAGGAGCAGGGTTCATCTGTATTGATTTAAATTGTGATCATAGCACTGCTGTCTCACAGCACCAGGTAAAAGGTTGGAGTCCAGCCTTGGTCAATGGCCTATGTGGGGTATCCACATTCTCCCCATAATAGTGTGGGTCCCCTCCATGTGCGCTGGTTTTCTCCCACAATTCAAAGATATGCAGGTTAGGTGGATCGGTCGTCATAAATTGTCCACAGTGTTCAGAATTTGCAGACTAAGTGTATCAGCCATGGGAAATGCAGTGTTACAGGGATGGAGTGCTCTGGGCGGGATGTTCTTCAGATGGTTGGTGGGATTTGATGGACCAATGCTCTCCTTCCACACTGTAGGGATTATATTCTATGATTGAGGATAAAGAATATTCTCAGGGTCGCCTTGGAGGAGGGACATGTGATGTGTATCAATGCTCTTAATGCCATTAGATAGAGGTGGGCACCGCAGGGGATACAGTGCTTTATCTCCACCGCCACCGCCACCCCTCACCCCCAACTCTACCTTGATTTAGTCCCTTCCCACTCTGTCACTTGTAATGGTTTGCTTTGCCCATAATGGGCTTTGTTTGTAAATATTCAACTGACGACACTGGTGTGCTACTGCTGATGACTAAATGTTAACAAAAAGCAAAATAATGGAATAATGATGTTGATGGTGGGAAGGTTGCTCAGCTGTGTGAGATAACACTTCTAGGTAGGAGAAATGGGAGAAAAATGCTTCACAGCTCACAGAACGAGAACTGAAAGTAGTTAAATCATACCAAAGATCCAGAGAGAGAAGGAATATTTCCCTGGAGTTTGAGTAACTGAAAAGTGATGGCGCCCGGGAGTAGACAGGATTTTGTTTAAAGGGCATTTGAAATTTTAAAAACTGTCATATGCAGATAGTTTCAATTCTTTAAGTTTTATTTATTGTGGAATAAATTTGTACTTTTTAAAAAAATTCAAATTCACAAACCTTGTGTTAAAGACAAATGTTAAATAAAATCCATCAAACCATTCCTCACTGAAAACTGAGGTGGAAGTGCAATCTCCTGCAGAATCCCTGCCCTGACTACTTCTTCCTACCCGGGCTCCATGGCTATATACATACCTGGGAGATAGCAGCAGAAGGCCATTCGGCCTTTGAATCTGGCTCCACCATTCAATGGGAAACAGCTGACCATCCAGCTCAGTCTCCTGTTCCTGCTCTGTTCCAATCCGCTTTCATGACTTTACCTTGAAGAACTATATTTCAGTCCTCCTTGGGCTTCACTGCCTTTTATACCAGTGATGTTGCTGTGTTATTGCGTGGGTGTAGGCAGGGGTAATGTGATGGTGCTCTTCCTGGAGGATACACTTAGCGTCCGTCATCATCCTGCAGTAACATCAACTGGGTTTCAGCAACTAGAGATAGAACCCATTTCCAGGATATGGTCATCACTGGCTCAGCCAGCATTTATACCCCATCACTAGGTACCATTGAGAAGATGGTCGTGAGCTGCTGTCTTCAACCATTCACAGTCCATTTGGCGCAGATAGTCCGACAATGCTGGGAGAGAGAGTGTTGCAGGATTTTGGCCCAGTGATTCTCCATCTTTGCTTCTTCAAACGCTGGTTCACGAAATCACAATCTACACATGATTTTGAGACTTCAGTCTGCAAATCTTCACCATCTAGCACCCTGTATAAAGGAATATGCACAGATAGGAAATTCAGAACAGACTATTCTAGTTTCTCTGGAAAATCGTTTACCCCTTTCTTCCCCCAAATCTGTAACCCTCCAGCCCACTTACTCTCTCCCACCATTCTGACTCTGCTGCCCCTAATGTACACCCTCCTCATTCTCATGGAGTTACTGATAAACAGATCCATGCCACCACTTCCCATCCTGGTTAGACTCTGCACCCTTTCTGGGTTCACTTCCTTTCCCTTCAGTTGCTGCAAGTCAATAATGTAACAGCAGAATGAAACAGACGGAAACAGCAAGAGAGGTGGCAGATCCTGGACAGAAGAGGAACCTTCAGTCTGGGAGAATGGTTCAGATTCTTCCTTGTTTCCCATTAGTTTATTGCCAGCATTACAATGAATTGGGGATGGAGAGTGGTCCCACGTGGGTGTAGTGACACTTTGACCCCCCCCCCAACTGATCAATACGACAAGCAGATACGTTCCTCCTCTTGCCAATCACGGTGTGAAATACTTTCCCCTCATTACGCCAAAACATGTGCTCCAAAACCCGCCCACATTCTGTACATATACAGTGCTGGGTTTCCCAGTACACCTGTGGTTCCTGCCTCAGGAATTGTGGGAGTTGCAGTCCCCATGAAGTCACTGGAGCCCTGTCTCTGGAAAGTGAATGAAACGTGTGGGGTGGAGGGTGTTGTGTATAGGATCCCCATTCAGACAGACAGGACAAATGGCTTGTCACTGGGTTTGACTGAAACATCTGGTTAGACAACCCAGTTTCTGACGTAAGGAATATAGATTCAGTCAATTGCGGGG
Source organism: Chiloscyllium punctatum (assembly GCF_047496795.1). Classification (NCBI taxonomy): domain Eukaryota; kingdom Metazoa; phylum Chordata; class Chondrichthyes; order Orectolobiformes; family Hemiscylliidae; genus Chiloscyllium; species Chiloscyllium punctatum. Next base: position 49,312,966 of record NC_092785.1, read on the forward strand.
TGGAGGGGTCAATACGGGGAAGCAGTTTTAGGCAGATGTAGCTCAGTGGCTAGCACCTCTGCCTCACAGCTTCAGAGACCCTGGTTTGATTCAAGCCTTAGGTGACTATGTGGAGTTTACACATTCTCCGAGTGGCTGCATGGCTTTGTTCGGTGTTCCAGTTTCTTCCCGAAGTCCAAAGATGTGCAGGTTAGGTGGATTCGCCAGGCTAAACCACAGTGTCCACGCATGTGCAGGTTAAGCCATTAACCATGGGAAATACTGGGAATGGGTGAGTCTGAATGGAAGTTAAAGGTACACAAGTCTCATTGCCCTGATGGAATACATCCCAGGATACCAAGAGAGTTTGGGGGACAAATAGAAAATGCATTTACTTACAGCATCCTCCAGCAGAGACAGGCCCTTTGGCCCAAAATGGCCCATGCCGATCAGAATGTCCATCCACGCTGAGCCCATTTCCCTGCACTTGGCTCATCTTCCTCTGAAACTTTGCTATCCATGTATTTGTCCAAATGCCTTTTACATGTTGTTAGTGTACCCGCCTCAACCACTTCCACTGTCAGCTCATTCCATATGCGTACCACCCTCAGTGTAAAACAGTTGCCCCTTAGCTTACCTTTTATTCTTTCTCCTCTAACCTTAAACTGATGCCCTCCAGTCCTTGGTTACCTGGGAAAAAGACTGAGTGCATTCACCTTACCCACGCCTCTCATGGTCTTATACACTTCTATAAAATATTCCCCCTCGGTTTCCTATGCTCTAAACAAAAAAGCCCTCGCTTGTCCAACCTCTCCCTGTAACTCAGACACCTGAGCCCTGGCATCATCCTTGTAAATTTCTTCTGTACCTTTTCCAGTTTAATAACTGAAACTTACACTGCATTCATCACATTTCCAGTGTTTCCCCAGGCGCTGGAACAGACATGACAACGCCAATGGATTATAATCAATGATCGATAATTTACTCCGTTACAACAATCCCATTTTGATAGCTTTTTCCAAATGCAGGAATCCTTTTGTCTTTCTGGTTTCATGGTTAATTGTCCTCATACAAAACCAATCTGTGGCTTACCTGTTCCAGGGAAATATGCCATGATTGTTTAGACTTTCAAACACCAATGAAATCTCTCTCCACAGTACCCACGCTGACATGGACTTCACTGTCTCAGTACTTTTTTCCCCAGTCACACTGACATTTGAAATATTCGTCCACGGGCAGAATGCACACCTTTCCATCCAGATGAAAAGGTCAATGGTATTCAGATTGTCACGGATCAAGTAACTATCAAAACTGAACATGAAGTTCAATTTGAATTTCTCAACTGCAAATCCCCCCTTTCAGTACTCTACAGCAGAGAAAACAGAAAGTGCGGGAGATCCTCAGCAGGTCTGGCAGCATCTGAAATGCTGACAGATGCAGGAAACATTGCAGCCTTGAAGAAGTGGTTAGATTATCACACCAGGCACGTGCGCTTGGTGGCCAGTATGTAGAAGATGGGGGCATGGTGTTCAACAGTTTTATACCAGAGACTCTGACCTCATTTGATTCCATGTTTCTCTGCGATTCCTTCTTTTCGGAAGCAGGCAAGAGTGGGAAGCAGTGGAGAATGTAAATGATGGGTGACCTTCCTAGTGAGAGGATTCGTGTACAGTAGCAGGGATCCCTTTCTGGAAGGGCCTTGTTGAGACCACACCGGAAGTACTGTGCATACGTTTGTTCCCCTTTCCCAAGGAAGGCTCTCCTGGTTGTTGAGAGAGTAAAGGAGGGTCACCAGCCTGAGTCCTGGGATGTGGAGATAGTTAAGGGCTGCAGATGCTGGAAGTCAGAGTCCATACAATGTGGATCTGGGGAAGTGCAGCAGGTCAGGCTGCATCACAGGAGCAGGAAGGTTGATGTTTTGGGTCGGAATCCTTTGTCAGCCCTGATGAAGAGTCCTGACCCGAAACGTCACCTTTCCAGCCCCATCGTATTCATGCTGGTCATCAAGCACCTATTAATTCTAGTCCCACGTTCTGGCACTCAGCGTGTCACCGATATTATAGTGCTTAGTGTGATCATCTCAACACTTCTTCAAGGCTGCAATGTTTCCTGCATCTGTCAGCATTTCGGATGCTGCCCGACCTGCTGAGGATCTCCAGCACTTTTTGTTTTTATTGTGGATTTCACCCATTTTGCTCAAGCACTTAGAGACAGAGAGCTGTACAGCTCCATATTTTGCTGACTATAATTCCTGGGATGGCAGGACTGATGGATGAAGAGGGACTCAATCCTCATTTCATCCTCCTTTCCTTTGACTTTCTGAGCCGCTGACTACATCACTAATATTCTACCTCCCATTCCCTGTCCTGAATCTGACCCATCTAAGCCTACACTTTAGTTCCCATCCCCCTGTTAGACTAGTTAAAACTGCACCAATGGGACTGGCAAAAGCCTCCACCAGGAGATTTCTCCCAGCTCTGCCCAGGGGTAACCGGTCAGGCTGGTACAGGACCCACCCAGAAACGGTCCCAGTGCCTGAAGAATCTGAACCCTTCTCTGGTCCACCATTTCACCAGTCACACGTCTAGCTGATCTATCCTCTTATTCCTGCTCTCACTAGCACATGGCACTGTGAGTAAGTCTGACATTATTTTATATCAGGAGCTACATTTTACTGTATCCCTGATCTCCCTATATCCAGCTTTCAGGACCTCATCCCTTTGTTTAGTGATGTCATTGGTATCGGTGTGTTCCACAACCACTGGCTTTACACTCCAGCTCCAGAATGTCCTACAGCTGCTCCATGATAATCGCGGATCCTGGCCTCAGGGAGGTAACTGTACCAGCCTCAGACTTACCTCTTTTCTCACCATCTCTTTGAGTTTACCCACATTCCCTCACTGGTTTAATGACTCCTGAGTAGCACGAGCAAATCTCCTTGCCTGGATAACAGACACATTCCAATTCAGGTACAATCCATCCTTCTTATGCACATCAACTCTACTCAAGAGGAGATTACAATGATCAAAAGATGTGAATCCTTCTGCCCTACACCTGCTCCTTAGCCAATCATTGATCTCCTCCATCCTGCTATTCCTACTCTCACGAGCATGTAGCACCTGGATTAATCCACATATTATGACCGAGGACCTGATTTAGACAATAGACAATAGACAATAGACAATAGATGCAGGAGTAGGCCATTCTGCCCTTCGAGCCTGCACCGCCATTCAATATGATCATGGCTGATCATTCCTAATCAGTATCCTGTTCCAGCCTTATCTCCATACCCCTTGACTCCACTATCTTTAAGAGCTCTATCCAATTCTTTCTTAAAAGAATCCAGAGACTGGGCCTCCACTGCCCTCTGGGGCAGAGCATTCCACACAGCCACCACTCTCTGGGTGAAGTAGTTTCTCCTCATCTCTGTCCTAAATGGTCTACCCCGTATTTTTAAGTTGTGTCCTCTGGTTCGGCACTCCCCCATCAACGGAAATATGTTCCCTCCTGCCAGAGTGTCCAGTCCTTTCATAAGCCTATACGTTTCAATCAGATCCCCTCTCAGTCTTCTAAACTCAAGGGTATACAAGCCCAGTCGCTTCAGTCTTTCCGTGTAAGGCAATCCTGCCATTCCAGGAATTGACCTCGTGAACCTACGCTGCACTCCCTCAATAGCCAGAATGTCTTTCCTCAAATTTGGAGACCAGAACTGTACACAGTACTCCAGGTGTGGTCTCACCAGGGCCCTGTACAGCTGCAGAAGCACCTCTTTGCTTCTATACTCAATCCCTCTTGTTATGAAGGCCAGCATGCTATTTGCCTTCTTCACGACCTGCTGTACCTGCATGCTTGCCTTCATTGACTGGTGGACAAGAACACCCAGATCTCTCTGAACAGCCCCTTTACCTAATTTGATACCATTGAGGTAGTAATCTGCCTTCCTGTTCTTGCGACCAAAGTGGATAACCAGACATTTATCCACATTAAACTGCATCTGCCATGCATCTGCCCACTCACCTAACTTGTCCAGGTCACCCTGTAATCCCCTAACATCCTCATCACATTTCACCCTACCACCTAGCTTTGTGTCATCAGCAAATTTGCTAATGTTATTGCTGATACCATCTTCTATATCATTTACATATATTGTAAAAAGCTGCGGTCCCAGCACGGATCCCTGCGGTACCCCACTGGTTACTGCCTGCCATTTCGAAATGGAGCCGTTAATCACTACCCTTTGTTTCCTATTAGCCAACCAATTCTCTATCCAATCTAGTACTTTGCCCCCAATACCGTGCGCCCTAATTTTACTCACTAACCTCTTGTGTGGGACTTTATCAAAAGCTTTCTGAAAGTCCAGGTACACTACATCCACTCGATCTCCCTCGTCCATCTTCCGAGTTACATCCTCAAAAAATTCAAGAAGATTCGTCAAGCATGATTTCCCCTTCATAAATCCATGCTGACTCTGTCCTATCCTGTTACTATTATCCAGATGTGCCGTAATTTCATCCTTTATAATAGACTCCAGCATCTTTCCCACCACTGAGGTCAGACTAACTGGTCTATAATTTCCTGCTTTCTCCCGCCCACCCTTCTTAAAAAGTGGCACAACATTAGCCGCCCTCCAATCCTCAGGAACCGACCCCGATTCTATTGAACTCTGGAAAATAATCACCAGCGCATCCACGATTTCCCGAGCCACCTCCTTCAGTACCCTGGGATGCAGGCCATCAGGTCCCGGAGACTTATCAACCTTCAGACCTAACAGTCTCTCCAACACCAAATCCTGGCAAATAGAAATTCCCTTCAGTTCAGGTCCTTCAGCCACTGTTACCTCAGGGAGATTGCTTGTGTCTTCCCCAGTGAACACAGATCTGAAGTACCCATTTAATTCCTCTGCCATTTCTTCGTTCCCAGTAATATATTCCCCTGCTTCTGTCTTCAAGGGCCCAATTTTTGTCCTAACCATTTTTTTGCCTTGGACATACGTAAAAAAGCTTTTACTGTCCTCCTTTATATTCTTGGCCAGTTTACCTTCGTACCTCATTTTTTCTCTGCGTATTTCCTTCTTACTAATCCTCTGTTGTTCTTTAAAAGCTTCCCAGTCCTCCGTTTTCCCGCTTATCTTTGCTAAGTTATACTTTTTCTCTTTTAACCTTATATGTTTCTTTACTTCCCTTGTCAACCACGGCCGCCCATGTCTCCTCCTGGGATCTTTCTTCCTTTTAGGAATGAACTGATCCTGCATCTTCTGCATTATACACAGAAATATCCGCCATTGTTCCTCCACGGTCTTCCCTGTTAAGGTATTAAACCATTGAACTTTGGCCAGTTGCTCCCTCATAGCTCCATATTTCCCTTTACTCAACTGAAATATTGTCACTTCAGATTGTACCCACTCCCTCTCAAATTGCAGATTGAAGCTTATTGTATTTTGGTCACTACTTCCCAATGGCTCCTTCATTTCGAGGTCACTGACCAATTCTGGTTCGTTACACAATACCAGATCCAGAATCGCCTTATCCCTGGTCGGCTCCAGCACCAGCTGCTCTAAAAATCCATCTCTGAGGCACTCCACAAAGTCTCTTTCTTATATTCCAGGTTAATTTGCTATATTCTCTCATCAGGACTTTATCTTTTCCCCTTACTTTGTCATTGGTACCAATGTACAATGACCTCCCAGGGGTCATTCTTTCCTTTGAGAATATTCTGCTACCTGTCCGAAACATCCTTGACCCTGGCACCAGAGAGGTACCACCCCATTCTGATGTCTCACTGTCAGCTGCAGAAACAGCAGTCTGTGCCCGACTAGTAAGTCCCTGATCACTGTTGAGCATTTGAAATCTGATATACCTCTCATTATAGTGGAGCCAATCTCAGTACCGGTAACTTGGCTGTCAGTACAACATTCCCTCAAAGTCTATGACCACCTACATTATCCAAAACACTATACTTGTTTGAGATGGGGATAGCCACAGGAGACTCATGGCTGAAAAAATGTGTTGATGGAAAAGCGCAGCAGGTCAGGCAGCATTAAAGGAGCAGGAGAATCGACTTTTCGGGCAGAAGCCCTTCTTATGCCCGAAACGTCAATTCTGCTGCTCCTTGGATGCTGCCTGACCTGCTGCGCTTTTCTAGCAACTCATTTTTCAGCTCTGATCTCCAGCATCTGCAGTCCTCACTTTCTGTACAGGAGACTGATGCTCTACCTATCTCCCTCTCCTACCTTTCCGAGAGGTAACCCATCTACCTGACTGTATCTGCAGTTTCCAACCTGAAACTGCCACCTATCACACATCCTGACTCTTGTAAATTCTTCATTACCATTAAGCACCGCTCCACCTGATCCATGTGATCCAACAGGATTTGCATCACTTCCTGCAGGCTATCATCAGGATCATTCAAACTCCCCCTACTCCCCTCCAGGAAGTGCACATCACTGTACGAATGGCCATCTCTGCACCTTAATCAGTAGACCCAGAAAAAGGTAGAGTCTTACTGCTTTACAAAAGACTACTTTCGAATACATTAGTACCTGTATTTTATATTTAAAACATTCAACCAAAAGATCATAACAGAGGCAATTAAACTAGTAAACACTCACCCTACTGAATGTTGCGGATTTTAAAAAGTAAAACAGATTTACCTTTGAAGAGACTGAAACCCACTGAGCTGATCCCCGGCTACGAGTCACAGACATACAGCACGGAAACAGACTCTTCAGTCAAACTCGTCCATACCGACCAGATATCCGAACCTAATCTCGTCCCATTTGCCAGTACTTGGTTAATATCCCTCTAAACCCTTCATATTCATATACCCATCCAGATGCCTAATAAATGTTGCAATTGTACCAACCTTCACAACTCCCTCTGGCAGCTCATTCCATAAATGCACCACCGTCGCATAATATGGTTGCCCCTTAGGCCCCCTTTACATCTTTCCCCTCTCATGCTAAATCTATACCCTCTAGTTCTAGACTCCCCCACTCCAGTGAAAATACCTTGTCTATCTATCCGATCCATGCTCATGATTTTATAAACCTCTGAAATCACTGCTTAGCCTCTGACACTCCAGGGAAAACAGCCCCAGCCTGTACAGCCTCTCCCTATATCTCAAACCCTCCAACCTTGGCAATATCCTTATAAATCTTTTGTGAACCTTTCAAGTTACACAACATCCTTGTGATAGGTGGAGAACAGAATTGTGCACAATATTGCAAGAGTGGCCAAACCAATGTCCTGAACAGCTGCCACATGACTTCCCAACTCTCTTACTCAATACTCTGACCAATAAAGGAAATCATACCTTCACTATCCTATCTACCTGCGCCTCTACTTTCAAGGAGCTGTGAACCTGCACAGCAAGGTCTCTTTGTTCAGCAACACTCCCCAAGACCTGACCATGATGTGTATCAGTCCTGCTAAGCTTTGCTTTTCCAAAATGCAGCACCTCGCACTTATCTGAATTAAACTCCATCTGCCACTCCTCAGCCCATTTGCCCATCTGATCAAAGTCCCATTGAAATCTGAGGTAACCTTCTTCACTGTCCACTACACCTCCAATTTTGGTGCCATCTACAAACTTACTAACTATACCTCCTGTGTTCACATCCAAATCATTTATATAAATGATGAGAAGTAGTGGACCCAGCACCAATCCTTGTGGCATTCCACTAGTCACAGGCCTCCAGTCTGAAAAATAATCATCCATCACCACCACCCTCTGTCTTCTGCCTTTGAGCCAGTTCTATATCCAGATGGCTACTTCCATGAGATCTAACCTTGCTAACCATTCTCGCATGGGGAACCTTGTCGAAAACCTTACTGAAGTCCATATAGATCACATCTACTAGTCTTCTCTCATCAATCCTCTTTGTTACTTTTTAAAAACCAGATCAAGTACGTGACATGATTTCCCATACAGAAAGTTATGCTGACTACCCCTAATCAGTCTGTGCTTTTTCAAATACACGCAAATCCTGTCGCTCAGGGCTCCCTCCAACACCTAGTCTAGCACAGCATCTGTAGTTCCCGGGCTTGTCCAAACCACCTTCGTTAAATAGTAGCACCATATTAACCAACTCGCAGTCTTCTGGCACCTCAGCTATGACTATCAATAATGCAAAAATCTCAGCAAGAGGCCCAGAAATCACTTCCCTCGCTTCCTACAGAATTTTTGGATACACCTGATCAAAGCCTGGGGATTGCTCCACCTTTATGCGTTTCCAGATATCCAGTACTCTGTATGATGGACAATTTTCAAGATGTCACCATTTATTTCCCCACATTCTACATCTCCCATGTCCTTCTCCACATTAAACCCTGATGCCACACGTTTAGTATCCCCCCAACAAGCCCCTCTCCTGCGTCTTCACACATAGGCTGCCTTGCTGATCTTTGAGGTGGCCTATTCTCTCTCTAGTGACCCATTTGCTCTTAAATGTATTTCTAAAAACCCTTTCCCTATTCGCCAAAGCGGTCTCCTGTCCCCTTTTTGCCTTACTGATTTAACACTTAAGTATACTCCTCTTGTCTTTATACTCAAAGGATGTGATTTTTGGATTGGAATAAATGCGAAATATTACATCTTGATAAAACAAACGAGGGCAGGACTTACACTGATTAAAAGTTAGGCCTCGGATAGTGATATGGAACAAAGAGACCGAGGGGTTCAGGTCTTTGAACTATGTGTCACATGCAGACAGGATGGTTCAGAAGGGCTTTAGCACATTTGCCTTCATTGCTCAGATCTTTGAATATAGGAGTTAGGACGTTATGTTGAGGTTGTACAGGATGTTGGGGAGGCCTCTTCTGGAATACTGTGTCTAGTTCTGGTTGTGCTGTTATAGGAAGGATATTATTAAATTGGAGCAGGTTCAGAATAGATTTACCAGGATGGTGATGGGAATGGATGGTTTGAGTTATAAGCAGAGTCTGGATAGGCTGGGTCCTTTTTCACTGGAGCACAGGAGGCTGAGAGGTGACCTTATTAGAGGTTTATAAAATCCTGAAGAGTTTCGGTCATGTGAACAGCAGGTTCCCTTTCCAGGAGGGGGCGCAATTCAAGATTGGGGACATACGTTTCTCACGTTAAAAAGTAAGGCTTTAAATAGATGTCCCGGATTTTATTTTTTGTTTTTGCACAAAGAGTGGCTCACATATCGAATAAACTTGCATAGGACATGGTAGATGTGAATGCAATTATAATTTCAGGGTGGCACAGTGGCTCAATGGTTAGCAATGCTACCTCTCAGCGCCAGGAACACAGGCTCAATTCCTGTATTGTGTGACTGTCCATGTGGAGTTTGCATATTCGTCCCCATGACAGCGTGGGTTCCTCCAGGTGCTCCCGTTTCCTCCCACAATCCACAGATGTACAGGGTAGGTGAACTGGCCGTGCTCAATTGCCCACAGTGTTCAGGGATGATTGGGTTGAGTGAATTAGTCAGGGGTAAATATAGAGCAAAAGGGTAGGGGAATGGGATTCTAATAGGAAAAAAAACATTTGGACCCGTATATCAATAGGGAATGCTAGGATGGACTTGGACCAAGTGGAGGCAGGTGCGATTAGTTCAGTTCGAATTTATGGTCGACACGGACTGGTTGGACCACAGGGTCTGTGTCGATGCCGTATAATTTTATGACTTGTTATCTCTGTAAATTCCTCTATGCTTGGAACTCTCCCTATCAGTGCCACCTCATCCAGCCTTACAAATCCTCCTCATCTCTATAATTCTTTTCCAGCCGCAAAATCAAAAAAACCTCTATCACAAATCTCTCTATCTCTGTAACATCCTCCATCCTCACAATCCTTTACAACTTGCATCTCCTCCAGCTTCATTATACTCCCCATGTCTAATCCCCTCCAGTCTCTCAAAGCTCTGCTTTTTGTGCCTTTCATTATTTCCAGCTTTCAGGATGCCCAATGTTTATTTCTCACTTGATAATAGCCCTTTACAATTCCTGCGCTGAGCTTCTGAATTTGCTTTTAAACCTCTGTGTCTCACTTTCCTTACAAAAATATCGACCAATCACGTGCCATCTATTCTAGTATCACTTTTTCTGACTAGATGTCCAACGGAGCCTGTCATATTCCTATAATAAACATCTCAGCGGTCTACAGATCAGAAAAAGGCTCTGGTGGTCCATCGGGTCTGTGAGAAAGAAAACTACCACCGAACTATCCTCATTTATTTTCCAGTACTTGTGGAAAAGTGTCATCTATCGTGGCATAGCAAGTGCACACTAAATACATCTCAAATGTTTTGGGGATTTGTGTCTCCCACCCTCACAGACAGTGAGGTTTCGTGCAACTGTTGCTCGATGATGACATCACCCACAGGAACACAGAGCAGCTGGGTCTGTGCAAACCAGAGATCGCCCACACATTGGGAAGGATGGCAGGGTCCCTGAGAGGGGGCACAGGAGAGTTACCAGGATGGTTCAAGGAATGGGGGATTTTAGTTGCAGGGACATGGGTGTTAATACATATCAAGAATATCCATCTATAATAGGTGGACTCTCATTCTCAACCTCTCCCCTTGCCTGGGCTGTGGTAACCTTCAGTTTAAACCACCACCAGACATCTCTCCCTAATGAGAGAGCAGCCCTATGGTCTGGTAGGACAATGCTGACTTTACGTTTCACACACTGATGCCACTGTGCATCGGGGGTGGAGAGAGGGAATGCTGAAGGTGGTGGATGGGACACCACTCAGGCACGGTGCTTTGTCCTGGAGGATGTTCGCTTTCTTTAATACTGTTGAGGGCTGCACAGATGAAGGCAAGTGGAGAATGTTCCAACACGATCCTGATGTGTGCCTTATTGAGAGCAAACAGATATTGGGGAATCAGGGGTTTGGGAAAACTGAGGTGTTCTCCTTGTAGCAAAGGAAATTGAGGGGAGCTGAGAGACAAGTGCTTACAAAACATATACATCAGGATCTTAAACCTTGCACTCATCAACTCATCATACATGGATTACTGGACACATATTGAAGATTTTGGGGAGATCTATTGACAGGACGGTTTGATTCAAAGGAGAATTTTTATGCAGAAAATGGAATTGAGCTGGAACAAAATACTCACACACAGTGCAAATATCCAGGTCCTGATGAATGGAGTAATTCAATCAGAGTTTGGCGTTACAATTACTGAGATTGCCATCTGGATATCCACCTGTAGTATCCTGTAATACAAGTTTATAAAATCTGTCACTGTCAGGTCAGGTTAGAAACTCACACCATCCCCTCCTCCTGGTCCACGATGACTGTACACATTACCCCTTGTGGAGACCAGCAGTCAGTTCACGGGGAAATCTGTGTGGGTTTCTATGAGTTTCCACCTTGGGACATCATGTGACTGAACAGGGCAGATCTTTGACACATGGGACAGAATGTTCCAATAGTCAGTGAGATGCGGACAGCAGGATTTTCTTCCTTTTCTTTCCTTCCGTGCTGCCACTTTGCCTCATCAATAAGATATGGGGGGGGGGGGGGTGAAAGTCTCATGCAGCTTGATGGGCAAGTTGCCTCCATTCTCACCAAGGGGCAGCAAGATCCTCCCAGTCACTCCAAAGAGTCTCTCTGAAAAGACAGCAACTCAGCATGCTTCCCACTGTCCGGTGCTCCCTGGAAAAATTTAGAAGAATGAGGGGGGGGGGGGGGTGAATCTCCTAGAAAATGTAGACCAGTAAACTTCCAAAAGGATTATAACCAGTTTACAGAGAGGGATTCGGAGAAGTGGACAAGTTGGTCAATGGAGCATAACTTGGGATAATGTGAAGTTGTTCATTTTGGAGGAGGTAATAAAAGAACAGAGGACTGTTTAAATGGTGGAAACTGTAGAAACCTGCAACACAAAAGGGACCGGGGGAAACTGTGCAGGAAACACAGAAAGCTAGCACACAGTTACAACAGGTCATCAGGAACGGGAATGGAATATTATTCCTGATTCCAGGGGATTTGCAGTATAAGAGATTGGAATATATACCTGAGAGCCACTTTATATAGTGCGAGTGAGACCACATATGGAGTAATGAGAGACGTTTTGGTCCCTTTATTTAAGGAAATACATCACTTCATCGGAGGCATTTAGAGAAGATTGACTGGGATGATCTCTGGTTTGCAGGAACTCTCTTTTAAGAAAAGGCTGAAGAAGTTGGGACTTGACTCACTGGATTTGGGGGAGAATGAGAGGGGATCTTATTGAAACATATAGACTTATTAAGGGATATGACAGGGTAAATACTGAGAGGATGTATCCCATCATGAGGGAACCTAGAACCAGATTCTGGGTCAGTTGCAGAATCAAGGGTTCTGTTTTAGATTTGTCAATTTTAATTCAACACAGACATGGGTAAGGGGTTTCAGTCGCAATGGAGCTGGGGTGAGGTGGAGAATAGCAACATTTTAGAGATTGGAATTCCTGGTGTTTGCAATTGTGTAGATGTCTGATCAGAAGGTCACCTTGGGGTCAGAATATGAGCGCAATATTGTGAAGTTCTGCCTCAGGCATTTCCCAGTAAGAGGGAGGGGGTCAGCAGTAAGGGAAAGGAATTTGTAATAGCAACTGAAGGCAATGGGTTTAACCATTTCAGTGTTTCATTGGAGGAAATTGCAGCCAATCGAGTTGTAGGCGTGTGGAAAGCAGCTTAATGAATGAGGAACAGTGGAGCAATGGAGAGGGATGAAAGGGAGAGAGAGCTGGGCATTGTCAGTGTACATGTGAAACCAATACGATGTCACCTCCTGGCAGTATGTAGGTGAGATAAAGGAAGGAACAAAGATAGATCCTGGATGAACACCACATATGAGGAATTCAGAAAGGAAAGGGAGAGTGGAGATGGAGCAGGATTTTCCAACAACCGTGAGGTCAAATATTATTTCTTAGCAGAATTGGAGAGAAGGACAAAACCAGAAAAGACAGACAGAACAAGGAACAATATTTGTGAATCGGTGAGGGGGAGTGATGAGGCGGAGCCCGACTCCAAAACTGCTATTTCTACATCAGTGACATCACCCAACTCCACCCTAGTCTCAGCTCATTTACTGAAATACTAGTCCATCCCTGTGTTATCTCCAGACTTCGTTATCCAAACACAGTCCTGGCCAGCCTCCCACATTCAACTTACTTATAAGCTCAAGAGTATCTAAAACCCTACTGCCCAAGTACTCACTTGTACCAAAACTTGTTGATTCATCAAAAGGCTCCTATTTACGAGCAACAATTTAAAATTCTCTCGCTTAATATAATTCCTGGCTGTGAACATCCCTGTCTCCCTGCACCACACAACCTGTAAGATCTCGACAACTCATTTTCTTTCAGACTCCCAAAGATGCATTTATTCATTGCTTCACCTGTCTGGCTACTTCGACAGTTGCCAAGGCAACACGGTCTGGAATTCGCACCCTGACCCTCTCAGACCTGCTTTCCTCCTTTAAGGTATTCCTGAAAACCTGCTTATTTGGCAATACTTTTGATCACCTGACCTAATATCCCCATCTGTGGCCTTATGTCAGATATTCTCAATTTCTGTGAAATTATAAAAATGATAAAAATACAAACTGTTGTTAATTTGCACACACATTGTCAACTCTTCACTGTCGCTGAGTGAATAATCTGTAACATCTCTTACCCAAGTTAATTGTGGGAGCACATTCACCACACGAACTGCAGCTGTACAAAGAAGTCAAACATCACCCTCTCCACAGGTAATGGGACTCTGGCATTAATCACTGGTGTCTGTGGAGAGAGAAACACATAGTTGATATTTCAGGGAGTGCTAAATACATTACAGGAAGTGAGAATGTTGCAGAATTTGATGGTCAGAAATGGAAGGAAAATGCACTCTTTTGTTGAAAAAAAGAATTATTCACTGTCAAAGATGCTGTGGAAAATTTAGTCCATTGAGAGAACAGCACATTATCAGGGATTGGGCAGCAGAGGAAAATTAACTTACAAAAGGTCTGTGAAAGTAACAGTAAAACACTAAACAAGCCAAACAGCCTGTGCCCAAAGACTTTAACTCCCCTTCCCGCTCCACCAAAGATATGTAGGTCCTGGGCCATCTCCACCGCCAAATCCCAGGCATCTGATGCCTGGACAAAGAACGCCTCATCATCTGTGTTCAGATCCTCCAATCACATGGGATCAAAGTGGATTTCATCAGTTTCCTCATTTCCACTCCACCCACCTTATCCCAGATCCAGCCTTCTAACTCGGCACTGCCCTTTTGACCTGTCCTACGTTTCCATCTTCCTTCCCACCAATCGGCTGCTGCCTGACCTGCTGTACGTTTCTAGCATCACACTCTTTGACATTGAAAACATCCTGACTCTGAAACTGTGTAAATCCTGCCCGATCACTCCCTGCCAAGGAAGGCTGCGCATGCGTCCCCCGACAGCTTGCCCCTCTCAAAGTTGGCAGCCACGCACACGTGTCCCGTGGATCACTGCCCCCAATAAAGATGGCGACGATCACTCACGCCTTTCACCATTTGAAGCATTTTCCCGTTTGCCACAAACACGGGCCTGGGATTTTCAAATTTGTGTTTTCCGATGTGCACTAAGTTCTGTAAAACGTCTCAGCCTGTTCCATTAAAATTTCCTTCTCTTCCTGGTCAATATGTCTTTCCTTAACCATGCCCTGCACCTTCACACATTTCCAATGCCTTGGTCACAACATCACAGTGCTGCCAGTGAAGCTTATCACGTGGTATCAGTTTATTCCTGATGAAGGGCTTTTGCCCGAAACGTCAATTTCGCTGCTCCTTGGATGCTGCCTGAATTGCGGTGCTCTTCCAGCACCACTAATCCAGAAGCTTATCACATGGTTGAGTGTAGCCACGCCCCTCATTCACTCAGACCAACCGGCAGTACCTTGTCTTCCAGCCCCATCCCCATCCTCTTATTGGTCCTGCACTGAGATCAATCACCAGAGGCCATTTGTGGGCTGGAGCATGCTCAGTGCTTCCTGCTTTTGCTGCTGTTCATCAGGTATAAGAGAGAGCGTTCATTCCTGTTTCTCCTAATGTCAGACATGAACAACAACGACCTGCATTGGATGGAGCCTTTCACACTGACAATTCTCCTAAAGTGCTTCACGAATGCTGGAAACATTGATTAAAGAGAACAACTTTAAGATACATCTTTGAGGAGTACAGAGGGGGTTGGGAAGGATATTGAAGAGGTTTTTAGATCAGACAAACCGTCTAAAGAGCAACCCACCCAGACCCATTCCCCTACATCTAACACTACGGGCAATTTAGCACGGCCAATTCACCTAACCTGTACATGTTTGGACTGTGGGAGGAAACTGGAGCACCCGGAGGAAACCCACGCAGACACTGGGAGAATGTGCAAACTCCACACAGACAGTTGCCTGGGGTGGGAATAGAACCCGGATCTTTGGCGCTGAGAGACGGCAGTGATAACCACTATGCCACCGTGCCGCCCATCTGCAGCTGTCCTCTGCAGCTCCAATCATGGAGTGATGTCTGTGGAGAACAGCTGACAACGGAGACAGTTAGTGGCTAACCATAGTTTAGCAACCCCATGTCCTCGCCCCCCTACCCCACACCCCAGTCCTTGTTCTCACAGCATGTCATTACACATTACCTAAGGTTAGCCACTAACAGTTTCCATTACCAGCTAGTCGCCCTCCCCCAGCCAGATCGTTATCCACTCCTTTATCCAACCCTTCTTCTCGCTCTGTCCCCACCTATGCTTTACTGCTTACATCCTCCCCTAAACCCTACCTGCTGCATATAAACCAACATTTTTTCTCTCAGTATCAGTTCTGAGGAAGGGACACCGGATCTGAAACTTTAACTCTGATTTTTCATCCCATTTCCTGCCAGACCTGCGGAGCTTTTCCAAAACCTCCTGGTTGTTGTTTCTGATTTACATCTCCTGCAGTTCTTTTGGTTCTAATTTACCGGGAGTTTGTAATTCAGGTCCCACAGCCTCTGTCCCAGTGTCTGCTGTCTCTCCCAACCCCAAACAGTGACACGACACCTGCACAGCTTATGGACATGCGTCATCTTGCTGGCCACACCCCCTCATTCACTCCCATTGGCTGGAGGACCACACAGACTCTCCTCCCATTGTCTGGAGCTGCCGTCAATCAGCCGGGCCCCATTGTGATGAGTGGAGGGCTAATCCCACTGTCTGCCCTGGGATGAACTTCATCACTCAGAGTGAATGGGGCAGTATCACAGAGCACAGGACCTAGGGGCTATTCAGCCCATTGGGGCTGTACTCTCTCCCTCTGGAGATGCTGCAAATATGTCCCAATTCCCCTCCTATTTGCCCACAGCCCCCCAAATCTTTCCTTAAAAATTAAAATTCCAAGTCTCTTTCAGAATACCTGCTGAATCTGTGTCGTTCAGAAAGTTCCAGTTGCTCAGAACTTACTGAGTGCAATAATGTTCACATTTTCACTTTGTATTATTTGCCAATTACTTGAAAGTAGTTACTAAAAGTTGTGACAGTGTTAACAATTCCTCTCTCTCTCTGCAAATTCAAGACCTTGGAACCAAATCTGCACCTGGTCAAAATCACTGCTTCACCTTCTCAGCTCCAAGCACAATTATCTGTGCTGCAGCTTGCTCTCCACAAAAGAGGAACGCATCTTTGTTTATTAACGTCGTAGACATATACAGCACAGAAACAGAACTTCGGTCCAATTCATCCATGCCAACTAGGAATCCTAAACTACTGAAGTCCCATTTGCCAGCTATTGGCCTGTATCCATCAAAACCCTTCCTGTTCACGTACCCAATCTGATGCCTTTTAAATGTTGTGATTTTATCAGCCTCCACTACTTCATCTGGCAGCTCATTCCCTACATACACCACACTCAGCTTGAAAACGTTGGCCTTAGATTCCTTTTAAATCGTTGCCTTCTCAACCATGTGCTCTAGTTTTGGAGCTACCTAACCTCAGGATAAAGAACCCCGTCTGCTCACCTTATCCATGCCCCTCGTGATTTTATAAATCTCCATGAAGTCACCTCTCAGTCTTGGACTCTCCAGGGAAATTAACCCCAGCCTATTCAGCCTCTCCCTGTAGCCCAAATCCTCCAAACCTGGCAACGTTTTTGTAAATCTTGTCCGAACCTTTACACATTTCACAACATCCTTCCCAGAACAGGGAAATTCAAACAGAAAACAGAATTCGAGAAGTGGCTTAATCAATGTCTTTTAAATGTTGTAATTGTACTCTCACCCCTTCCCTTGGCAGCTCACTCCAAACATGCACTGCCCTCAAACTGTCCAACTCTGGCAAAGTCCTTGCAAACATTTTCTGAAATGTTTCAAGTTTCACAACATCATTCCTGGAACAGGGAGATTGGAACTGAAAACAGAATTCCAGAAGGGCCTTAATCAATATACTGTACAGCCACAACATGACGGAGAGCATAACAAACGCTGCAATCACTCCCTTACCTACCTGTGACTCTACTTTCAAGGAACTATGAACCTGCACTCCAAGGTCTCTTTGTTCAGCAACACTCCCCAGGACCTTACCAGTCAGTGGATAAGTCCTGCCCTGATTTGGCCTTTCCAAAATCCAACAGCCAACATTTATCTAAATTGAACTCTATCTGCCATTCCTTGCTCCACTGGCCCATCTGATCAAGATCCTGTTGTATTCTGAACTAACCTTCTTCGCTGCCCACTACACCTCCTATTTTGGTGTCTTGTGTAAAGCTACTAACCATACCTCATATTCACATCCAAGTCATTTATTTAAGGACCCAATAATCGATCCTTGTAGCACACTGCTGCTCACAGTCCTCCAGACCACAAAGCAAACCTCCATCATCACCCTCTGTCTCCTACCATTAAGACAGTTTTGTACCCAATGGCTTGTTCTCCCTTCATTCCATGTTATGTAACCATGCTAACCAGTCTGCTTTGTGGAACCTTGTTGAATGTCCATATAAACAATGTTCACAGCCTGGTTTAATCAATTTTCTTTGTCACTTCAAAACATTCAGTCAAGTTAGTGAGACACGATTGTGCACGTACAAAGCCACATTGACAACAGGAGAAAGTGAGGACTGCAGATGCTGGAGATCAGAGCTGAAGATGTGTTGTTGGAAAAGCGCAGGTTAACAGCATCCAAGGAACAGGAGAATCGACGTTTCGAGAAGGACTGATGCCCGAAACGTCGATTCTCCTGTTCTTTGGATGCTGCCTGACCTGCTGCACTTTTCCAGCAACACATTTTCAGCTCCACATTGACAACAGCAAATGATTATTCCTTACTTTTCCAAATAGATCGATATCCTGTCCCTCAGAATCCCTTCCAACAACTTGCCTGCCACTGACTTCAGGCTCACTATTCTCTTGTTCCATGGCCTCTCCTTACCAACTTTTTAAAATAATGGCATCTCACCTGTCACTATCAATGATACAAATACCTCAGGAGAGGCCCAACAATCACTTCCCTAGATTTCCAGAAAGTTCTGGGATACATCTGATCAGGTCCCAGGGCTTCATCCACCTTGATGCGATTCAAGACATCCAGTGACACCTCCACTGTAACATGGATACTTTTCAAGTTCTCTCTGTTTATTTCTCCAACCTCTCGAGCTTCCATATTTTTCTCCAGTAAAAATGACGTGAAATTTCGCATATCTTTCCCACCCCCGGTGGTTCCATCGACAGCCTCGTTAATCTTTAAGGGGTCCTATTCTCTGGTCCAGTTGAGCTCACTCAGCGGCGCTCACTCAGACCTGCGGCCACACTGAGGCAATTCACCGTTTACTCCAAACACGGGACCGGGACGTTCAAATTTGTGTTTTCCGACGTGCACAACATGTTTGTAAAACCTCTCCGCTCATAGCAACACAGTTTTTCTCCCGTTTCCCTCTGTTTGTTTATTTCTTTCCTTCCCGTATCCTTTCGCTCCAGAACTTCCCGAGCATCCATTACAGTGACTCTCTGCTGCGCGCGAGGGTGATCACGTGGTTTAGTCTAGTTCTGCCCCTCGTTCACTTTGATTGGTTGGAGGACCAACCTCCCGCCAGGTCCTTCAGCTCCGCCCACCGTCCTTTCATTGGTCCGGAGCTGACATCAATCACCCGGGGGTCCCTTTGTTGGCTAGAGCATGCGTAGTGCGTCCTGCTTTTACTGATATGTTGGGTAAAGGGATGGGAGAGTTTACTGAGGGGAAGGATCCCTTTGTGCGAGCTCTGCAGTAGATTTCCTTTATTCATGGAGGAAATTGCCTTCCTACTCATGACCTGTGATTGATGAATCAATGCCATCTGAACCAGTACATAAACACACCATTTTCACAACATCTGAGATGTTCAGCACATTGTATCACACTCTTCTTTGGAGATAAAAAAAAAGCATGAAATGGAGCCTCAAGGAATTGGAGCAGGAGGACGGCATTCATCTACTCCAGCTTGTTCCCCCATTCTATCAGATCATGGCTGGGCAAACCCAGACCTCAACACCTCTTTTATGCTTGTTCCGCATGGCCCTTAACTGCTCAATGTTTCAAAAATCTATCTGCCCTCATTTAGAATAATTTGAGATAGAAACATAAATTCCCTACTGTATGGAAACAGGCCCTTCGGCCCAACAAGCCACACTGACCCTCTGAAGAGTAACCCAGCCAGATCCATTCCCCTACCACATTTAACTTTCACAATTGTTTGGGCGAGAAAATTCTAGCCATTCACTGAGAGAAAAAAAATCTTTACATTTTTTACAAAATGAATGTTCCCTTGTGTAATGTTTGGTTTGAGACTTCATTGGTGCGAGAAGATCTCGTGTGGGTGCTTGCATTTCAGTCATAAAGTCAAAGAGATGTACAATACGGAAACAGACCCTTCGGTCCAACCTATCCATTCCGACCAGATATGTTTGTGGGCGGCACGGTGGCACAGTGGTTAGCACTGCTGCCTCACAGCGCCAGAGACCTGGGTTCATTTCCCGCCTCAGGCGACTGACTGTGTGGAGTTTGCACGTTCTCCCCGTGTCTGCGTGAGTTTCCTCCAGGTGCTCCGGTTTCCTCCCACAGTCCAAAGATATGCAGGTCAGGTGAATTGGCCATGCTAAATTGCCCGTAGTATTAGGTAAGGGGTAAATGTAGGGGTATGGGTGGGTTACGGTTCGACGGGGCTGTGTGGACTTGTTGGGCCGAAGGGCCTGTTTCCATACTGTAAGTAATCTAACCGAGTCAACATCGACCCTGTCAAGCTCCTCAGAATCTTGTTTCCATAAGATGACCCCTTATATTATGTGGGTGGCACAGTGGTTAGCACTGATGTCTCAGAGTGCCAGAGACCTGGGTTTAATTCCTGCCTCAGGTGACTCTCTGTGTGGAGTTTGCATGTTGTCTGCGTGGGTTTCCTCCGGGTGCTCTGGTATCCTCCCACAATCCAAAAAAAAGTGCAGGTTCGGTGAATTGGCAATGCTAAATTGCCTGTAGTGTTAGGTGAAGGGGTAAATGTAGAGGAATGGGTCTGGGTGGGTTGTGCTTCGGCGGATCAGTGTGGACTTGTTGCGCCAAAGGGCCTGTTTACACACTGTAAGTAATCTGTTTGCCGAGATTGTATTGAATAATGACCTAACCTGTTTAGCTATTCTTGATAGGTCGGTCTCAAAGCAGCTAGCTGAATCTTTTTTTGAATGGTCTCCAATACTGGTTTATCACTTATTAAATATGGGAGCTAACATTGTATACAGTACTCCAAGTGAGGTCTCGGCAACAGCCAGTGTGGTTAACCAATCCTCACTCCATGCAAATACGTCACCCCTGACACAGTGAGCTCCTGTATTATGCAATTAACTTTTCTGTAGCACCTTATCATTTGCATTTTTAAAATCCAAATACAGAACATCATTGGATTGCCCTTTATCAGCCCTGCTTGTTATCTCCTCAATGAACTGTCGCAAATTTGTCATAGTGTCTCTTTCACAAAACCCAGTCTACCATGTTAAATGATAAGCTTTTCTAAATGTCCTGCTATTTATTACTTTAATATTCGACTCTGCCGTATTACAAAAGCAGATATTAAACTAACTAGTGTATAGTTTCCTGATTTCTGTCTGCATTCCCTTCTTGAACAGGTACATCAATCCACTGGATGCTTCCTGTCTCCCCTGATTCTGGAATATTCCAATCGATGCCTTGAATATCTCTGCAGTCAGTTGCCCTAAAAGTGTTTGATCCAGCCCATTAGGTCCTGTCTGCCTTTAGTCCTATTAGTTGGTCAATACTTTGTCCCTTGTGACAAAGACTGATATAACATTTTTCTACTCATGAGTAACTTGCTTATTTGCTACCTTTAGGATGATAACGGTATCCTCCTTCATGAAGATCAATGTAAAATATCGGTTTAAATTATCTGCTGTTTCCTTGTACCCATTATCAATTCCACAGTCAGAACCTCCAAGGGTTCGATGCTGACTTTAGATACTCAATTTTTATATACCTGTACAACTCTTGCCATTCATTTTTGTTTCTTGTCAATTTAATTACATGATCAGTTTTCTCCCTTTTTCGTCATCCGCGGCTGTGTCATTCTTTTCCTTGTGGGTATTGCTCTTGACTGCCTTTGTTACCCACGGGCAGTTCACCTTTCTCTTCGCGTTCTCCTTTTTGCTTCAAATTAACTTTTGCTAAGAATTATGTAAAACAAAACTCATCATATTCCAGTGACTGAGCATGTGATTTTTTTAAACATTGGAGGCCTTAATGTTCTCATTGGGTTTTGCTGTTTCAAGGAAGATCTGAGATCCTCTGCAAAGGAGGTGGCAGCTGATTCACTGTTAATTTCCAAAATTAATTTAAATACTTGCAAAAAGAAATTATTTGCATTACTGTGAGAGCAGGGATCTAGCCAAATAGCTATTTTAAAAAGGTGGCACAGTTGTGATAGGTTGAATAGGGGCCTCTGATTTCAAAAGCACAATGTGATCCAAGTTGTCTTCTAACCTGTGCTGTACTAATTCTTTCTGATCGAGATGACTGGGTTGGCATGTGTGCAGGTTGTAGCAGGATCTCTGACTGCCACAAACCGATCTGGGGGAACAGCTCCTGTGTCAGTGGCAGTGCTGTTGGACTAATAGAGGCAACAACATTCAGACTTCATGAAGCAACTGCGAACCAAGGCTGCAAACCCACAATCCAAAGAACTGCAGGTTAGGTGAATTGGTCATGCTAAATTGCCATAGTGTCCAGCGATGCAGTTTCAGTGCATTAATCAGGGGTAAACATTGAAGAATGGGTTTGGTTGGGATACTCTTTGGACTGTTGGTGTGGATTTGTTGGGCTGAAGGGCCTGTTTCCACTACGTAGGGATTCCATGCTCTGAGTAATTTTGGGGATCTAACAGAATCCTGGTATTCAGAGGGTTCTCTGTTAGTTAAAATAGTATTGTACACTCAGCTTACATTACCTTCTGAAGCAGTTTGAGGTAGACTGCTCTGTGCAATTTTACAGAACAGATGCTCTGGAACCAATCATGGAACAGCTATTTTAGACCTGACAATATGATTGATTAATGAGCTCAATGTAAAAGACCTTTTTGGTAAGATGCAATGCAGCATGATAGAATCTAGCTTTAGGGTGAGGAATTTGGTTCTTCAACTAGTATCTAAACTTAAAGGCAGTCACAAGGGGATAAGGTAGTAGTTCGCTAAACTGGAATGGGACTATAGTTAGAATGTTGAAGCAGAAGAATACATTCAGTTATTTTATAATTCTCAACAATGTATATTAACTTGTAAAAGAAATGCACGATGAACAGCGGTACATAGCTGAGGGAATTATGAGTGACATCAAACTGAAAGAAAAGATGTACAAAACTGCAAAGATGATGGTAGACCAGAAGGTTTAAAAATTTCAAACTACCGAAGTATGAACAAAACAACAGATGGAAGATATTTTGTCCCTTGTCAGAGAGACTGTTGTAACATCTTTGCTCCCATTAATACCTTGCTTATTTCCCAGCATTAGGATGGTTACAGTATCTTCCGGATTAGTAAGATAATTGGACAAATTAACCCACCAGTTACTCAGCCTAAAACACAGTGCTCTTGTGATGCTGTGGTAGTGTCTCCAACTTTGAGCCAGAAGGCCTGAAACTGTCCCACCTGCTCCAGAGGTGTCATAATGCATTGAAATAGGTTGATTGCGAAAGCAATACTGAGACAAACTTCAGTAATTGAATGGACAATCTTGATGGTCTCTGGAAATTCCAAACTTGACTGTTTTGTATCCTCACATGAGGCCTGATCTCAATTAATCTGCCTCATTTAAATGGTATTGCCTTTTCTTGTGTTGAATATAATTGAAGTTTGTTCTGTCTACATGCCCCCTTGTGCAAAACATGTTGCAATCTGTCAAAGAACAAGATTGAAAACTCAGATCAGCTGATAGCCTGTTCAAGGGCTTAGTGGCCTTTTCCACTGGGACAGTAGGCGCTACAGAATTGATCCCATTTCCCATTAAACTGAGACAGGAGATGGTGAGCTTGTTGGAATGTCTTTCACTGAAACATTTTTGAATTAAAATAAATTACTTTGGTTGCGGTGCAATTGAATTTAGAGATTTAGCGGGGAGTATCGACTGTTATCTCTTTGTTTGTTTCATTGCAGAAGGAATGAGACCAGCCCAACGCCAGCCGAAACTGCGGAGAAACTGCCAGATATTAAAATGCGTAACTCTGCTTCATTAGCCAGTCTGACTGAGTCATCCAGACTCAAACATCATAACTGGAGGTGGGCCTTTTGTGTTCACTTTGGATGCTTTTACAGAGTTCAAAATTAATACATAACATATTTCTTGAGAACTGAAAACAACAAATACTGAAGATCACAGGAGGGAGCCGATGGCTGAGTGGTATTACTGCTAGACTGTTTATCCAATGATCCAGGTTGTATTCTGGAGAACCAGGTTCGAATTGTGCCACAGGAAATGGTGGAATTTGAATTCAGTGAATATCTGGAATTAAGAATTTCATGACCATGAATCCTTTGTCGCGTTACGGAAAACCCATCTGGTTCACTAACATGATTGAAGTAAGAAGCTACCATCCTTACCTAGTTTGTCCTACATGTGACTCCAGACACACAGCAATGAGCTTGACTTTTAACTGCCCATTGGGCAATTAGGGATGAACAATGAATGCTGCTGAGCCAATGACATCCTCATCCCATGAACTTCTTTTTAAAAAAAAATCGATGGAGAGACCAAGCTAACATTTTGAGTCCAGATGATTCTACATCAGATCTCTCATCGAGTCATTGAGACACATCGTTAGCTTGCTTGGTGTCCATGGATGCTTTCTGACCTGCTGTCAGCTCCAGCATTTGCTGTTTTCAGTACAGGTTCCACCATCTGTAGTAATTTCCTTCTATACTTCTTCATTATGTTGTTTATTAATTGTCCACTAAATTGCAGCTACTACTCAACACCTTACCTACAGAGTACTGAGGCCCTGGTGTCAAAAGCCTCCATTAACTTGTTCAATTACACTATAGTTTAGGACAATTGCAAAATGCCACTGTGGCTGAAAAGAATAGAATCATAGTCACCAACATGGAAATGAACCCTTCGGTCCAACTCATCCATGTCAACCAAATTTCCCAAACTATGCCAGTGCAGTTTGCCTGCATTTGGCTCATATTCCTCAACCTTTCCTATTCACGTACCTCTGCAAATGTCTTTTAAATGTTGTAACTGTACTTGCATCTACCACTTCTTCTGGCCGTTCATCCCGTATCCCAACCAATCTCTTTGTGAAAACGTTGGCAACTGATAGTTTCACTGTTGACTACGGTGTGTGAATCACTGGGGATGATTGTTCGTTCAGGACCACCCCTGTCTGAGCACGGCTTGAATGTAGCTTGGGCCTCCTTGTGGGTTACCACATGCTGCTGAAGGCTTTGTATTTGCGCAGCGCAGCTGTCTATGGTTGGGGGTGTTGTGGAAGGAAGGAGGAGGCATGAAGGAATTAATGAATTTATGGAATATGGGTGTCACTGGCTGCGTGAACATTTATTGCCTCATTCTAATGCCCTTGAGAAGGTGGTTGTGAGCTCCCTTTTTGAATCACTGCAGTCCACGTTGGTTGTAGACCTATTGGTAGTGCTGTTGGGAGGGAATTCCAGAATTTTGGCTCAATGACACTTCAGGACTGCTGAAAGATTTTCAACTCCAGATGGTAGTGGCTTGGAAGGGAACCTGCAGGAGATGATGTTCCCATGAATCTGCTTCCCTTTTCCTTTTATTTGGTATTGGTCATAGGTTTGGAAGATGCTATTGAAGTGTTATGAATTGATGTAATGTATCTTGTAGATAGTACATAGTGCTGCTCTGGGCATCAGTGGAGGAGGGAGTGAATGTGGTGCCAATCAAGCAGTCTGCTTTTTCCTGACACTGTCAAGCTTCTTGAGTGTTCTTGGAGCTGCACCCAAACCTAGCCAAGTAGTGAATATCCTATTGCACTCCTGAGTTGATTCTTGTAGATGGTGGACAGGCTTCAGAGATTTGGAGGGTGGTTTACTTACCGTAGTTATATGGAAAGTCCACTTCAATTTCTAGTCAATAGTAAACCCCTAGAATGTTGATGGTGGGGGATTCGGTGATGGTGGGTTTGAAGAAAGAGGCTGCAAAATTTTTGGTGAAGGAACTTCAGGCTGAAAGCTCGGGAGGGGGCAATAAGTTAGAGGCTAGAAATGGATAGGTGGGGAAAGATGCTGCAAAGGAGACATTACGGTCTTTTCTCTGTGCTGGGCCCAGCTGGTCTGCTGACACTACTGTAGAGATATTGTGCCTCACCTCACCAAATCAAACAGCCTCTCACCATAGTCTTTCCAATACCATGCCCATTAAACACCTTGTATTAGTCCATTCCTCTTACTTCCTCCTTTTGAAATAAGAACATAAGAGCATCATAATTAGGAGCAGGAGTATTAATCCAGCCCCTTGAACCTGCTCTGCCATTCGATACAGACATGGTTAATCTCATCTTGGCCTGAACACCACTTTCCTGCCAGCTCTCCTTGACTCTTCAACCCATTACTAATTAAAAACCTATGTGTCTCTTATTTAAATTTACTTCATGTCCCAGAATCCACATTGTTCTGAGGTAGTGAATTCCCAAGATTCACCATCCTCTGAGAGAAGTAATTCCTCCAACTTTCCCTTTATTGTAAAATTACGACGACTCATTTTAGATTTAATCATCGTCTCTGCATCTACTTGATCAATCCCTTGACCATTTTATCGACTCTCAATGATATCACCTCTCAGTCTTGGGCTCCAATGAATATGAATGCAAATAGTGGTTGTAGTTCATCTTGTTAAAATTTTAATAACTGTGGCAGAGGATATTTGTTCAAAAATGAGCTGGACGGTTAGTGCTTTTCAAATAAGAAATAGTTGATGAGATTAAGTACATTAATATATTGGAGTTTTGTTTTTAGGAAGACATACTGTTGGGAGGATTTGGTTAAGGGAATATTGCAGTCAAAGCTGTGGAAGATTAACCTCCACCCATGTGTGAGGTCGTACACTGTGGTCAAAAGACTAAAGAGACCACTTCCTCTTTGGAAATATGTCCTTAAATAGGGCAGAGGGATCTGGAGATAGGAATGAGTCACTGGCAGTAAATGGCACCGGTTTGTGAGGTTAGATAGAAAAGTAGATCATGGGTTTATTTCTTGGGCGACAAAATGGAAATGTGTTCGATATGTGTAGGACCATGGACAGATCACCCTTGGAGCACTGCACACAGTTCCGATCTGGGAAGATAAAGAATAGTTACTGGAATTATATCCAAACTGAATTTGAATTCATCAAGTAAGATTGGGCAGTCTTGTCTCATTGAAAAAGAGTGACATGGTCCAGTTACGTTTGATCGAGTAGACATGGAAAAGATGTTTCTGCTTGGGAATGACAGAATCCACTGGATCTGTAGATAAAATTGTAATCACTATTAAATCTAATGGAGAATTTGCAGAGGGGGACAAAGTCTTTACAAAAAAGGGGTTTGAATGTAGAACTTACTTCATCAGGAATAATTGAAGCAAATAACAGATGAATTCAAGGAGGAGCTTGGAATACAAGAAATCGAAGAAAACTATCTTGATGGGTTTAGGTTGAGAAGGAAGTCTGTGTTAATCACAAATACTGAGAACCTGTGTTTGTGTCCTGAAACTATACATCTGTGTTGTTCTGTGACATTTCTATTTCTATAGGAGCAGCAGCGGCAGCAGTAAACAAGGCAGCTCACCCTTACCATTCTTGGAGAAAAGCAGAACCTCTGGCCACACAAAAGGGAAATAGCTCTATTGAGGAGGTGGTTCAAACAGTGGCCAACGACTCGATCCGCAGAGACAGTGTGCCTTCATTACCTGGTGAGAAAGGTGAATTCTTTAACCAGGAATAATGTTTTGTCCTTCCACTGATCTCATGACTTAAGCATGGAAATGTGTCTCTTCAGTTAGATGATTTGAATCAATCAAATCTTTTGCTACGTTAGCACTCCTTCCCTACCCAAAGGATATGTGGGTCAAATAGGCACATGTCCTGCACTGATTTATTTCAAGCTTCCTTATTCAGTCATGTGCTTAAGCTATTCAATCCAACTTCCTTGTGTTTCCCTTGGATCTGTGGTTGTGCATAAGGAAACTTAAACAATGTCTGACTCAATATCAAAGTTGTGTTGAATCAATGATTGTAGCCCCACTCTGCTCTTTGAGCAGATAATTAACCCAAGGATTCTAGCTCAGCCCTTAACTTCAAGTTCAATTTATAAACCTTTCAGTGAGCAATGCAAAATAACAAAGAACAATATCAATCATTTATTGTCTCTCCAGACTCTACTTCTGTTCCCACTGAGAACTCCCATGAGTTCGACGAGTCAATGACTAAAGATCAGATTGAAGAGAAATCATTCCATTCCTTCTGCCATCAGAGAGCCATCACCACTTTAATCAGGGAAGAAACGCAGCCAGCAGGATGATTCAGATGAGGACATAGGGTGGGACCAATCGGCTTCTCCAATGGATTAGGGTGAGTGGTGGTACCAATTACTGGGATCTCAGTGCTTGGAATAGTTGCTCCTCTCCATGTTCAAGGTATCTTGTCATGAGATTCAGATGGAGACGACGAGGACCACATTGTGTAACGGGTGTGAGCCAACAGTTGGGCGGGGCCTGTGTTTTTGAAAAAAAAGCGAGTACCACTCGGTAACAATGTGCCCAGAGTTTATCAATCATGAAGGAGAATAAATATTTCACATTGTTAATCTTTGTGATCGAGTTACCATGTGGTGAAGACAAAGATTAATATTTAATGGTATTCATTGCTCCCCCAATCAGATAAACACAAGGCAAATTTGACTGCGAAGAATGTCCCTGAATTTACACCTTTCTACTGTCCATTAAAGGTAATAAGATGCAAAATATGTCCTTGCAGAGGAATTTGATTTGAACAAGAGACATTTGTGTCGATAATAAGACGTATTCTCATTGGAAGGGTATGGTTAGTGATACCATGCACGGATCGATGTTGGAGCCCTATTTATTCACTATTAGATTAGATTACTTACAGTGTGGAAACAGGCCTTTCGGCCCAACAAGTCCACACCGCCCCGCTGAAGCGCAACCCACCCATACATGTACCCCTCACCTAACACTACGGGCAATTTAGCATGGACAATTCACCTAACCTGCACATCTTTGGACTGTGGGAGGAAACCGGAGCACCCGGAGGAAAACCACGCAGACACGGGGAGAATGTGCAAACTCCACACAGTCAGTCACCCGAGGCAGGAATTGAACCCGGGTCTCTGGCGCTGTGAGGCAGCAGTGCTAACCACTGTGCAACCGTGCTGCCCGTAATGATAATGAAAGGAAAACCACATTCAAAATTTGGGGCCACTCTGCAGATTACAGCGATTCCAAGTGTAGATAGATGGAAGCATAGCATTAGAAAGCAATCTTGATAGATTCAGTAAATGAGAAAAACAATGACAGATGAGTTTTTGTCGGCAAGTGAGAGATTGGATCAAAATAGGATATTTCTTGATTGTGAAAATAGAGAGAGAGTGATTGATCCAGCTGTAGAGTTTATGAAAATGTCACAGACAGGTTCAGAAAAGTGACCAAGGGACCGGTAGAATGTTGACATTCATCTCGACAGAAGACGAGATACCAAAGGATTAGAAGTCATGCTTCAGCAAATCCGAACCGAGTTAGACCAAGCTGTCAGGGCTGGGCACCATGGCTTAAGGAGATTATCACTCTGAGTGGAAGTGCAGTGTAGATTTACTGATGTGATACTTGGATTCCAAGGCTTAATTTAAGAAGAAAGATTAAACAGATAAAGTGTTAGAGTCAGAACGTTTATACACAGAAATGGATAAAGTTCCACAAATAGCTATTGATTGGAAATCATTTGCAAATTTTAAATCTGAGATTGGTAGATTTGGAATGAAAATGCTGAAGGATTATGGGACAAAGACAGGGATTTGTCATGATGATGAAGATTACCATGATTTGGGTGAATAGTGGAATAGGCTCACGGAACTAAATAGCCTCCTCGTGCTATGATGTTGATGCAACCATGGCACCCTTATTGTCTGCAAGTGCAACTCCTGTTGTGTTTTTGGTTATTATCAGAACCTGGCAGCAAGTTAGTGACTGGAGTCCTGACCAGAAAATCATCAGCATGAGGGACTTCGATGGTCTTAATGTGTTTCACAGCTGATGAAATGACATAGCCAGCACTCTCCTTCCGTCTCTCCCCCACTCTCTGCCCCCTCTCTACTCCCCTCCCACCCCCCCACCCACTTGCACGCCCCCAGCACCCCCCTCTTAACACCCCACCCCTCTCTTCCCCCCTCGCCCCCTCTTCACCCTCTCTCGCCCCCTTGCCCCCTTACCCCCCACTTGCCCCCCACAAATCCCCCTCGCCTCCTCCTCTCACCCCCCTCTTGCTACCCTCTCGCACCCCCTGCCACCCCTCGCCCCCGCTCTCCTCCCTTCGCCCCCCTTGCATCCCCTCTCTAACACCCCTCTTGCCTCCCCTCTCGACCCCCTCGATCCCTCCCCTCTCGCTCCCCCCTCGCCCCCCCTCGCCCCACTCACGCCCCCCCCTCATCCCCCCATGCCTCCCCACTCGCCCGCCGCCTTGCCCCCCCTCTCGCACCCCCCCAGACGCCCAGGCCATCCATTCGCCCCACCCCACCCCCTTCTCACGCCTTCTCCCCCCTTCCCCACTCCCTCCCACCCCATCGCCCCCCCTTTCGTCATCCCCCTCTTGTCACCCCCCTCTTGCTTTCACCCTCTCGCTCCCCCGCACCCCCTCGCACCAATTCTCCCACCCCCCTCTACCCCCCTCCCTCTACCCACCCTCTATCCACCTACTCCCTGCCTCTACCCCCCTCCCTCTACCCCCTCCCTCTACACCCACTACCTGCCCTCCCTCTACCCCCATGCTCTCCTCCTCCCTCTCCGACCCCCCTACCCCCCCTCTACCCCCCTCTTCCTCTACTCCCTCTCCCTCGACCCCCTCCTTCTATCCCCTCCCTCTAACCCCCCTCCCTCTATCCACCCTCCCCATCTCTCTCACTTTCTTTCTTGCCGCTCCCTCACAGCCACTCTGCCACTCTCGCTCTTTCTCACTCCCTCACTCCCTTGTTCCCACGCTCCCACGCTTCCATGCTCCCACTCTGCCAATCTCGCTCTCTCCTTTCTCTCTCTCGCTCTCTCTCGTATCTGCCCTCTCTCTCTCTCTTGCTGTTTCTTGCAGCTCTCTCTTGCGCTCTCTCTTGCTCGTGCTCTCTGTCTCAGCCCTCCCTCCCTCTCTCACACCACTCTGTCTCTCATCCCTCTGTCGCTCACTCAACCCCTGTTTCTCTCGCCCTCTCACTCTCCCCATCTCTCTGTCTCACTCCTCTCTCTCTCACTCCTTCTCTCTCTCGCTCTCCTTTCTCCCCTCGCTCACATCCCCTTTCTCTCCTCTCTCTCCCCCATCACTGACACCCTCTCTTGCCTCTCTCTCTTTTGCACGTGACCCTCTCTCTCTTTTACACACACTTTCGCCCCTCTCTCTCGATATATCTCTCTCTTTGTTCCCCCTGTCACCATCACTCACCTCTCTCGCTCTCTCTCTATCCTTCTCTATCACCTCTCCCTCTCGTTCCTCTCACTCGCTCTCACTCTCTCTGTCGCCCTTCTCTAACCCCTCCCTTGCTCTTTCTCAGTCACTCTCTCCCTCACCCTCTCTCCCACACCCTCTCTCCCTCTCTCCTTCCCTCGCTCTCTCTCTCGTATTTGCCCCCTCCTTCCCTCTTTCTTGCAACTCTCTCCCTCTTTCTCTCGCTCGTTCTCTCTCTCACTCACTCTCGGTCACTCTCTCCCTCTCTCTATGACGCCCCCCTCTCTCCATCTCGCTTCTCTCTCTCTCTGTCTCTCTCTCTCCACTCTATCCCACTCTCTCCCGTATCCCTCACTCTTGCCCCACTCTTTCTTTGGCACATCTCTCTCTCACCACCTCTCTCCCTCATTTGCTCTTGCCTCATCCCTCTCGCTTCCTCTCTCACCCCTCTGTCTCTCGCCTCCTCTCTCTCTCTTTCACCCATCTCTCATTGCTTTACCTCTTGCTCGCCCCGTCTCTCCATCTCACTATCCCTTCTCTCTCGCTTCGGCTCTCTATTGC
This sequence comes from Chiloscyllium punctatum, assembly GCF_047496795.1. Taxonomy (NCBI): domain Eukaryota; kingdom Metazoa; phylum Chordata; class Chondrichthyes; order Orectolobiformes; family Hemiscylliidae; genus Chiloscyllium; species Chiloscyllium punctatum. The sequence goes on from NC_092785.1 coordinate 49,344,649, forward strand.
GGCCTCTCTCTCACACTTTCACTTTCCCCCATTCTTTCTCTGTAGCCCTCTCTCTCTATCCTGCCCCCTCCTCTCTCTCTACCAATCCTCTCTCTCTCGACCATCTCTCTCTCTCGTGTTCACTCTCTCTCTGTCTCTTACTCTCTCTCTCTTGCCCCCTCTCTCCGTCTCTCCAGCAACTCCCTCTCTCGCCGCCTCACTCTCTCGCTGTCCCTCTCACGCGCTCGCTCGCTCACTTGCTCGCCCAAATTGTTCATCTCTCTGTGTCTCCTGCTCTCGTTCTGGCTCTCTCTCGCACTTGCCCTCTTCTCACTCGCCCTCTTCTCACTCGCCCTCCTCTCACTCGCCATCCTCTCTCTCACCCCCTCTCTCTCTCTCTCTCGCCCCCCTCCCCCTCAGACTCGCCCTCTCTCTCTAGCCCCCCCTCTCACTCTCGCCCACTCCTTCTCTCTCTCGCCCCACTCCCACTTTCTCTCGCCCCCTCCCTCTCTCTCTTGTACCCCTCCCTCTCTCTTGACCCCCTCTCTCTCACCCCCTCCCTCTCTCACTCACCCCCTCCCTCTCAGACTCGCCCACTCTCTCTCGCCCCTCTCCCTCTCAGACTCGCCCCCTCGCTCTCTCTCTCGCCACCCTTCCTCTCTCTCTTGCCCCCCTCCCTCTCACTCTCGCCCACTCCCTCTCTCTCTCTCCCCACTCCCACTTTCTCTCGCCCCTTCCCACTCTCTCTTGTACCCCTCCTTCTCTCTCGAACCCCTCTCTCTCACCCCCTCCCTCTCTCTCACCCCCTTTCTCTCTCTCTCTCATCCTCTCTCCCTCTCTCACTCCCCTCTCTCTCTCTCGCCCCCTTCCTTCTCTATCATCCCTCTCTCTCGTCCCTCTCTCTCTCTCCCTCGCCCCCTCCCTCTCTCTCTCTCTTGCCACCACCCGTTCTCTCTCGTCCGCCTCCCAATCTCTCTCGCCCCCTCCTCTCTCTCTCGCCCACCCCCTCCCTCTCTCTCTTGCCTCCCTCCCTCTCTCTCCCCCTCTCTCTCTCACTCCCTCTCTCTCTCTCTCGCCCCCCTCCCTCTCTCTCGCATCCTCCCCCTCTCTCTCTCCCCTCCCTTTCTTTCTCTCTCACCTCCTCCCTCTCTCTCTTGCCTCCTCCCGATCTCTCTCTCACCCCCTCCATCTCTTTAAATCCCCCATCTCTCTTGCCCCGTCCCTCTCTCTCTCATCCCCTCCCTCTCACTCTCTCGCCCCCACCATCTCTCTCTCACGCCCTCCCACTCTTTCTCTCACCCCCCTCCCTCTCGCTCTCTCTTGCCCCCTCCCTCTCTCTCTCATCCCCCTCCCTCTCTCTCCTGTCCCCCTCCCTCTCTCGCTCGGCCCCTCCCTCTCACTCTCTCTCTCGCACACTCCCTCTCTCTCTCTTGCCCCCTCCCTCTCTCTCATCCCTCTCTCTCTCTCTCAACCCCTCCCTCTCTCTGTCTCACCCCCGCCCGCTCTCTCGTCTGCCTCCCTCTCTATCTCGCCTGTCCCCTTTCTCTCTCGACCTGCCCCCTCTCTCTCTCAACTTGCTCCCTCTCTCTCTTGCCCTACTCCCTCTCTATCTCGCCACCTCCCTCTCTCGCCCTGTCACTCTCTCTCGCCCCCTTCGCTCTCTCCCTCTCGCCCTCCCTCCCTCTCTCTCTCGTCCATCTCTCTCTCTCTTGCCCTCCCTCTCTCTCTCACCCCGCCCTCTCTTTCTCGTCCCCGCCCACTCTCTGTCATACCCTCCCTCTCTCTCTCTCGCCTGTCCCCTCTCTCTCGCCCCACTCCCTCTCTCTTTCTCGCTCCACTTCCTCCCTCTCTCACCCGACTCCCTCTCTCGCCCCCTCCCTCTCTTGCCCCCTCCCTCTCTCTCTCTCGCCCCCTCCAATTCTGTCTCGCCCCTCCCTCTCTCTCTCGCCCTCCCTCTCTCTCTCTCTCCCTCTCTCTCTCTCTCTCTCTCCCCCTCCCTCACTCTCACCCCCTCCCCCTCTCTCTTGCACTCCCTCTCTCTCTCGCCCCCTTCGCTCTCTCTCCCTCGAACTCTCTCTCGCCCCTCCTTCACTCACTCTCGCCCCTCCTTCTCTCTCTCACCCTCCCTCTCTCTCTCCCCCCCTCTCTTTCTCGTGCCCACCCTGTCTCTCTTGTACCCTCCCTCTCTATCTCGCCTGCCCCTCTCTCTCGCACCCTCTCTCTCTCTCCCCCTCCCCCTCTCTCCCCATCCCTCTCTCTATCTCGCCCACTCCCTCTCTCGCTCACCCCATTCCCTCTCTCTCTCGCACGCCCTCCCTCTCTCTCGATCCCCCTCTGTTGCTCCCCTCTCTGTCTCGCCCCCTCCCGCTCTCTCTCTCTCCTCTCCCTCTCTCTCTCACCCTCTCTCTCTCTCTCATCCTCTCTCTTTCTCTCTCACCCCAGACTCTCTCGCCTCCCCTCTCTCGATCCCCTTCCCCTCTCGCTGTCGACCCCCTCCCCCTCTCTGTCTCAACGCCCTCCCTCTCTCTCTCTCTCGACCCCTTCCTCTCTCTCTCTTGCCTGCCCCCTCTCTTTCTTGCCCCGCTCGCTCTCTCTCGACCACCTCCTTCTCTCTCTCGCCCCCCTCCATCTCTCTCTCACTCCCTCCCTCTCTCTCGCACTCCTTTTCTCTCCCACCCGCCCCCTCCCCTATCTCTCTTTCGCCCCCTCTCTCTTGTCACCTTTGCTAACTCTCTCTCGCCCCCTCACACTCTCTCTCACCCCTCCCTTTATCTCTCTCGCACCCCTCCCTCTCTCTTTCGCCCCCCTCCTTCACTCTCTCTCTCACCCCCTCCCTGTCTCTCTCACCCCCATTTCTCTTTCTCTCTCACCTCCTCCCTCTCTCTCTCTCTCGCCACCTCTCCCTCTCTCTCGCCTAGCTTTCTCTTTCTCGAATATTCCCTCCCTCTCTCTCTCTCGCCACCCTCGCTCTCTTTTGCCCCCACTCTCTCTCTCTCGCCCCCCTCCCACTCTCTCTCGCCACCCCTCACTTTCTCTCTTGACCATCACTCTCTCTTGCCCCCTTCCTCTCTCTCTCACCCCTCCCTCCCCCTTGCTCACTCCCTCCCTCACCCTCTCCTCCCTCTCTCTCTCACCCACTTCCTCTCTCTTGCCCCCTGCCTCTCCGTCTCTTGCTCCCTCCCTCTCTCGCCCCTTCCCTCTCTCGCCCCCTCCATCTCTCTCGTCCCTCTCTGTCTCGCCCCTCCCTCCCCTTCTCTCGCCCCCTCCCTCTCTCTCTCTCGCCCACGCCCTCTCTCTCTCATCCCCCCCTCTCTTCTCCCCCTCCCTCTCTCTCTCTTGCCCCCTCCCCTTTCTCTCCCACCCCCACCATCTCTCTCTCGCCCCTCTCTCACTCTCTCTCGTCCCCTCCCTCTCTCTCACACACACTCCCTCTCTCGTCCCCTCCCTCTCTCTCTCGCCCCTCCCTCTCTCTCTCGCTCCCTTCCTCACTCTCTCGCTCCCTCCGTCTCTCGCTGTCACCCTCTCCCTCTCTCTCTCACCCCATCCCTCTCTCTCTCTCACCCCCTCCTTCTCTCTCTCGTCCCTGTCTCTCTCTCGCCCATGCCCTCTCTCGCTCGCCCTCTCCCTCTCTCTCTCATCCCCCTCCCTCTCTCTCTCCCCCTCCCACTCTCTCTCTTGCCCACTCCCTCTCTCTCTCGCCCCCTTCCCTCTCCCTCTCTCTCGCCCCCTCCATCTACCTCTCTCACCCCCTCCCTCTCTCGGTCCCTCGTTCACTGCCTCTCTCTCTCACCCCCTGCCTCTCCCTCTCTCGCCCCCTCCCTCTCTCACCCCCACCCTCTCTCTCAACCCTCTCTCTCTCTCACCCACGCTCTTTCTCTCTCACTACCCCCTCCCTCTCTCTCTCGCACCCTCCCTCTCTCTGTTTCATCCCCTCCCTCACTCTCTCTCTTGCCCTCCCTCTCTCTCTCGCCCCGCCCTCTCTTTCTCGTCCCCACCCTCTCTCTGTCGTACCCTCCGTCTCTCTCTCTTGCCTGTCCCCTCTCTCTCTCGCCCCACTCCCTCTCTCTTTCTCGCTCCACTCCCACTCTCTCTCACCCCACTCCCTCCCTCGCCAGCTCCCTCTCTTGCCCCCTCCCTCTCTCTCTCTCGCCCCCTCGAATTCTGTCTCGCCCCTCCCTCTCTCTCTCTCGCCCTCCCTCTCTCTCTCTCCCCCCCGTCTCTCCCCCTCCCTCACTCTCGCCCCCTCCCCCTCTCTCTTGCACTCCCTCTCTCTCTCGCCGCCTTCGCTCTCTCTCTCACTCCCTCTTCGCTCTCTCTCACTCCCTCGAACTCTCTCTCGCCCCTCCTTCTCTGACTCTCGCCCCTCCTTCTCTCTCTCTCTTGCCCTCCCTCTCTCTCTCGCCCCCCCTCTCTTTCTCATCCCCGCCCTGTCTCTCTCGTACCCTCCCTCTCTATATCGCCTGCACCTCTCTCTCGCACTCTGTCTCTCTCTCGCCCTCCCCCTCTCTCTCCCCATCCCTCTCTCTATCTCGCCCCCTCCCTCTCTTGCTCGCCCCATTCCCGCTCTCTTGCACCCCATCCCTCTCTCTCGATCCCCCTCTCTTGCCCCCCTCTCTGTCTCGCCCCGCTCCCGCTCTCTCTCTCTCCTCTCCCTCTCTCTCTCACCCTCTCCCTCTCTCTCTCACCCTCTCTCTCTCTCACCCCAGACTCTCTCGCCTCCCCTCTCTCGATCCCCTTCCCCTCTCGCTGTCGAACCCCTCCCCCCTCTGTCTCGACGCCCTCCCTCTCTCTCTCTCTCGACCCCTTCCCTCTCTCTCTCGCCTGCCCCCTCTCTTTCTTGCCCCGCTTGCTCTCTCTCCACCACCTCCCTCCCTCTCTTGCCCCCCTCCATCTCTCTCTCGCCCCCCTCCATCTCTCTCTCACCCCCTCCCATCTCTCTCACACTCCTTTTCTCTCCCACCCTCCCCCTCCCCTATCTCTCTTTCGCCCCCTGTCTCTCTCGTCACCTTTGCTATCTCTCTCTCGCCGCCTCACACTCTCTCTCTCGACCCTCCCTTTATCTCTCTCGCCCCCTCCCTCTCTCTTTCGCCCCCCTCGCTCACTCTCTCTCTCACCCCCTCCCTGTCTCTCTCACCCCAATTTCTCTTTCTCTCTCGCCTCCTCCCTCTCTCTCTCTCGCCACCTCTCCCTCTCTCTCTCGCCTAGCTTTCTCTTTCTCGAACATTCCCTCCCTCTCTCTCTCTCTCCACCCTCGCTCTCTCTCTCGCCCCCTCCCTCTCTCTCTCTAGTCCACACCTCTCCGCCTATCTCACCCACATCTCTCTAGCCCCCACTCTCTCGCCCCCTCCCTCTCTCTCTCACCCCCTCCCGCTCTCTCGTCCCTCTCCCTCTCACTCTCTTGCCATCCCTCCCTCTGTCTCTCGCCCCCTCCCTCTCTCTCTCTCACCCCCCTCTCATTAACCCCCATCTCTCTTGCACCGTTCCTCTCTCTCTCTCGCTTCCTCCCTCTCTCACTCTCGCCCCCTCCCACTCTCTCTCGTGCACTCCCCCTCTCTCTCGCCTCCCTCCCTCTCTCTCTCTCTCTCTCACCACCTCCCTCTCTCTGACTCTCTCGCTCCCGCCCGCTCTCTCTCGCCCCCGCCGGCTCTCTCTCGTACCCCTCCCACTCTCCCTTGCCCCCGCCCGCTCTCTCTTAACCCCTCCCACTCTCCCTCGTCCTCCTCCCGCTCTCTTTTCCTCCTCCCTCTCTCTCTCACCCCCTCCCTCTTTCTCTCTCTCGCACACTCTTACTCCTTCTCTCGTCCCTCTCTCTCTTGCCCCCTCCCTCTCTCTCACTTGCCCCCACCTGCTCTCTCGTCTGCCTCCCTCTCTCTCTCGCCTGCCCCCTCTCTCTTTATCGCCCCGTCTCTCTCTTGCCCCCTCCCTCTCTCACTTGCATCCCTCTCTCTCTGGCCCCCTTCGCTCTCTCATCCCCTTCCCTCTCTCTCTCGTCACCCTCCCTCTCTCTCGCCACCTCGCTCTCTAATCTCGCCCCCTTCCTCTCTCTCTCTCGCTCTCTCCCTCTCTCGCTCTCACCCTCTCCCTCGCTCGCACGCCCCTCTCACTCTATCTCTTGAACCTCCCTGTCTCTCTCTCTCGCCCCTCCCTCTCTCTCTCTACACCCCTTCTCTCTCTCGTCCCTCCCTCTCTCTCTAGCCCACTCCCTCTCTCTCTACCCCTCCCTCTCTCTATCGCCCCCACCCTCTCTCACCCCCACCCCTCTGTCTCAACCCTCTCCCTCTCTCGCCCACACCCTCTCTCTCTCACCCCCTCCCTCTTTCTCTCTCTCGCACACTCTTACTCCTTCTCTCATCCCTCTCTCTCTTGCCTCCTCCCTCTCTCTCACTTGCCCCCACCTGCTCTGTCGTCTGCCTCCCTCTCTCTCTCGCCCCCTCCCTCTCTCTCTTGCACCCCTCTCTCTCTCGCCCCCTTTGCTCTCTCTCTCTCTCCTTCCCCCTCAAACTCTCCCTCGCCCCTCCTTCTCCCTCTCTCTCACTCTCCCCCTCTCTCATCCCCGCCCTCTCTTTCTTGCCCCGTCCTCTCTCTCTCGTACCCTCCCTCTCTCTCTCTCGTCCGCCTCCCCTCTCTCTCCCTTTCTCGTCCCCTCTCTCTCTTTCTCGCCCCACTTCCATTCTCTCTCGCACCCTCCTTCTCTCTCACTCCCTACTCTCTCTTGCCCCTCCCTCTGTCTCTCCCCTTCTCTCTCTCTATCGCCCCTTCCCTCTCTCTCTCGCCCCCTTCTCTCTCTCTCTGACCCCCTCGCTTTCCAATCTCGCCCCCTTCCTCTCTCTCTCTCGCTCTCTCCCTCTCTCGCTCTCACCCTCTCCCTCGCTCGCCCGCCCCTCTCACTCTATCTCTCGAACCTCCCTCTCTCTCTCTACACCCCTTCTCTCTCTCGTCCCTCTCTCTCTCTAGCCCACTCCCTCTCTCTCGCCCCCTGCCTCACCCTCTCTCGTCCCCTCCCTCTCTCGCCCCCTCCCTCTCTCTCGTCCCTCTCTCTCTGGCGCCCTCCCTCTCTCTTTCTCACACCCTCCCTCTCTCTGTCTCTCGCCCCCTCCCTCCCCCTCTCTCAACCCCTCCGTCTCCCTCTCCTCCCTCTCTCTCTCGCCCATTTCCTCTCTCTTGCCCCCTGCCTCTCCCTCTCTCACTCCCTCCCTCTCTCGCCCCCTCCATCTCTCTCGTCCCTCTCTCTGTCGCCCCTCCCTCCCTCTCTCCCGGCCCCTCCCTCTCTCTCTCTCGCCCACGCCCTCTCTCTCTCATCCCCCCCTCTCGTCCCCCTCCCTCTCTCTCTCTTGCCCCCCTCCCCTTTCTCTCCCACCCCCTCCATCTCTCTCTCGCCCCTCTCTCACTCTCTCGTCCCCTCCCTTCTCTTTCCCCTCCCTCTCTCTCTCGCTCCTTTCCTCACTTTCTCACTCCCTCCGTCTCTCGCTGTCACCCACTCCCTCTCTCTCTCACCCCATCCGTCTCTCTCTCTCACCCCCTCCTTCTCTCTCTCGTCCCTGTCTCTCTCTCGCCCACGCCCTCTCTCTCGCACTCTCCCTCTCTCTCTCGTCCCCCTCCCTCTCTCTCTCCCCCTCCCTCTCTCTCTCTTGCCCCCTCCCTCACTCTCTCTCTCACCCCCTCCCTGTCTCTCTCACCCCAATTTCTCTTTCTCTCTCGCCTCCTCCCTCTCTCTCTCTCGCCACCTCTCCCTCTCTCTCGCCTAGCTTTCTCTTTCTCGAATATTCCCTCCCTCTCTCTCTCTCGCCACCCTCGCTCTCTCTCTCGCCCCCTCCCTCTCTCTCTCTAGTCCACACCTCTCCGCCTATCTGACCCACATCTCTCTAGCCCCCACTCTCTCGCCCCCTCCCTCTCTCTCTCACCCCCTCCCGCTCTTTCGTCCCTCTCCCTCTCACTCTCTTGCCATCCCCCCCTCTGTCTCTCGCCCCCTCCCTCTCTCTCTCTCACCCCCCTCTCATTAACCCCCATCTCTCTTGCACCGTTCCTCTCTCTCTCGCTTCCTCCCTCTCTCACTCTCGCCCCCTCCCACTCTCCCTCGTGCACTCCCCCTCTCTCTCGCCTCCCTCCCTCTCTCTCTCTCTCTCTCTCTCACCACCTCCCTCTCTCTGACTCTCTCGCTCCCGCCCGCTCTCTCTCGCCCCCGCCGGCTCTCTCTCGTCCCCCTCCCACTCTCCCTTGCCCCCGCCCGCTCTCTCTTAACCCCTCCCACTCTCCCTCGTCCTCCTCCCGCTCTCTTTTCCCCCTCCCTCTCTCTCTCACCCCCTCCCTCTTTCTCTCTCTCGCACACTCTTACTCCTTCTCTCGTCCCTCTCTCTCTTGCCCCCTCCCTCTCTCTCACTTGCCCCCACCTGCTCTCTCGTCTGCCTCCCTCTCTCTCTCGCCTGCCCCCTCTCTCTATCGCCCCCTCTCTCTCTCGCCCCCTCCCTCTCTCACTTGCATCCCTCTCTCTCTGGCCCCCTTCGCTCTCTCATCCCCTTCCCTCTCTCTCTCGTCACCCTCCCTCTCTCTCGCCACCTCGCTCTCTAATCTCGCCCCCTTCCTCTCTCTCTCTCGCTCTCACCCTCTCCCTCGCTCGCCCGCCCCTCTCACTCTATCTCTTGAACCTCCCTGTCTCTCTCTCGCCCCTCCCTCTCTCTCTCTGCACCCCTTCTCTCTCTCGTCCCTCTCTCTCTCTAGCCGACTCCCTCTCTCTCGCCCCCTGCCTCTCCCTCTCTCGCCCCCTCCCTCTCTCGCCCCCTCCCTCTCTCTCGTCCCTCTCTCTCTCTCTGGCACCCTCCCTCTCTCTTTCTCACACCCTCCCTCTCTCTGTTTCTCGCCCCCTCCCTCCCCCTCTCTCACCCCCTCCCTCTCCCTCTCCTCCCTCTCTCTCGCCCATTTCCTCTCTCTTGCCCCCTGCCTCTCCCTCTCTCGCTCCCTGCCTCTCTCGCACCCTCCATCTCTCTCATCCCTCTCTCTGTCGCCCCTCCCTCCCCCTCTCTCGCCCCCTCCCTCTCTCTCTCTCGCCCACGCCCTCTCTCTCTCATCCCCCCTCTCGTCCCCCTCCCTCTCTCTCTCTTGCCCCCCTCCGCTTTCTCTCCCACCCCCTCCATCTCTCTCTTGCCCCTCTCTCACTCTCTCGTCACCTCCCTCTCTCTTTCCACTCCCTCTCTGTCTCGCTCCCTTCCTCACTCTCTCGCTCCCTCTGTCTCTCGCTGTCACCTCTCCCTCTCTCTCTCACCCCATCCCTCTGTCTCTCTCTCTCACCCCCTCCTTCTCTCTCTCGGCCCTGTCTCTCTCTCGCCCACGCCCTCTCTCTCGCACTCTCCCTCTCTCTCTCGTCCCCCTCCATCTCTCTCTCCCCCTCCCTCTCTCTCTGTCGCCCCCTCTCTCTCTCTCTCTCGCCCCTTCCCTCTCTCTCTCGCCCTCTTCCCTCTCTCTCTCGCCCCCTCACTCTCTCTCTCGCCCCCTTCCTCTCTCTATCGCTCTCTCCCTCCCTCGCTCTCACTCTCTCCCTCTCTTTCTCACTCCATCCCTCTCTCGCTCTCACCCTCTCCCTCTCTCTCTCTCACCCCATCGCTCTCTCTCTGACCCCATCCCTCTCTCTCATGTCCCCTTCCTATCTCTCTCTCGCCCCCTCCCTCTCTCTCGCCCCCCTCTCTCTCTCTCTCTCACCCTCCTCGGTCTCTCTCTCACGCACCCCTCCGTCGCTCTCTCGTCCCTCTCACTCTATCTCTCGCCCCTCCCTCTCTCTCTCGCCCCACCCTCTCTCTCTACCCCTCCCTCTCTCTCTCGCCCCCACCCTCTCTCACCCCCACCCCTCTGTCTCAACCCTCTCCCTCTCTCGCCCACACCCTCTCTCTCTCACCCCCTCCCTCTTTCTCTCTCTTGCACACTCTTACTCCTTCTCTCGTCCCTCTCTCTCTTGCCTCCTCCCTCTCTCTCACTTGTCCACACCTGCTCTGTCGTATGCCTCCCTCTCTCTCTCGCCCCCTCCCTCTCTCTCTTGCGCCTCTCTCTCTCGCCCCCTTCGCTCTCTCTCTCTCTCTCTCCTTCCCCCTCAAACTCTCCCTCGCCCCTCCTTCACCCTCTCTCTCACTCTGCCCCTCTCTCATCCCCGCCCTCTCTTTCTTGCCCCGTCCTCTCTCTCTCGTACCCTCCCTCTCTCTCTCTCGTCCGCCTCCCCTCTCTCTCCCTTTCTCGTCCCCTCTCTCTCTTTCTCGCCCCACTTCCATTCTCTCTCGCACCCTCCTTCTCTCTCACTCCCTACTCTCTCTTGCCCCTCCCTCTGTCTCTCCCCTTCTCTCTCTCTATCGCCCCTTCCCTCTCTCTCTCGCCCCCTTCTCTCTCTCTCTGACCCCCTCGCTTTCCAATCTCGCCCCCTTCCTCTCTCTCTCTCGCTCTCTCCCTCTCTCGCTCTCACCCTCTCCCTCGCTCGCCCGCCCCTCTCACTCTATCTCTCGAACCTCCCTCTCTCTCTCTACACCCCTTCTCTCTCTCGTCCCTCTCTCTCTCTAGCCCACTCCCTCTCTCTCGCCCCCTGCCTCACCCTCTCTCGTCCCCTCCCTCTCTCGCCCCCTCCCTCTCTCTCGTCCCTCTCTCTCTGGCGCCCTCCCTCTCTCTTTCTCACACCCTCCCTCTCTCTGTCTCTCGCCCCCTCCCTCCCCCTCTCTCAACCCCTCCGTCTCCCTCTCCTCCCTCTCTCTCTCGCCCATTTCCTCTCTCTTGCCCCCTGCCTCTCCCTCTCTCGCTCCCTCCCTCTCTCGCCCCCTCCATCTCTCTCGTCCCTCTCTCTGTCGCCCCTCCCTACCTCTCTCTCGCCCACTCCCTCTCTCTCTCTCGCCCACGCCCTCTCTCTCTCATCCCCCCTCTCGTCCCCCTCCCTCTCTCTCTCTTGCCCCCCTCCCCTTTCTCTCCCACCCCCTCCATCTCTCTCTTGCCCCTCTCTCACTCTCTCGTCCCCTCCCTCTCTCTTTCCCCTCCCTCTCTCTCTCGCTCCCTTCCTCACTTTCTCACTCCCTCCGTCTCTCGCTGTCACCCACTCCCTCTCTCTCTCACCCCATCCGTCTCTCTCTCTCACCCCCTCCTTCTCTCTCTCGTCCCTGTCTCTCTTTCGCCCACGCCCTCTCTCTCGCACTCTCCCTCTCTCTCTCGTCCCCCTCCCTCTCTCTCTCCCCCTCCCTCTCTCTCTCTTGCCCCCTCCCTCTCTCTCTCTCGCCCCCTTCCCTCTCTCTCTCGCCCCCTCACTCTCTCTCTCGCCCACATCCTCTCTCTCTCGCTCTCTCCCTCCCTCGCTCTCACTCTCTCCCTCTCTTTCTCACCCCATCCCTCTCTCGCTCTCACCCTCTCCATCTCTCTCTCACCCCCTCCCATCTCTCTCGCACTCCTTTTCTCTCCCACCCTCCCCCTCCCCTATCTCTCTTTCGCCCCCTGTCTCTCTCGTCACCTTTGCTATCTCTCTCTCGCCGCCTCACACTCTCTCTCGACCCTCCCTTTATCTCTCTCGCCCCCTCCCTCTCTCTTTCGCCCCCCTCCCTCACTCTCTCTCTCACCCCCTCCCTGTCTCTCTCACCCCAATTTCTCTTTCTCTCTCGCCTCCTCCCTCTCTCTCTCTTGCCACCTCTCCCTCTCTCTCGCCTAGCTTTCTCTTTCTCGAATATTCCCTCCCTCTCTCTCTCTCGCCACCCTCGCTCTCTCTCTCTCGCCCCTTCCCTCTCTCTCTCTAGTCCACATCTCTCCGCCTATCTCACCCACATCTCTCTAGCCCCCACTCTCTCGCCCCCCTTCCTCTCTCTCTCTTGCCCCCCTCCGCTTTCTCTCCCACCCCCTCCATCTCTCTCTTGCCCCTCTCTCACTCTCTCGTCACCTCCCTCTCTCTTTCCCCTCCCTCTCTGTCTCGCTCCCTTCCTCACTCTCTCGCTCCCTCCGTCTCTCGCTGTCACCCTCTCCCTCTCTCTCTCACCCCATCCCTCTCTCTCTCTCTCTCACCCCCTCCTTCTCTCTCTCGGCCCTGTCTCTCTCTCGCCCACGCCCTCTCTCTCGCACTCTCCCTCTCTCACCACTCCCTCTCTCTCTCGCCCCTCCCTCTCTCTCTCTCACCCCTCCTCTCTCTCGCCCCATCCCTCTCTCTCTCTCTCGCCCCCCTTCCTCTCCCTCTCGCCCCTCCCTCTCTCTCTCATTCCACTCCCTCTCTCTCTCATCCATCTCCCTCTCTCTCTCTCCAGCCCCCTCCCTCACTCTATTGCCCACCCTTTCTCTCTCTCTCTCTTGCCCCCCTCTCTCTCGCCCCACTCTCTCTCTCACTCCCTCACCTCTCTCGCCCACCCATTCTCTTTATCGTCCCTCTCCCTCTCTGTCCCGCCCCCTCCCTCTCCCTCTCTCGCCCCCCTGCCCATCTCTCTCTCGCCCCCTTCCCTCTCTCTCTCTTGACCCCCTCTCCGTCCCTCTCTCTCGACCTCTCCTTCTATCTCTCATTCCCTCCCTCTCTCTCTCGCTCCCTTCCGCTCCCTCTTGGACCCTCCCTCTCTCTCGTCCCCTCCCTCACTCTCTCTCGCCCCCTTCCTCTCCCTCTCGTCCCCTCCCTCACTCTCTCTCGCCCCCTCCCTCTCTCTCTCTCTCTTGCCCCCTCCCTCGCCCTCTCTCTCACGCACAGTCACTCTCTCTCTCGCCCACCTCCCTCTCTCTCTTGTCACTCTCTCTCTCTTGCCCCTGCTCTCTCTGTCACTTGTTCCCCGCCGTCTCTTTCTCATTCCTATCCCTATCTCTTGTCCGCCTCCATCTCTTTCTTATCCTCCTCCCACACACTCTCTCGCCCCTGCCTTGCTCTCTCACCCCCTCCCTCTCTCTCGCACCTGCTCTCTCTCGCCTGCCCCACTCTCTCTCGCCCCTCTCTCTCTCTCTCTCGTCCCCTCCCTTTCTCTCTCGTCGCCTTTCCTCTCTCTCTTGCCCCTTCCCGCTCTCGCTCTCACTCTTTCACTCTCTCTCTCACCCCATCCCCCTCTCTCTCACTCGCCCCCTCCCTCTCTCTCTCTCGCCCCTCCCTCTCTTTCTCTCTCACCCCCTCCCTCTCTCGCCCCCTCCTTCTCTCTCTCGTCCCTCTCTCTCTCTCGCCCACTCCCTCTCTCTCTCACCCCCTCCCTCTCTCTTGTACCTCTCTCTCTCGCAACCTCCCTCTCTCACTCTCACACCCTCCCTCTCTCTGTCTCTCGCCACCTCCCTCCTCCTCTCTCGCCCCCTCCCTCTCCCTCTCGTCTCTCTCTCTCTCGCCCACGCCCTGTCTCTCTCATCCCCTCCCTTTCTCTCTCGTCCCCCTCCCTCTCTCTCTCTTGTCCCCCCTCCCCTTTCTCTCCCACCCCCTCCATCTCTCTTGCCCCTCTTTTACTCTCTCACCCCCTCCCCCTCTCTCTCACACCCTCTCTATCTCGCCCCCTCCCTCTCTCTCTCGACCCCTCCCTCTCTCTCTCGCTCCCTTCCTCTCTCTCTCGCCCCCTCCCTCTCTCTCTCTCACCCCCTCTCTCGCTTTCGCCCCTCCCTCTCTCTCGTCCCTCTCACTCTGTCTCTCACCCCCTCCCTCTCCCTCTCTCACCCCCTCCCTCTCTCTCGTCCCGCTCTCTCTCTCTCTCGCCCACGTCCTCTCTCTTTTGCCCTCTGCCTCTCCCTCTCTCGCCCACCTCCCTCTCTCTTGTCCCTCTCTCTCTCTCGCCCCTGCTCTCTCTGTCACTTGTTCCCCGCCCTCTCTTTCTCATTCCCATCCCTCTCTCTTGTCCGCCTCCATCTCTTTCTTATCCTCCTCCCACACACACTCTCTCGCCCCATCCCTCTCTCTCTCTCTCTCGCCCCCCTTCCTCTCCCTCTCGCCCCTCCCTCTCTCTCTCATTCCACTCCCTCTCTCTCTCATCCATCTCCCTCTCTCTCTCTCCAGCCCCCTCCCTCACTCTATTGCCCACCCTTTCTCTCTCTCTCTCTTGCCCCCCTCTCTCTCGCCCCACTCTCTCTCTCACTCCCTCACCTCTCTCGCCCACCCATTCTCTTTATCGTCCCTCTCCCTCTCTGTCCCGCCCCCTCCCTCTCCCTCTCTCGCCCCCCTGCCCATCTCTCTCTCGCCCCCTTCCCTCTCTCTCTCTTGACCCCCTCTCCGTCCCTCTCTCTCGACCTCTCCTTCTATCTCTCATTCCCTCCCTCTCTCTCTCGCTCCCTTCCGCTCCCTCTTGGACCCTCCCTCTCTCTCGTCCCCTCCCTCACTCTCTCTCGCCCCCTTCCTCTCCCTCTCGTCCCCTCCCTCACTCTCTCTCGCCCCCTCCCTCTCTCTCTCTCTCTTGCCCCCTCCCTCGCCCTCTCTCTCACGCACAGTCACTCTCTCTCTCGCCCACCTCCCTCTCTCTCTTGTCACTCTCTCTCTCTTGCCCCTGCTCTCTCTGTCACTTGTTCCCCGCCGTCTCTTTCTCATTCCTATCCCTATCTCTTGTCCGCCTCCATCTCTTTCTTATCCTCCTCCCACACACTCTCTCGCCCCTGCCTTGCTCTCTCACCCCCTCCCTCTCTCTCGCACCTGCTCTCTCTCGCCTGCCCCACTCTCTCTCGCCCCTCTCTCTCTCTCTCTCGTCCCCTCCCTTTCTCTCTCGTCGCCTTTCCTCTCTCTCTTGCCCCTTCCCGCTCTCGCTCTCACTCTTTCACTCTCTCTCTCACCCCATCCCCCTCTCTCTCACTCGCCCCCTCCCTCTCTCTCTCTCGCCCCTCCCTCTCTTTCTCTCTCACCCCCTCCCTCTCTCGCCCCCTCCTTCACTCTCTCGTCCCTCTCTCTCTCTCGCCCACTCCCTCTCTCTCTCACCCCCTCCCTCTCTCTTGTACCTCTCTCTCTCGCAACCTCCCTGTCTCACTCTCACACCCTCCCTCTCTCTGTCTCTCGCCACCTCCCTCCTCCTCTCTCGCCCCCTCCCTCTCCCTCTCGTCTCTCTCTCTCTCGCCCACGCCCTGTCTCTCTCATCCCCTCCCTTTCTCTCTCGTCCCCCTCCCTCTCTCTCTCTTGTCCCCCCTCCCCTTTCTCTCCCACCCCCTCCATCTCTCTCGCCCCTCTTTTACTCTCTCACCCCCTCCCTCTCTCTCTCACACCCTCTCTATCTCGCCCCCTCCCTCTCTCTCTCGACCCCTCCCTCTCTCTCTCGCTCCCTTCCTCTCTCTCTCGCCCCCTCCCTCTCTCTCTCTCACCCCCTCTCTCGCTTTCGCCCCTCCCTCTCTCTCGTCCCTCTCACTCTGTCTCTCACCCCCTCCCTCTCCCTCTCTCACCCCCTCCCTCTCTCTCGTCCCGCTCTCTCTCTCTCTCGCCCACGTCCTCTCTCTTTCGCCCTCTGCCTCTCCCTCTCTCGCCCACCTCCCTCTCTCTTGTCCCTCTCTCTCTCTCGCCCCTGCTCTCTCTGTCACTTGTTCCCCGCCCTCTCTTTCTCATTCCCATCCCTCTCTCTTGTCCGCCTCCATCTCTTTCTTATCCTCCTCCCACACACACTCTCTCGCCCCTCCCTCGCTCTGTCGCCCCCTCCCTCTCTCTCGCACCTGCTCTCTCTCTCGCCTGCCCCACTCTCTCTCGCCCCGCTCGCTCTCTCTCTCTCGTCCCCTCCCTTTCTCTCTCGTCGCCGTTCCTCTCTCTTGCCCCTTCCCGCTCTCGCTCACACTCTTTCACTCTCTCGCTCACCCCATCCCTCTCTCTCTCTCTCTCGTCCCTGCCTATCTCTCTCTTGCCCCCCTCGCTCTCTCTCTCTCTCTCTCTCACCCCCCTCCCTCTCTCTCTCATCCCTCTCACTCTATCTCTCAGCCCTCTCTCTCTCGCCCCCTCCCTCTCTCTCTCTCCCCTACCTCTCTCTCTCTCCCCCTTCCTCTGCCTCTCTCACCCCCTCCCTCTCTCTCGTCCCTGTCTCTCTCGCCCACGCCCTCTCTCTCTTGCCCCCTCCCTCTCTTTCTCGCCCCCTCCCTCTCTCGCCCCCCTGTCTCTCGTCCCTCTCACTCTCTCTCTCGCCCCCTTCCTCTCTCTCGTCCCTCTCTCTCTCCTTTGCCCCCGCCCTCTCTCTCTAGCCCCTACCTCTCTCTCTCGTCCCCGTCCCACTTTCTCTCTGATCCGCCTTCCCTCTCTCTCTCGTCCCCTCTCTCTCTTTCTTGCCCCACTTCCATTCTCTCTTGCCCCCTTCATCTCTCTCACTCCCTCTCTCTCTCACCCCTCGCTCTCTCTCCCCTTCCATCCCTTTCTCTCCACTTCTCTCTCTCTCTCGCCCCCTTCTCTCTATCTCTCACCCCCTCGCTCTCTCTCTCACCCCCCTTCCTCTCTCTCTCTCTTGCTCTCTCCCTCCCTCGATCTCACCATTTCCCTCTCTCTCTCTCACCCCATCCTCTCTCTCTCTCACCCCCTCCCTCTCTCTTGCCCCTTTTGCTCTCTCTCTCGCCCTCCTCAGTCTCTCTCTCTCGCCCCCTCCCTCGCTCTCTCATCCCTCTCACACTATCTCTCACCCCTCCATCTCTCTCTCTCGCCCCTCCCTCTCTCTCTCTCTACCCTACTCTCTCTCGCCCCCTCCGTCTCTCGCCCCTCCTTCTCTCTCTCGTCCCTCTCTCTCTCGCCCACTCCCTCTCTCTCTCACCCCCGCCTCTTCCTCTCTCGTCCCTCTCTCTCTCTCCCGCCCACACCCTCTCTCTCATCCCCCTCCCTCTCTCACTCCCCCTCGTTTTGTCTCTCGCACCCTCCATCTCTCTCTCGCCCCCTCCCTCTCTCACTCACCCCCATCCCTAGCTCACCCACCCCTCTCCCTCCTCCCTCTCACTCTCTCTCTCGCCCCCTCCATCTCTCTCTCTCGCGCCCCCCTCTCTCTCACCCCCTCCCTTTCTCTCTCGTCGCCCTTCCTCTCTCTCTCGCCCCTTCCCGCTCTCGCTCTCACCCTTTCACTCTCTCTTTCTCAGCCCATCCCTCTCTCTCACTCGCCCCATCCCTTTCTCTCTCTCTCGTCCCTGCCTCTCTCTCTCTCTCGCCCCCTTCGCTCTCTCTCTCCCCCCTCCCTCTCTCTCTCGGCCCTGTCTCTATCTCGCCCACGCCCTCCATCTCTCCGCCCTCTCCCTCTCTGTTCCATCCCCCTCCCTCTGTCTCTCATCCCCTTCCCTCTCTCTCTCGTCACCCTCCCTCTCTCGCCCCCTCCATCTCTCTCGTCCCTCTCTCTGTCGCCCCTCCCTCCCCCTCTCTCGCCCCCTCCCTGTCTTACTCTCGCCCACGCCCTCTCTCTCTCATCACCCCTTCTCGTCCCCCTCCCTCTCTCTCTCTTGCCCCCCTCCCCTTTCTCTCCCACCCCCTCCATCTCTCTCTTGCCCCTCATTCACTCTCTCGTCCCCTCCCTCTCTCTCGCCCCTCCCTCTCTGTCTCACTCCCTTCCTCACTCTCTCGCTCCCTCCGTCTCTCGCTGTCACCCTGTCCCTCTCTCTCTCACCCCATCCCTCTCTCTCTCTCACCCCCTCCTTCTCTCTCTCGTCCCTGTCTCTCTCTCGCCCACGCCCTCTCTCTCGCACTCTCCCTCTCTCTCTCGTCCCCCTCCCTCTCTCTCTCTCACTCCCTCTCTCTCTCTCGCCCCCTACCTCTCTCTCTCTCGCCCCCTTCCCTCTCTCTCTCGCACCCTCACTCTCTCTCTCGCCCCCTTCCTCTCTGTCTCGCTCTCTCCCTCCCTCGCTCTCACTCTCTCCCTCTCTTTCTCACCCCATCCCTCTCTCGCTCTCACCCTCTCCCTCTCTCTCTCATCCCATCGCTCTCTCTCTCTCACCCCATCCCTCTCTCTCATGTCCCCTTCCTATCTCTCTCTCGCCCCCTCCCTCTCTCTCGCCCCCCTCGCTCTCTCTCTCTCGCCCTCCTCGGTCTCTCTCTCACGCACCCCTCCCTCGCTCTCTCGTCCCTCTCACTCTATCTCTCGCCCCTCCCTCTCTCTCTCTCGCCCCTCCCTCTCTCTACCACTCCTTCTCTCTCTCTCTCTCACCCCCTGCCTCTCCCTCTCTCGCCCCCTCCCTCTCTCACCCCCACCCTCTGTCTTAACCCTCTCTCTCTCGCCCACACCCTCTCTCTCATCCCCCTTCCTCTCTCACTCCCCCCCTCTCTCTCGCACCCTCCCTCTCTCTGTTTTATCCCCTCCCTCACCCTGTCTAGTCCACACCTCTCCCCCTATCTCACCCACATCTCTCTTGTTTCCCCTCTCGACCCCTCCCTCGCTCTCTCGCCCCCCCTCCATCTCTCGTCCCCGTCCCTCTCTATCTCACACCCTCCCTCTCTCACTCACCTGCCCACCCTCTCTCTCTCTCACCCCCCTCTCTCAGCCCTCCCTCTCTCTCTCGCCCCTCCCTCTCTCTCTCTCACCCCCCTCTCTCTCGCCCCATCCCTCTCTCTCTCTCTCTCGCACACTCCCTTTCTCTCTCGCCCGCCCACTCTCTCTCTCTCTCTCTCGCGCCCCTCTCTCTCTCTCTCGCCCCTCCCTCTCTCTCTCATTCCACTCCCTCTCTCTCTCGTCCGTCTCCCTCTCTCTCTCTCCAGCCCCCTCCCTCACTCTATTGCCCTCCCTTTCTCTCTCTATCTCACGCGCCCCTCCCTCTCTCTCACTCGCCCCCTCTCTCTCGCCCCCCTCCCTCTCTCTCTCACCCCCTCACCTCTCTCGCCCACGCCTTCTCTTTCTCGTCCCTCTCCCTCTCTGTCCCGCCCCCTCCCTCTCCCTCTCTCGCTCCCCTCCCAATCTCTCTCTCGCCCCCTTCCCTCTCTCTCTCTTGAACCCTCCCTCCCTGTCTCTCGACCTCTCCTTCTCTGTCTCAACCCCTCCCTCTCTCTCTTGCCCCTTCCGCTCTCTCTCACCCCTCCCACTCTCTCTCACTCCCTTCCGCTCCCTCTTGGACACTTCCTCCCTCTCTCTCGTCCCCTCCCTCACTCTCTCTCGCCCCCTCCCTCTCTCTCTCGTCATCTCCCTCACTCTCTTTCGCCCCCTCCCTCTCTCTCTCTCGCCCCCTCCCTCGCGCTCTCTCTCTCGCACAGTCACTCTCTCTCTCTCGCCCACCTCCCTCTCTCTCTTGTCCTACTCTCTCTCTTGCCCCTGCTCTCTCTGTCACTTGTTCCCCGCCCTCTCTTTCTCATTACCATCCCTCTATCTTGTCCGCCTCCATCTCTTTCTTATCCTCCTCCCACACACTCTCACGCCCCTCCGTCGCTCTCTCGCCCCCTCCCTCTCTCTCGCACCTGCTCTCTCTCTCGCCTGCCCCACTCTCTCTCGCCCCCTCTCTCTCTCTCTCTCGTCCCCTCCCTTTCTCTCTCGTCGCCTTTCCACTCTCACTTGCCCCTTCCCGCTCTCGCTCTCACTCTTTCACACTCTCTCTCACCCCATCCCTCTCTCTCTCACTCACCCCGTCCCTCTCTCTCTCTCGTCCCTGCCTATCTCTCTCTCGCCCCCCTCGCTCTCTCTCTCTCTCTCCCACCCCCTCCCTCTCTCTCTCTCTCTCATCCCTCTCACTCTATCCTCGGCCCTCTCTCTCTCGCCCCCTCCCTCTCTCTCTCTCCCACTCCCTCTCTCTCTCTCCCCCTCCCTCTCTCTCTCCCACTCCCTCTCTCTCTCTCCCCCTCCCTCTGCCTCTCTCACCCCCTCCCTCTCTCTCGTCCCTGTCTCTCTCACCCACGCCCTCTCTCTCTCGCGCCCTCCCTCTCTCTCTCTCGCCCCCTCCCTCTCTCGCCCACATGTCTCTCGTACCTCTCACTCTCTCTCTCGCCCCCTCCCTCTCTCTCTCGTCCCTCTCTCTCTCCTTCGTCCCCGCCCTCTCTCTCAAGCCCCCTACCCTCTCTCTCTCTCGTCGCCGTCCCACTTTCTCTCTCATCCGCCTCCCCTCTCTCTCTCGTCCCCTCTCTCTCTTTCTTGTCCCACTTCGATTCTCTCTTGCCCCCTTCATCTCTCTCACTCCCTCTCTCTCTCACCCCTCCCTCTCTCTCCCCTTCCCTCCCTCTCTCTGCCCTTCCCTCTCTCTCTCGCCCCCTTCTCTCTCTCTCTCACCCCCTCGCTCTCTCTCTCACCCCCCTTCCTCTCTCTCTCTTGCTCTCTCCCTCCCTCGATCTCACCCTATCCCTCTGTCTCTCTCACCCCATCCCTCTCTTGCTCTCACCCTCTCCCTCTCTCTCTCTCACCCCATCCTCTCTCTCTTACCCCCTCCCTATCTCTTGCCCCTTTCGCTCTCTCTCTCGCCCTCCTCAGTCTCTCTCTCTCTCTCTCTCGCCCCCTCCCTCGCTCTCTCGTCCCTCTCACACTATCTCTCACCCCTCTCTCTCTCTCGCCCCTCCCTCTCTCTCTCTCTCTACCCGTCTCTCTTTCGCCCCCTCCCTATCTCGCCCCTCCTTCTCTCTCTCTCGTCCCTCTCTCTCTCTCGCCCACTCCCTCTCTCTCTCACCCCTGCCTCTCCCTCTCTCGTCCCTCTCTCTCTCTCCCGCCCACACCCTCTCTCTCATCCCCCTCCCTCTCTCACTCCCCCTCGTTTTGTCTCTCGCACCCTCCATCTCTCTCTCGCCCCCTCCCTCTCTCACTCACCCCCATCCCTAGCTCACCCACCCCTCTCCCTCCTCCCTCTCACTCTCTCTCTCGCCCCCTCCATCTCTCTCTCTCGCGCCCCCCTCTCTCTCACCACCTCCCTTTCCCTCTCGTCGCCCTTCCTCTCTCTCTCGCCCCTTCCCGCTCTCGCTCTCACCCTTTCACTCTCTCTTTCTCAGCCCATCCCTCTCTCTCACTCGCCCCATCCCTTTCTCTCTCTCTCGTCCCTGCCTCTCTCTCTCTCTCGCCCCCCTCACTCTCTCTCCCCCCTCCCTCTCTCTCTCGTCCCTGTCTCTCTCTCGCCCACGCCCTCTCTCTCTCCGCTATCTCCCTCTCTGTTCCATTCCCCTCCCTCTCTCTCTCATCCCCTTCCCTCTCTCTCTTGTCACCCTCCCTCTCTCTTGCCACCTCCCTCTCTCTCTCGCCCCTCCCTCTCTCGCTCGTCCCCTCAGTCTCTCGCCCCCTGTCAATCGTCCCTCTCACTCTCTCTCTTGCCCCCTCCCTCTCTCTCGTCCCTCTCTCTCTCCTTCGCCCCAACCATCTCTCTCGCCCCCTACACTCCTTCTCTCTCTCTCGTCCCCCTCCCACTTTCTCTCTCGTCCGCCTCCCCTCTCTCACTCCCTTTCTCGTCCCCCCTCTCTCTTTCTCGCCCCACTTCCTTTCTCTCTCGCACCCTCCTTCTCTCTCACTCCCTGCTCTCTCTTGCCCCTCCCTCTCTCTCTCCCCTTCCCTCTCTCTCTCGCCCCTTCCCTCTCTCTCTTGCCCCCTTCTCTCTCTCTCTGACCCCCTCGCTCTCTAATCTCGCCCCCTTCTTCTCTCTCTCTCGCTCTCTCCCTCTCTCGCTCTCACCCTCTCCCTCTCTCTCTCACCCCATCCCTCTCTCTCTCTCGTGCCCTTCCTCTCTCTCTCACCCCCTCCCTCTCTCTCGCCCCCTCACTCTCTCTCTCGCACTCCTCGGTCTCTCTCTCTCACGCCCCCCTCTCTCTCACCACCTCCCTTTCTCTCTCGTCACCCTTCCTCTCTCTCTCGCCCCTTCCCGCTCTTGCTCTCACCCTTTCACTCTCTCTTTCTCAGCCCATCCCTCTCTCTCACTCGCCCCATCCCTTTCTCTCTCTCTCTCGTCCCTGCCTCTCTCTCTCTCTCGCCCCCCTCACTCTCTCTCTCTCCCCCCTCCCTCTCTCTCTCGTCCCTGTCTCTCTCTCGCCCACGCCCTCTCTCTCTCCGCCCTCTCCCTCTCTGTTCCATCCCCCTCCCTCTCTCTGTCATCTCCTTCCCTCTCTCTCTTGTCACCCTCCCTCTCTCTCGCCACCTCCCTCTCTCTCTCGCCCCTCCCTCTCTCGCTCGTCCCCTCCCTCTCTCACCCCCTGTCACTCGTCCCTCTCACTCTCTCTCTCGCCCCCTCCCTCTCTCTCTCCCTCTCTCTCTCCTTCGCCCCAACCCTCTCTCTCGCCCCCTACACTCCTTCTCTCTCTCTCGTCCCCCTCCCACTTTCTCTCTCGTCCGCCTCCCCTCTCTCGCTCCCTTTCTCGTCCCCCCTCTCTCTTTCTCGCCCCACTTCCTTTCTCTCTCGCACCCTCCTTCTCTCTCACTCCCTGCTCTCTCTTGCCCCTCCCTCTCTCTCTCCCCTTCCCTCTCTCTCTCGCCCCTTCCCTCTCTCTCTCGCCCCCTTCTCTCTCTCTCTGACCCCCTCGATCTCTAATCTCGCCCCCTTCCTCTCTCTCTCTCACTCTCTCCCTCTCTCGCTCTCACCCTCTCCCTCTCTCTTTCACCCCATCCCTCTCTCTCTCTCACCCCATCCCTCTCTCTCTCTCGTGCCCTTCCTCTCTCTCTCACCCCCCCCTCTCTCGCCCCCTCACTCTCTCTCTCTCGCACTCCTCGGTCTCTCTCTCTCGCGCCCCCCTCTCTCTCACCACCTCCCTTTCTCTCTCGTCGCCCTTCCTCTCTCTCTCGCCCCTTCCCGCTCTCGCTCTCACCCTTTCACTCTCTCTTTCTCAGCCCATCCCTCTCTCTCACTCGCCCCATCGCTTTCTCTCGTACCTCTCTCTCTCGCACCCTCCCTCTCTCAGTCTCACACCCTCCCTCTCTCTGTCTCTCGCCACCTCCCTCCTCTCTCTCTCGCCCCCTCGCACTCTCTCCCCCCTTCCTCTGTCTCTCGCCCTCTCCCTCTCTCGCTTTCACCTGCTCCCCCTCTCTCTCTCACCCCATCCCTCTCTCTCGCCCCCTCCCTCTCACTGTCACGCCCCCTCCCTCTCTCTCGCCCCCCTGACTCTCTCTCTCTTGCCCCCCTCACTCTCTCTCTCTCCCTCTCTCGCTCTCACCCTCTCCCTCTCTCTTTCACCCCATCCCTCTCTCTCTCTCATGCCCTTCCTCTCTCTCTCACCCCCTCCCTCGCTCTCTCGCCCCTCCCTCTCTTTCTCTCGTCCCTCCCTCTCTCTCTCTACCCCTCTCTCTCTCTCCCCCCCTCCCTCTCTCGCCCCCTCCTTCTCTCTCTCGTCCCTCTCTCTCTCTCACCCACTCCCTCTCTCTCTCGCCCCCTCCCTCTCTCTCGTACCTCTCTCTCTCGCACCCTCCCTCTCTCAGTCTCACACCCTCCCTCTCTCTGTCTCTCGCCACCTCCCTCCTCCTCTCTCGCCCCCTCCCTCTCCCTCTCGTCCCTCTCTCTCTCTCCCCCACGCCCTCTCTCTCTCGTGCCCCTCCTTCTCTCTCTCGTCCCCCTCTCTCTCTCTCTCTTGTCCCCCCTCCCCTTTCTCTCCTGCCCCCTCCATCTCTCTCGCCCCTCTTTCACTCTCTCGCCCCCTCCCTCTCTCTCTCACACCCTCTCTCTCTCGCCCCCTCCCTCTCTCTCTCTAGCCCCCTCCCTCTCTGTCTCGCTCCCTTACTCTCTCTCTCTCCCTCTTACCCTCTCCCACCCCATCCCCCTCTCTCTCTCACCCCTTCTCTCGCTTTCACCCATCCCTCTCTCTCGTCCCTCTCACTCTGTCTCTCACCCCCTCCCTCTCCCTCTCTCGCCTCCTCCCTCTCTCTCGTCCTTCTCTCTCTCTCTCGCCCACGTCCTCTCTCTCTCGCCCTCTGCCTCTCCCTCTCTCGCCCCCTCCCTCTCTCTAGTCTCTCTCTCTATCTCTCTCTCGCCCACGCCCTCTCTCTCATCCCCCTCCCTCTCTCTCTCTCATTCCCCCTCCCTCTCTTACTCCCCCCTCCCTCTCTCTCTCGCGCCCTCCCTCTCTCTCTCGCGCCCTCCCGCTCTCTCTCGCCCCCTCCCTCTCTCTCGTCCCTCTCACCCTCTCTCTCTCGCCCACGTCCTCTGTCTCTCGCCCTCTGCCTCTCTCGCCCCCTCCCTCTCTCAAGTCTCTCTCTCTATCTCTCTCTCGCCCACGCCCTCTCTCTCGTCACCCTCCCTCTCTCTCTCTCATTCCCCCCCCTCTCTTACTCCCCCCTCCCTCTCTCTCTCGCGCCCTCCCTCTCTCTCTCGCTCCCTCACTCTCTCACTCGCCCCCCTCCCACTCTCGCCCACCCCTCTTTCTCGTCCCTCTCACTCTCTCTCTCGCCCCCTCCCTCTCTCTCTCTCGCCCGCTCCATCTCTCTCTCTCGCGCCTCCTCCCTCTCCCTCTCTCGCCCCTCCCTCTCTCTCTCATCCCTCTCTCTGTCTCCCCCACCCTCTCTCTAGTCCCCCTCCATCTCTCTCTCTCTCGTCCCCCTCCCACTTTCTCTCTCGTCCCCCTCCACCCTCTCTCTCATCCCGCTCTCTCTCTCGCCCCCATTGCACTCTCTCTCGCCTCCCCCACTCTCTCGCCCACTCCCTCTCTCTCTCACTCGCACTCTCTCTCGCCCCCTTCCTCTCTCTCTCGCCCCCTCGCACTCTCTCCCCCCTTCCTCTGTCTCTCGCCCTCTCCCTCTCTCGCTTTCACCTGCTCCCCCTCTCTCTCTCACCCCATCCCTCTCTCTCGCCCCCTCCCTCTCACTGTCACGCCCCCTCCCTCTCTCTCGCCCCCCTGACTCTCTCTCTGTTGCCCCCCTCGCTCTCTCTCTCTCTCGACCCCCTCGCTATCTGTCTCTCTCGCCCACTCCCTCTCTCTCGTCCCTATCTCTCTTGCCGCCTCCCTCTCTCTCTCGCACCCTCCCTCTCTCTGTCTCTCACCCCCTCCCTCTACCTCTCGCTCCTCCCTCTCTCCCTTCATTCCTCTCTCTCTCTCGCCCACGCCATCTCTCTCTCTCATCCCCCTTCCTCTCTCACTCCCCCTCCCTCTCTCTCTCGCACCCTCCCTCTCTCTGTCTCTCACCCCCTCCCTCTACCTCTCACCCCTCCCTCTCTCTCTCATTCCTCTCTCTCTCTCACCCACGCCCTCTCTCTCTCTCTCATCCCCCTTCCTCTCTCACTCCCCCTCCCTCTCTCTCTCTCGCACCCTCCCTCTCTCTGTCTCATCCCCTCCCTCTCACTCTCTAGTCCCCACCTCTCTCCCTATTTCACCCACATCTCTCTTGCCCCCCTCGCCCCCCTCCCTCGCTCTCTTGACCCCCTCCATCTCTCGTCCCCGTCACTCTCTATCTCACCCCCTCCCTCTCTCTCTCTCTTGCACACTCCATCTCTCTCGCCCGCCCACCCTCTCTCTCTCATCCCCGTCTCTCTCTCACCCCTCCCTCTCTCTCTCTCACCCCTCTCTCTCTCTCTCTCACCCCCCTCTCTCTCTCGCCCCATCCCTCTCTCTCTCTCGCACACTCCTTCTCTCTCTCGCCCGCCCACCCTCTCTCTTTCTCACCACCCTCTCTCTCTCCCCCTCCATCCCTCTCTCTTGCCCCTCCCTCTCTCTCGTTCCCCTCCCTCTCTCTTTCGTTCCACTCCCTCTCTCTCTCGTCCGTCTCCCTCTCTCTCTCTCGTCCCTGCCTATCTCTCTCTCACCCCCCTCGCTCTCTCTCTCTCTCTCCCACCCCCTCCCTCTCTCTCTCATCCCTCTCACTCTATCCTCGGCCCTCTCTCTCTCGCCCCCTCCCTCTCTCTCTCTCCCACTCCCTCTCTCTCTCTCCCCCTCCCTCTCTCTCTCCCACTCCCTCTCTCTCTCTCCCCCTCCCTCTGCCTCTCTCACCCCCTCCCTCTCTCTCGTCCCTGTCTCTCTCACCCACGCCCTCTCTCTCTCGCGCCCTCCCTCTCTCTCTCTCGCCCCCTCCCTCTCTCGCCCACATGTCTCTCGTACCTCTCACTCTCTCTCTCGCCCCCTCCCTCTCTCTCTCGTCCCTCTCTCTCTCCTTCGTCCCCGCCCTCTCTCTCAAGCCCCCTACCCTCTCTCTCCCTCGTCGCCGTCCCACTTTCTCTCTCATCCGCCTCCCCTCTCTCTCTCGTCCCCTCTCTCTCTTTCTTGTCCCACTTCGATTCTCTCTTGCCCCCTTCATCTCTCTCACTCCCTCTCTCTCTCACCCCTCCCTCTCTCTCCCCTTCCCTCCCTCTCTCTGCCCTTCCCTCTCTCTCTCGCCCCCTTCTCTCTCTCTCTCACCCCCTCGCTCTCTCTCTCACCCCCCTTCCTCTCTCTCTCTTGCTCTCTCCCTCCCTCGATCTCACCCTATCCCTCTGTCTCTCTCACCCCATCCCTCTCTTGCTCTCACCCTCTCCCTCTCTCTCTCTCACCCCATCCTCTCTCTCTCACTCCCTCCCTATCTCTTGCCCCTTTCGCTCTCTCTCTCGCCCTCCTCAGTCTCTCTCTCTCTGTCTCTCGCCCCCTCCCTCGCTCTCTCGTCCCTCTCACACTATCTCTCACCCCTCTCTCTCTCTCGCCCCTCCCTCTCTCTCTCTCTCTACCCGTCTCTCTTTCGCCCCCTCCCTATCTCGCCCCTCCTTCTCTCTCTCGTCCCTCTCTCTCTCTCGCCCACTCCCTCTCTCTCTCACCCCTGCCTCTCCCTCTCTCGTCCCTCTCTCTCTCTCCCGCCCACACCCTCTCTCTCATCCCCCTCCCTCTCTCACTCCCCCTCGTTTTGTCTCTCGCACCCTCCATCTCTCTCTCACCCCCTCCCTCTCTCACTCACCCCCATCCCTAGCTCACCCACCCCTCTCCCTCCTCCCTCTCACTCTCTCTCTCGCCCCCTCCATCTCTCTCTCTCGCGCCCCCCTCTCTCTCACCACCTCCCTTTCCCTCTCGTCGCCCTTCCTCTCTCTCTCGCCCCTTCCCGCTCTCGCTCTCACCCTTTCACTCTCTCTTTCTCAGCCCATCCCTCTCTCTCACTCGCCCCATCCCTTTCTCTCTCTCTCGTCCCTGCCTCTCTCTCTCTCTCGCCCCCCTCACTCTCTCTCCCCCCTCCCTCTCTCTCTCGTCCCTGTCTCTCTCTCGCCCACGCCCTCTCTCTCTCCGCTCTCTCCCTCTCTGTTCCATCCCCCTCCCTCTCTCTCTCATCCCCTTCCCTCTCTCTCTCGTCACCCTCCCTCTCTCTTGCCACCTCCCTCTCTCTCTCGCCCCTCCCTCTCTCGCTCGTCCCCTCCCTCTCTCGCCCCCTGTCAATCGTCCCTCTCACTCTCTCTCTTGCCCCCTCCCTCTCTCTCGTCCCTCTCTCTCTCCTTCGCCCCAACCCTCTCTCTTGCACCCTACACTCCTTCTCTCTCTCTCGTCCCCCTCCCACTTTCTCTCTCGTCCGCCTCCCCTCTCTCACTCCCTTTCTCGTCCCCCCTCTCTCTTTCTCGCCCCACTTCCTTTCTCTCTCGCACCCTCCTTCTCTCTCACTCCCTGCTCTCTCTTGCCCCTCCCTCTCTCTCTCCCCTTCCCTCTCTCTCTCGCCCCTTCCCTCTCTCTCTTGCCCCCTTCTCTCTCTCTCTGAGCCCCTCGCTCTCTAATCTCGCCCCATTCCTCTCTCTCTCTCGCTCTCTCCCTCTCTCGCTCTCACCCTCTCCCTCTCTCTCTCACCCCATCCCTCTCTCTCTCTCGTGCCCTTCCTCTCTCTCTCACCCCCTCCCTCTCTCTCGCCCCCTCACTCTCTCTCGTCCCTCTCTCTCTCCTTCGCCCCAACCCTCTCTCTCGCCCCCTACACTCCTTCTCTCTCTCTCGTCCCCCTCCCACTTTCTCTCTCGTCCGCCTCCCCTCTCTCGCTCCCTTTCTCGTCCCCCCTCTCTCTTTCTCGCCCCACTTCCTTTCTCTCTCACACCCTCCTTCTCTCTCACTCCCTGCTCTCTCTTGCCCCTCCCTCTCTCTCTCCCCTTCCCTCTCTCTCTCCGCCCTCTCCCTCTCTGTTCCATCCCCCTCCCTCTCTCTGTCATCTCCTTCCCTCTCTCTCTTGTCACCCTCCCTCTCTCTCGCCACCTCCCTCTCTCTCTCGCCCCTCCCTCTCTCGCTCGTCCCCTCCCTCTCTCGCCCCCTGTCACTCGTCCCTCTCACTCTCTCTCTCGCCCCCTCCCTCTCTCTCTCCCTCTCTCTCTCCTTCGCCCCCACCCTCTCTCTCGCCCCCTACACTCCTTCTCTCTCTCTCGTCCCCCTCCCACTTTCTCTCTCGTCCGCCTCCCCTCTCTCGCTCCCTTTCTCGTCCCCCCTCTCTCTTTCTCGCCCCACTTCCTTTCTCTCTCACACCCTCCTTCTCTCTCACTCCCTGCTCTCTCTCGCCCCTCCCTCTCTCTCTCCCCTTCCCTCTCTCTCTCGCCCCTTCCCTCTCTCTCTCGCCCCCTTCTCTCTCTCTCTGACCCCCTCGCTCTCTAATCTCGCCCCCTTCCTCTCTCTCTCTCGCTCTCTCCCTCTCTCGCTCTCACCCTCTCCCTCTCTCTTTCACCCCATCCCTCTCTCTCTCTCACCCCATCCCTCTCTCTCTCTCGTGCCCTTCCTCTCTCTCTCACCCCCCCCTCTCTCGCCCCCTCACTCTCTCTCTCTCGCACTCCTCGGTCTCTCTCTCTCGCGCCCCCCTCTCTCTCACCACCTCCCTTTCTCTCTCGTCGCCCTTCCTCTCTCTCTCGCCCCTTCCCGCTCTCGCTCTCACCCTTTCACTCTCTCTTTCTCAGCCCATCCCTCTCTCTCACTCGCCCCATCGCTTTCTCTCTCTCTCGTCCCTGCCTCTCTCTCTCTCGCCCCCCTCACTCTCGCTCTCTCCCTCTCTCGCTCTCACCCTCTCCCTCTCTCTTTCACCCCATCCCTCTCTCTCTCTCATGCCCTTCCTCTCTCTCTCACCCCCTCCCTCGCTCTCTCGCCCCTCCCTCTCTTTCTCTCGTCCCTCCCTCTCTCTCTCTACCCCTCTCTCTCTCTCTCCCCCTCCCTCTCTCGCCCCCTCCTTCTCTCTCTTGTCCCTCTCTCTCTCTCACCCACTCCCTCTCTCTCTCGCCCCCTCCCTCTCTCTCGTACCTCTCTCTCTCGCACCCTCCCTCTCTCAGTCTCACACCCTCCCTCTCTCTGTCTCTCGCCACCTCCCTCCTCCTCTCTCGCCCCCTCCCTCTCCCTCTCGTCCCTCTCTCTCTCTCCCCCACGCCCTCTCTCTCTCGTGCCCCTCCTTCTCTCTCTCGTCCCCCTCCCTCTCTCTCTCTTGTCCCCCCTCCCCTTTCTCTCCTGCCCCCTCCATCTCTCTCGCCCCTCTTTCACTCTCTCGCCCCCTCCCTCTCTCTCTCACACCCTCTCTCTCTCGCCCCCTCCCCCTCTCTCTCTAGCCCCCTCCCTCTCTCTCTCGCTCCCTTACTCTCTCTCTCCCTCTTACCCTCTCCCACCCCATCCCCCTCTCTCTCTCACCCCTTCTCTCGCTTTCACCCATCCCTCTCTCTCGTCCCTCTCACTCTGTCTCTCACCCCCTCCCTCTCCCTCTCTCGCCTCCTCCCTCTCTCTCGTCCTTCTCTCTCTCTCTCGCCCACGTCCTCTCTCTCTCGCCCTCTGCCTCTCCCTCTCTCACCCCCTCCCTCTCTCTAGTCTCTCTCTCTATCTCTCTCTCGCCCACGCCCTCTCTCTCATCCCCCTCCCTCTCTCTCTCTCATTCCCCCTCCCTCTCTTACTCCCCCCTCCCTCTCTCTCTCGCGCCCTCCCTCTCTCTCTCGCGCCCTCCCGCTCTCTCTCGCCCCCTCCCTCTCTCTCGTCCCTCTCACCCTCTCTCTCTCGCCCACGTCCTCTGTCTCTCGCCCTCTGCCTCTCTCGCCCCCTCCCTCTCTCAAGTCTCTCTCTCTATCTCTCTCTCGCCCACGCCCTCTCTCTCGTCACCCTCCCTCTCTCTCTCTCATTCCCCCCCCTCTCTTACTCCCCCCTCCCTCTCTCTCTCGCGCCCTCCCTCTCTCTCTCGCTCCCTCACTCTCTCACTCGCCCCCCTCCCACTCTCGCCCACCCCTCTTTCTCGTCCCTCTCACTCTCTCTCTCGCCCCCTCCCTCTCTCTCTCTCGCCCGCTCCATCTCTCTCTCTCGCGCCTCCTCCCTCTCCCTCTCTCGCCCCTCCCTCTCTCTCTCATCCCTCTCTCTGTCTCCCCCACCCTCTCTCTAGTCCCCCTCCATCTCTCTCTCTCTCGTCCCCCTCCCACTTTCTCTCTCGTCCCCCTCCACCCTCTCTCTCATCCCGCTCTCTCTCTCGCCCCCATTGCACTCTCTCTCGCCTCCCCCACTCTCTCGCCCACTCCCTCTCTCTCTCACTCGCACTCTCTCTCGCCCCCTTCCTCTCTCTCTCGCCCCCTCGCACTCTCTCCCCCCTTCCTCTGTCTCTCGCCCTCTCCCTCTCTCGCTTTCACCTGCTCCCCCTCTCTCTCTCACCCCATCCCTCTCTCTCGCCCCCTCCCTCTCACTGTCACGCCCCCTCCCTCTCTCTCGCCCCCCTGACTCTCTCTCTCTTGCCCCCCTCGCTCTCTCTCTCTCTCGACCCCCTCGCTATCTGTCTCTCTCGCCCACTCCCTCTCTCTCGTCCCTATCTCTCTTGCCGCCTCCCTCTCTCTCTCGCACCCTCCCTCTCTCTGTCTCTCACCCCCTCCCTCTACCTCTCGCTCCTCCCTCTCTCCCTTCATTCCTCTCTCTCTCTCGCCCACGCCATCTCTCTCTCTCATCCCCCTTCCTCTCTCACTCCCCCTCCCTCTCTCTCTCGCACCCTCCCTCTCTCTGTCTATCACCCCCTCCCTCTACCTCTCACCCCTCCCTCTCTCTCTCATTCCTCTCTCTCTCTCACCCACGCCCTCTCTCTCTCTCATCCCCCTTCCTCTCTCACTCCCCCTCCCTCTCTCTCTCGCACCCTCCCTCTCTCTGTCTCATCCCCTCCCTCTCACTCTCTAGTCCCCACCTCTCTCCCTATTTCACCCACATCTCTCTTGCCCCCCTCGCCCCCCTCCCTCGCTCTCTTGACCCCCTCCATCTCTCGTCCCCGTCACTCTCTATCTCACCCCCTCCCTCTCTCTCTCTCTTGCACACTCCATCTCTCTCGCCCGCCCACCCTCTCTCTCTCATCCCCGTCTCTCTCTCACCCCTCCCTCTCTCTCTCTCACCCCTCTCTCTCTCTCTCTCACCCCCCTCTCTCTCTCGCCCCATCCCTCTCTCTCTCTCGCACACTCCTTCTCTCTCTCGCCCGCCCACCCTCTCTCTTTCTCACCACCCTCTCTCTCTCCCCCTCCATCCCTCTCTCTTGCCCCTCCCTCTCTCTCGTTCCCCTCCCTCTCTCTTTCGTTCCACTCCCTCTCTCTCTCGTCCGTCTCCCTCTCTCTCTCGCCCCCTCCCTCACTCTATGACCCTCCCTTTCTCTCTCTCTCGTGCCCCTCCTTCCCTCTCCCTTGCCCCGCTCCCTCTCTCTCTCGCGCCCCCTCCCTCTCTCTCTCGTCCCCTCACTTTCTCTTTCGTTGCCCTTCCTCTCTCTCTTGCCCCCTCCCTCTCTCTCTCTCGCCCCCTCCCTCTCTCTCTCACCCCCTCCCTCACTCGCCCCCTGTCTCTCATCCCTCTCACTCTCTCTCTCGCCCCCTCCCACTCTCTCTTGTCCCTCTCTCTCTCGTTCGCCCCCAACCTCTCTCTAGACGCCTACCCTCTCTCTCTCTCTTCCCCCTCCCACTTTCTATCTCGTTCTCCTCCCCTCTCTCTCTCTCGTCCCCTCTCTCTCTTTCTCACCCCACTTCCATTCTCTCTCGCCCCCTCCTTCTCTCTCACTCCCTCTCTCTCTCGCCCCTCCCTCTCTCTCTCCCCTTCCCTCTCTCTCTCGCCCCTTCCCTCTCTCTCTCGCCCCCTTCTCTCTCTCGTCCCTCTCTCTCTCGCTCGCCCCCATTCCTCGCTCGCCCGCCCCTCTCTCTCGTCCCTCTCACTCTCTCTCTCGCCCCCTCCCTCTCTCTCTCTCGCCCCCTCCATCTTTCTCTCTCGCACCCCCGCCCTCGCTCCCTCCCTTTCTCTCTCGTCACCCTTCCTCACTCTCTCTCCCATTCCCGCTCTCGCTCTCACCCTTTCACTCTCTCTTTCTCACCCCATCCCTCTCTCTCACTCGCCCCGTCCCTCTCTCTCTCTCTCATCCCTGCCTCTCCCTCGCCCCCCTCGCTCTCTCTCTCTCAACCCCCTCCCTCTCTCTCTCATCCCTCTCACTCTATCTCTCGCCCCTCTCTCTCTCACCCCCCTCCCTCTCCCTCTCACGACCCCTCCCTCTCTTTCGTCCCTGTCTCTCTCTCGCCCACGCCCTCTCTCTCTTTTCCCTCTCCCTCTCTTTCCCATCCCCCTCCCCCTCTCTCTCTCTCTCGTCCCCTTCCCTCTCTCTCATCACCCTCCCTCTCTCTCTCGCCCCCCCTCCCTCTCTCTCTCGTCCCTCTCTCTCTCTTTCGCCCCCACCTTCTCTCTAGCCCCCTACCCTCCCTCTCTCTCTCGTCCCCCTCCCACTTTCTCTCTCGTCCGCCTCCCCTCTCTATCTTGTCCCCTCTCTCTCTTTAACGCCCCACTTCCATTCTCTCTTGCCCCCTCCTTCTCTCTCACTCCCTCTCTCTCGCCCCTCCCTCTCTCTCTCCCCTTCCCTCTCTCTATCGCCCGTTCCCTCTCTCTCGCCCCCTTCTCTCTCTCTCTCGCCCCCTTCCTCTCTCTCTTTCGCTCTCTCCCTCCCTCGCTCACACCCTATCCCTCTCTCTCACACCCCATCCCTCTCTCGCTCTCACCCTCTCCCTCTCTCTTTCACCCCATCCCTCTCTCTCTCTCACCCCTTCCTTCTCTCTCTCGTCCCCTTCCGCTCTCTCCCTCACCCCCTCCCTCTCTCTCGCTCCCCTCGCTCTCTCACTCTCTCTCGCCCTCCTCGGTCTCTCTCTCTCTTGCCCACCCCTCCCTTGCTCTCTCATCCCTCTCACTCTATCTCTCTCCCCTCCCTCTCTCTCTCTCTCTCTACCCATCCCTCTCTCTCTCTCTCGCCCCCTCCCTCTCTCGCCCCCTCCTTCTCTCTCTCGTCCCTCTCTCTCTCTCGCCCCCTCCCACTCTCACCCCCTGCCTCTCCCTCTCTCGCACCCTCCCTCTCTCTCATCCCCCTCCCTCCCCGTCTCTCGCCCCTCCCTCTCCCTCTCGTCACTCTCTCGCTCTCTCTCTCACTCATGCCCTCTCTCTCATCCCCCTCCCTCTCTCTCTCTCGTCCTCCTCCCTCTCTCTCTTGTACCCCTCCCCTTTCTCTCCCGCCCCTCCATCTCTCTCTCGCCCCTCTTTCACTCTCTCTCGCCCCCTCCCTCTCTCTCTCGCTCCCTTCCTCTCTCTCTCGCTCCCTCCCTCTCTCGCTCTCACCCTCTCTCTCTCTCACCCCATCCCTCTCTCTCTCTCACCCCATTCCCCTCTCTCTCTCGCGCCCCCTCTCTCTCTCTCGCCCCCTCTCTCGCTTTCGCCCCCCTCCGTCACTCGCTCTCGTCCCTCTCACCCTGTCGCTCACCCCTTCCCTCTCCCTCTCTCGCCTCCTCCCTCTCTCTCTCGTCCCTCTCTCTCTCTCGCCCTTCCCTCCTTCTCTCTCTCGTCCCCCTCCCACTTTCTCTCTCGTCCGCCTCCCCTCTCTCGTCCCCTCTCTCTCTCGTCCCATCTCTCTCTTTCTCGCCCCACTTCCATTCTCTCTCGCCCCCTCGCTCTCTCTCTCACCCCCTCACTCTCTCGCTCTCACCCTCTCCCTCTCTCTCACCCCATCCCTCTCTCGCTCTCACCCTCTCCCTCTCTCTCTCACACCATCCCTCTCTCACTCTCACTCTCTCCCTCTCTCTCTCACCCCATCCCTCTCTCTGTCTCTCACCCCATCCCTCTCTCTCGCCCCCTCCCTCTGTCTCTCGTCCCTCTCACTCTCTCTCTCTACCCCCTCCCTCTCTCTCTCTCGCCCCCTCCCTCTCCCTGTCTCGCCCCCTCCCTCACTCTCATTCCTCCCTCTCTCTCTCATCCCTCTCTCTCTCTCGCCCCCTGCCTCTTCCTCTCTTGCCCCCTCCCTCTCTCTCATCTCTCTCCCTCTCTCTCTCACCCACGCCCTCTCTCTCTCGTCCCCTCCCTCTCTCCCTCTCTTACTCCCCCCCTCCCTCGCTCTCTTGCGCCCTCCCTCTCTCTCTCGCCCCCTCCCTCTCTCACCCGCCCCTCTTTCTCGTCCTTCCCTCTCTCTCTCTCGCCCACTCCCTCTCCCTCTCTCGCCCTCTCCCTCTCTCTCATCCCTCTATCTCTCGCCCCCACCCTGTCTCTAGTCCCCTTCCATCTCTCTCTCTCGCCCCCATTCCACTCTCTCTCGCCTCCCCCGACTCTCTCGCCCACTTCCTCTCTCTCTCACTCGCTCTCTCTCTCGCCCCCTTGCACTCTCTCTCGTCCTTCTTCCTCTGTCTCTCGCCCTCTCCCTCTCTCACTCTCACCCGCTCCCTCTCTCTCGCCCCCTCCCTCTCACTGTCTCGCCCCCTCCCTCTCTCTCGCCCCGTCACTCTCTGTCTCTCGCCCTCCTCGCTCTCTCTCTCTTGCCCCCCTCGCTATCTCTCTCTCGCCCCCTCCTTCTCTATCGTCCCTCTCACTCTCTCTCTTGCCCCCTCTCTCTCTCTCTCTCTCGCACACTCCCTCTCTCTGTCTCTCGCCCCCTTCCTCTACCTCTCTCACCCCCTCTCTCTCCCTCACGTCCCTCTCTCTCTCTCGCCCACACCCTCTCTCTCTCATCCCCCTCCCTCTCTCTCCCTCTCGTCCCCCTCTCTCTCTCTCTCTCTCAACCACCTCCCCTCTCTCTCCCGTCCCCTCCATCTCTCTCTCGCCCCTCTTCCACACTCTCTCACCCCCTCCCTCTCTCTCTCTCGCTCCCTTCCTCTCTTTCTCGCCCCCCTCGCTCTCACCCGCTCCCTTTCTCTCTCACCCCATCCCTCTCTCTCTCTCTCTCTCACACACACACCACATCCCTCTCTCTCTCTCGCCCCCTCCCTCTCTCTCGCCCCCATCCCACTCTCTCTCACCCCCGTTCCCTCACTCTCTCTCTCACGCCCTCCCTCTCTCACTCTCTCGCCCCTTTCTCTTTCTCTCTCACCACCACCCTTCCTTTCTCTAGCCACCCCTCCCTCTCTCTCTCTCGCCCTGCTTTCTTTTTCTCTCTCGCCCCCTCATTCTCTCTCTCTCGCCCCCTCTCTCTCTCTCTCTCGCCCCGCTCCCTCTCTCTCTCTCGCCCCCTCCCTCTCTCTCATCCCTCTCACTCTTTCTCTTGCCGCCTGCCTCTCTCTCTCGCACCCTCCCTCTCTCTGTTTCTCGCCCCTTCATCTACCTCTCTCGCCCCCTCCCTCTCCCTCATGTCCCTCTCTCTCTCTCTCACCCACGCCCTCTCTCTCTCATCCCCCTCCCTCTCTCTCTCTCACGTCCCCCTCTTTATCTCTCGATCCCCTCCCCTCTCTCTCCCCTCCCCTCCATCTCTCTCTCGCCCCTCTTCCACACTCTCTCGCCCCCTCCCTCTCTCTCTCACACCCTCTCTCTCTCGCCCCCT
Organism: Chiloscyllium punctatum; assembly: GCF_047496795.1. Lineage (NCBI taxonomy): Eukaryota > Metazoa > Chordata > Chondrichthyes > Orectolobiformes > Hemiscylliidae > Chiloscyllium > Chiloscyllium punctatum. The sequence continues at coordinate 49,380,006 of NC_092785.1, forward strand.
CTCTTTCTCTCTCACTCCCTTCCTCTCTTTCTCGCCCCCCCTCGCTCTCACCCTCTCCCTTTCTCTCTCACCCCATCCCTCCCTCTCTCTCTCTCACCCCATCCCTCTCTCGCTCTCGCACCCTCCCTCTCTCTCTCTCGCCCCCTCCCTCTCTCTCTCTCTCACCCCCTCCCTCTATTTTGCCCCCTCCCTCTCTCTCGCCCCAGTCCCTCTCTCTCGCCCCCGCTCCCTCACTCTCTCTCTCTCTCGCCCCCTCACTCTCTCTCGCCCCGCTCCCTCTCTATCTCTCGACCCCTTCCTCTCCCTCTCGCCCCTCCCTCGCTCTCTCTCATCCCCCTCCCTTTTTTACTCCCCCCTCCCTCTCTCTCGCGCCCTCCCTCTCTCTCTCTCGCCCCCTCTCTCTCTCGCTAGCCCCCCTCCCTCTCTCTTCCGCCCCTCTTTCTCGTCCCTCTCACTCTCTGTCTCGCCCCCTCCCTCTCTCTCTCTCACCCGCTCCATCTCTCTCTCTCACGCCCCCTCCCTCTCCCTCTCTCGCCCCCTCCCTCCCTCTCTCTCTCTCATCCCTCTCTTTCTCTCCCCCACCCTCTCTCTAGTCCCCTTCCATCTCTCTCTCTCGTCCCCCTCCCATTTTCTCTCTCATCCCGCTCCCCTCTCTCTCTCGTTCCCATCTCTCCCTCACGCCCCCATTCCACTCTCTCTCGCCTCCCCCACTCTCTCGCCCACTCCCTCTCTCTCTCACTCGCTCTCTCTCTCTCGCCCCCTTCCTCTCTCGCTCACCCCCTCACACTCTCTCTTGCCCCCCTTCCTCTGTCTCTCACCCTCTCCCTCTCTCGCTCTCACCCGCTCCCTCTCTCTCTCTCACCCCATTCATCTCTCTCTCGCCCCCTCCCTCTCACTGTCTCGCCCCCTCCCTCTCTCTCGCCCCCTCGCTCTCTCTCTCTCGCTCCCCGCGCTATCTCTCTATCTCGCCCCCTCGCTCTCTCCCGTCCCTCTCACTCTCTCGCTTGCCGCCTCCCTCTCTCTCTCGCACCCTCCCTCTCTCTGTCTCTCGCCCCCTCCCTCTACCTCTATCGCCCCCTCCCTCTCTCTCCCATCCCTCTCTCTCTCTCGCCCACGCCCTCTCTCTCTCATCCCCCTCCTTTCTCTCTCCCATCCCCTCCATCTCCCTCTCGCCCCTCTTCCGCACTCTCTCACTCCCTCCCTCTCTCTCTCGCCCCCTCCCTCTCTCTCTCTCGCCCCCTCCCTCTCTCTCTCGCCCCTCCTTCTCTCTCTCTCGTTCCCCTCTCTCTCTCTCTCTCATCCCCCTCCCCTCTCTCTCCCGTCCCCTCCATCTCTCTCGCCCCTCTTCCACACTCTCTCGCCCGCTCCCTCTCTCTCTCACGCCCTCTCTCTCTCTCGCTCCCTCCCCCTCTCTCTCGCTCCCTTCCTCTCTCTCTCGCCCCTCCTTCTCTCGCTCTCACCCTCTCCCTCTCTCTCTCTCTCACCCCATCCCTCTCTCTCTCTCGCCCCCTCCCTCTCTCTCTCTCTCGCCCCCCCCTCTATTTTGCTCCCTCCCTCTCTCTCGCCCCAGTCCCTCTCTCTCGTCCCCGCTCCCTCACTCTCTCTCTCACCCCCTCCCTCTCTCTCACTCGCCCCCTTTCTCTTTCTCTCTCGCCCCCCTCTCTCTCTCGCCCCGCTCCCTCTCCCTCTCTCTCGCCCCTCCCTCTCTCTCTCACTCTGTCTCTCTCTCGACTCCTCCTTCTCTCTCTCGCCCCATCCCTCTCTCTCTTGCCCCATCCCTTTCTCTCTCATCCCCCTTCCTCTCTCTCTCGCCCCCTTCCTCTCTCACTCTCAACCCGTTCCTCTCTCTCTCACCCCATTCCTAGCTCTCTCTCTCATTCGCACCCTCCCTCTCTCTCTCTCGACCCCCTGCCTCTCTCGCACCCCCCTCGCTCACTCTCACCCCGCCCTCTCTCTGTCATCCCTCTCCCTCTCTCTCCCGTCCCCCTCTCTCTCTCTCTCTCTCTCGCCCCCCTCCCTCGTCCCCTCACTCTCTCTCTCTCTCTTGCACCCTCCCTCTCTTTCTCTCTCGCTCACCCCCTCCCACTCTCACCCACCCTCACTCGCCCCCCCGTCGCCCGCTCAGTCTCTTTCATCCCCCTCCCTCTCTCTCTCGCCTCCCTCCCTCTCTCTTTCTTGCCCCCCTCCCTCTCTCTCTCTCGCCCCCCTCCAATCTCTCGTGCTCCCCTCCCTCTGTCTCTCTCACCAACCTCCCTCTCTCTCTTGCCCCCCTCTCTCTTGCCCCCCTCCCTCTCTCTCTCGCCCCCTCACTCTCTCTCTTGTCAACCTCTCTCTCTCTCTTGCCCCCCCTCTCTCTCGCTCCCTTCCTCTCTCTCGCCCACTCCCTCTCTCTCTCGCCCCACTCTCTCTCGCCATTCCCTTTCTCGCTCTCACCCCATCCCTCTCTCTCTCTCCCGCACACCCAACCTCTCTCTCTCACCCCAACTCCCTCTCTCTCACCTCCCTCTCTCTCTCTCTCCCCCGCCCTCTCTCTCTTGTCCCCCTCCCTCCCTCTCACTCCCGACCACCTCCCTCTCTCTCACCCCCTCCCCTCTTTTCTAACGCCCCCTCCCTCTCTCTCTCGCCCCCTCTCTCTCTTGCCCACTCCCTATCTCGCTCTCACCGTCTCCCTCTCTCTCATCTCTCTCACCCCATCCCTCCCTCTCTCTCTCTCTAGCCCCCATCGCTCTCTCTATCTCTCTCTCGCCCTCCTCGCTCTCTCTCTCTCGCCCCCTCCCTCTCTCTCTCGCCCCATCCCTCTCTCTCTCTCTCGCCCCGTCACTCTCTCTCTCTCGCCCCCTCACTCTCTCTCTCGCCGCATCCCTCTCTCTCTCTCTCGCCCCATCCCTCTCTCTCTCTCTCGCCCCATCCCTCTCTCTCTCGCCCCCTCCCTCTCTCTCTCGCCCCATCCCTCTCTCTCTCTCTCGCCCCGTCACTCTCTCTCTCTCGCCCCCTCACTCTCTCTCTCGCCCCATCCCTCTCTCTCTCTCTCGCCCCATCCCTCTCTCTCTCGCCCCCTCACTCTCTCTCTCGCCCATCCCTCTCTCTCTCTCTCGCCCCGTCCCTCTCTCTCTCGCCCCCTCACTCTCTCTCTCGCCCCATCCCTCTCTCTCTCTCTCGCCCCGTCCCTCTCTCTCTCGCCCCCTCACTCTCTCTCTCGCCCCATCCCTCTCTCTCTCTCGTCCCGTCCCTCTCTCTCTCGCCCCCTCACTCTCTCTCTCTCTCTCTCACCCCCCCCCCCCTCGCTCTCTCATCTCTCTCACTCTATCTCGCGCCCCTCGGTCTCTCTCTCGACCCCTCCCTCTATCTTGCCTCCCTCGCTCTTTCTCTCTCACCCTCCTCGCTCTCTTTCTCTCCCCCCTCCCTCTCTCTCTCGTCCCACTCACTCCATCTCTCGCTCCTCCCTCTCTCTCTCCCCCTCCCTGTCTCTTTCTCGCCCCCTCCCTCACCCTCTTTCACCCCTTCCCTCTCTCTCGTCCCTCTCTCTCTCTCTTGCCCACTCACTCTTTCTCATTCCCTTCCCTCTGTGTCCCGTCCCCCTCCCTCTCTCTCTCCTCCCCCTCTCTCTCTCTCGTTCCCCTCTCTATCTCTCTCTCATCCCCCTCCCCTCTCTCTCCCGTCCCCTCCATCTCTCTCTCGCCCCTCTTCCACACTCTCTCGCCCCTCCCTCTCTCTCCCTCTCTCTCTCACCCCCTCCCTCTCTCTCTCTCGTTCCCTTCCTCTCTCTCTCGCCCCTCCCTCTCTCTCTCTCACCCTCTACCTCTCTCTCTCACCCCATCCCTCTATCTCTCGCCCCCTCCCTCTCTCTCTCTCACCCCCTCCCTCTCTCTATCGTTCCCCCCTCTCTCTCTCTCTTGTCCCCCTCCCCTCTCTCTCCCGTCCCCTCCATCTCTCTCGCCCCTCTTCCACACTCTCTCATCCCCTCTCTCTCTCGCTCTCACCCTCTCCCTCTCTCTCTCACCCATCCCTCCCTCTCTCTCTCGACCCCTCCCTCTCTCTCTCTCTCGCCTCCTCCCTCCCTCTCTCTCTCGCCCCCTCCCTCTCTCTCTCTCTCGCCTCCTCCCTCCCTCTCTCTCTCGCCCCCTCCCTCTCTTTTTCCCCTTCCCTCTCTCTCGCCCCAGTCCCTCTCTCTCACCCCCACCCTCTCTCTCTCTCTCTCACCACCACCCTCCCTTTCTCTAGCCACCCGTCCCTCTCTCTCTCGCCCTGCTTTCTCTCTCTCTCTCTCGCCCCCATCTCTCTCTCTCCCCGCTCTCTCTCTATTTCTTGACCCCTCCCTCTCTCTCTCGCCCCCTCACTCTCTCTCTCACCCCCTACCACTCTCTGTCGCCCCTCCCTCTCTCTCTCACTCCGTCTCGCTCTCGCCCCCTCCTTCTCTCTTCGCCCCATCCCTCTCTCTCTCACCCCCCTTCCTTTCTCTCTCGCCCCCTCCCTCTCTCGATCTCAACCCGTTCCTCTCTCTCTCACCCCATCCCTGTCTCTCTCTCTCTCTCATTCGCACCCTCCCTCTCTCTCTCTTGACCCCTCCCTCTCTCTCACCCCCCTCGCTCACTCTCGCGCCGCCCTCTCTCTGTCATCCCTCTCCCTCTCTCTCCCGTCCTCCTCCCTCTCTCTCTCAACTCTCTCCCTCTCTCTCTCTCGCCCGCTCCCTCTCTCTCTTGCCCCATCAATCTCTCGCTCGCCCCCTCCCTCCCTCGTCCCCTCACTCTGTCTCTCTCTTGCCCCCTCCCTCTCGCTCTCGCTCGCCCCCTCCCACTCTCACCCCCCTCACTCGCCCCCCCGACCCTCACTCTCCTTTATCTCCCCTCCCTCTCTCACTCGCCACCCTCCCTCTCTCTCTCGCCCCCCTCCAACGCTCTCGCACTCCCCTCCCTCTCTCTCTCGCCAACCTCCCTCTCTCTCTTGCCCCCCTCTCTCGCCCCCTCCCTCTCTCTCTCGCCCCACTCTCTCTCGCCATTCCCTTTCTCGCTCTCACCCCTCCCTCACTCTCACCCCATCCCTCTCTCTCTCTCTCCCGCACACCACCCTCTCTCTCTCACCCCACCTCCCTCTTTCTCACCCCCCTCAATATCTCTCTCGCCCTCCCAACCTCTCTCTCTCGCCCCACTCCCTCTCTCTCTCTCCCCTGCCCTCTCTCTCTCATTCCCCTCCCTTCCTCTCTCTCCCGTCTGCCTCCCTCTCTCTCTCATCCCCCTCCCCTCTTTCTCTAATGCCCCCTCCCTCTCTCTCTCTTTCCCCCTCTCTCTCTTGCCCCTCCCTTTCTCGCTCTCACCCTCTCCCTCTCTATCTCACCCCATCCCTCCCTCTCTCTCTCTCTAGCCCCCCTCGCTCTCTCTTTTCTCTCGCCCCTCCCTCTCTCTCAGCCCCATCCCTCTCTCTCTCTCTCTCGCCCCCTCCCTCCCTCGCTCTCACCCTCTCCCTCTATCTCTCACCCCTTCCTCTCTCTCTCGCCCCCTCCCTCTCTCTCTCACCCCTTCCCTCTCTCTCTCACCCCCTCGCTCTCTCTCGCCCCCCTTCCTCTCTCTCTCGATCTCTCCCTCCCTCGCTCTCACCCTCTCCCTCTCTTTCTCACCCCATCCCTCTCTCTCTCTCACCCCATCCCACTCTCTCTCACCCCATCCCTCTCTCTCTCACCCTATCCCTCTCTCTCTCGTCCCCTTCCTCTCTCTCTCTCGCCCCCTCGCTCTCTCTCTCTCGCCGTCCTCGGTCTCTCTCTCTCGCCCCCCTCCCTCGCTCTCTCATCCCTCTCATTCTATCTCCCGCCCCTCCCTCTCTCTCTACCCCTCCCTCTCTCTCTCTCTCTCGCCCCCTCCCTCTCTCGCCCCCTCCTTCTCTCTCTCGTCCCTCTCTCTCTATCGCCCATTCCCTCTCTCGCCCCCTGCCTGTCCCTCTCTCGCCCCCTCCCTCTTTCGACCCCTCCCTCTCTCTCGTCCCTCTCTCTCTATCTCTCACGCATGCCCTCACTCTCATCCCCCTCCCTCTCTCGCCCCCTCCTTCTCTCTCTCGCCCCTCTTCCACACTCTCTCGCCCCCTCCCTATCTCTCTTGCTCCCTTCCTCTCTCTCTCTCACCCCATCCCTCTCACTCTCTCGCTCCCTCCCTCTCTCTCTCACCCCTCCCTCTCTGTCTCACCCCCTCCCTCTCTCTCTCTTTCGCTTTCCTCTCTCTCTCGCCACCCCCTCTCTCTCTCTCACTCCCTCCCTCTCTCTCTCACTCCCTCCCTCTGTCTCTTTCGCCCCCTCCCTCTCTCTCTCTCGCCCCCTCCCTCTCTCTCTAACCCCCCTGCCTCCCACTCTCTCTCGTCACACTCCCTCTCTCTCTCATCCCACCTCCCTCTATCACTCTCTCGCTCCGACTCGCTCTCTCTCTCGCCCCCCTCTCTCTTTTCCCCTCCCTGTTTCCCTCTCTTCCCCACTCTCTCTCTCCCGTCCCCCTCCTTCTCTCTCTCTCTCACCCTCCTCCCTCTCTCCGTTGTACCCCTCCCTCTCTCTCACACCCCTTCCCTCTCTCTCTCTCACCCCCTCCCTCTCTTTCTCGCCCCTACTTCTCGATCACGTCCACTCCCTCTTTCTAGGTCCCTCTCTCTCTTTCACCACCCTCCCTCTCTCTCTCTCTCTCCCCCCTCCCTCTCTCTCTCGCGCCCCCCTCCCTCTGTCTTTTTCAACCCCCTCCCTCTCTCTCTTGCCCCTCCCCCTCTCTCGCCCTCTCCCCCTCTCTCTCTCGCCCCCCTCTCTCGCCCACCTCCCTCTCTCTCCCTCACCCCCTCCCTCCCTCTCTCTCACCCCTCTCCCTCTCTCTCTCACCCCCTCCCTCTCTCTCACCCCTCCCTCTCTCTCTCGTACCCCTCCTTCTCTCTCTCTCAGCCCCCCTCTGTCTACCTCTCGCTCCCTCCCTCTTTCTCTCGTCCCCATCTCCCTATCTCTCTAATCCCCCCTCCCTCTCTCTCTCGCCCCTCCCTCTCTCTCATCGCCTCCTACTCTCTCTCACGCCCTCCCTCTCTCTCTCTCCTCGCCCCCATCCCACACTCTCGCCCGCCCCCTCCTCTCTCTCTCGCCCTCTCTCTCTCTCTCGCCCTCTCTCTCTCTCTCGCCCTCTCTCTCTCTCGCCCTCTCTCTCTCTCGCTCGCTCCCTCCCTCTCTCTCTCGCCCTCTCACACACCCCTCTCTCTTTTGTGCCCTTCCTCTCTCACCATCTCTCTCTCTCTCGCCCATTCTCTCTTTCATCCAGTCTTTCTCTCTCTCTCTACCTCCCTCTCTCGACCCTCTCTCTCTTCTCACCTCTATCTCTCTCTCTTCCCTCCTCTATCTCTCTCCAGCCATCCCGCTTTCTCTTGCCCCCATCTCCCAACCCGTGTCTCTCTTTCGCCCTCTCATTCTCTCTCTCTCTGCCCTGTTTTTTTTCTCTCTATCTCGCCTTCCCTATCTCTCTTGCTCCTTTCTCTCTCTCGTCGCCACTCTCTCTCCCTGTGTCTTTCTCCCTCTTGCCCCCTCCCTCACCCCTCTCTCAGTCTCACTCCCTCTCGCCCCTCTCTCATTATCTCCCTCCGTGTCTCTCCCTCACCCTATCTCTCTCTCCCCCTCCCTCGGTATGTCTCTCTTCCAACCTCCCTCTCTTTCCCTCTGACTGAATCCCTCTCCCTCCTGTCCCTCCCTCCCTCTCTCTCTGACATACTCTGTTTCCCTGATCCTTTTCTCTCCCTCTGACCCAGAGACTGGGGGTGTTTGGGGGGTCAGTCTGCGTGTGGGGGGTCGGGGGGAGATGTGGGAGGTGGGGAAAATGTCGTAGAGATGGAATTGTGGGAGGGAGACAGCGACGGCATGAGTGAGAGAGAGGTGGAGAGGGAAGATTGGAGGCAGGTGGAGAAACCGGGGTTGGGGGGGTGTGTAGAGAGAGGGGGATGAGGGAGAGGGTTGAGAAAGAGAGTGTGTGCTGAAAGTGAGAGAAAGAGAGAGAATTGAGGAGAAAGGGTAGGAGAGAGGTAATGGGGAGGCCAGGCTGCAGTGGTGGGACAGAGGGAGTTAAACCCAGCTCCTGAGCTCAGAGCGCGGTGCCCTCCCCTTCCCTGAGGACCAGGACTTGGGGCTGAGTCTGTCTCTCTCCAGCTCAGCTTCTGCAACACAAAGACAGATAACAACATCGGTCACTCTGCTGCTCGGCACGCTTTAATCAACATTTTTATTGTTTACAAATGGCAGTGATGGATACAGTCAGTGGGATGGTGTTTTTTTCTCACTGGCCCCTGAGTTGTGAGAAACATTTCAATGTTTCCCTGTAACCCCCTGTGGGATAAGGATGGACAAACCAGCGCTACCCTCAGTCTGTTACCATAGCGACAGGCTGCTCCATCGCTGAAACGCTGAAGTGAAATGAGAAAATCCCGGATGGATTGATTAATGAGGGAATTTGATGGATGGATGGATTTGGGTGAAGGGATATTTCAGCACATTCTTCAGCTGCTGCCTGAACTTAGTCTGGGTCACGGCATAAATCGCGGTGTTTGTGCAGCAACTGAGGAGCTGCAGCATGAAGCCCAATTCCTGCACAAAGGGATGGAGATACAGAGGGGTATCCACAATCCACCACATCCGTCTCCATATAGAATATAGCATGAACATTGACCATAACAGGATGAAATTTGCCGAGATCACAAACAGTAAAATGATGGATTTTTTTCGGTTTCTCATTTCAGTGTCAGACTGAACGTCCCCATTGGTGACAGCGCGGAGTCTCTTGCGGGCTCTGCTGGTCACTAAAATGTGTCTGACGGTGAGAACATTGAGCAGCAGAATCAGGAGAAATGGGACACACGGGGTTAGAATGTTGTGGAGGAACTCGATTGTGCCCCAGACACTGGAGGATAGAACAGCGTTTGTTACATCACAAAACCAGGGGGCGTTCATCAGCCGATACCGAGACGTGAGAATAAAATACCAGGAAATGTTCTTTAAACAGCTCAGCACAGTCACTGCTCCCAGAACCACAGCCGCCGTTTTCTCACTGCAATATTTACTTTTCAGCTTCTGACAACAAATGGCCACAAACCGATCAAAGGTGAAAGTGACGGTGAACCAGACAGAGCAGTCAGTGGCTGCATAAACCAGGACGGCGTGGATATTACACACGGGGACGGAGGACCTCAGGAAATAAAACTGTTCCCGATAAAAAATGGGAATGTGTCTCAGGATCAGGTCGAGGATAATGACCAGGAGATCCGCCGCTGCCATGGCCCCCAGGTAACGTCTGACACATGGAGACAATCCACAATCTTTATAAAGCAGGACGTAGATGGTCACTACGTTAACTGTGAGGAAGGAAAACAAACCCATTATCCATCAGCCTGGAGGCAAAGGGACCCATTTGACTGGGGACCCAGTGAGATTTTCAAATGTGTCCCTGTATTCAGGGATTTATTAAAATAATTGGAGCTGGAATAACAAATGGGAAGGTCTGAATTACTGACAAAAATGTGACATAAACCACCAGAAACCTTCCCTCCCCAAACACACAGAGACACATCCATAAGGACAGATGGTTTCTAGAACATTCCCACACAATCAATCACTCGAGAGCAGACACAGGTCACTCCTTCCCAGTTCCTAATACAGAGGGTGGGAATGTTGCTGTCCTGAAGGATTCTCTCCCAGTTTCCTGAAGACAAACGGAGTTTGGGAATTCCTGTATTTTGGTCGAAATTGTAATCGATCCTGTGTCGTGGAGAAATGTAAACGCAGGGAAAATGTATTTACCCCTTTAACTGCCTGAGGGACCTTCGGAACAGTGTCTCCTTCTCCCTGGAACGGGATCTCTTCCCTCGGGATCTTATCGTTTGTTCAATTCACTGACGTCCGGCCGTTCACAAACAATGTCAGGGACAGAACGTTCCGGGGAATGTCAGTTATAGAATGTCGGGGACAGAACGTTCCGGGGAATGACAGTTATAGAATGTCGGGGACAGAACATTCCGGGGAATGTCAGTTATAGAATGTCGGGGACAGAACGTTCCGGGGAATGACAGTTATCGAATGTCAGGGACAGAACGTTCCGGGGAATGTCAGTTATAGAATGTTGGGGACAGAACATTCCGGGGAATGACAGTTATAGAATGTCGGGGACAGAACATTCCGGGGAATGTCAGTTATAGAATGTTGGGGACAGAACGTTCCGGGTAACCCCTTGACCTGTCCATGACCTTTCCCCCTACCCACCCCACCATCATGATGTACTGTGCCTGGACACACTGTAACATGAATGAGGTGAGAGACGGAGGGTCCAATCACAGGAACGGGAACTAAAGGCATTGCCAAATCAGCTGAAATGGTTAGATATACCACATTCTCAATCCACCTCACAGAACCAGCCCAGACACCATACACCCAGAGGAGATATCTGTTCACCGTGGAACACTGTGCAGACCAGGCCAGTGTAAAACTCGGTACACCCCAGCAATCTGTCCAGATTCATCCATTACATTGGTCAGTACAATCTGGCAATCGGTCCAGAGTGGAACACTGTGCAGATCACAGCAGTGCATTGATGTATAACCCCGGATTAGATATCTGTCCAGCATCAGGAACTGTGCAGACAACAGGAGGGCATTATCTATAAACCTCAACCAGTTAGTCTGACCAGCACAGCAGCATGTGTACTGCTCACCCATGAATTAATCTGTAAACCAGGAGCAGTTGCCCTCCCAGCATATAGGAAGTGTACCCCGCCCCAGTGCATTGATCTGTAACCCAGGAGCAGTTACCCTCCCAGCATGTAGGACTGTGTACACCACCCCAGTGCATTGATCTGTAACCCAGGAGCAGTTACCCTTCCAGAATGTTGGACTGTGTACCCCACCCCAGTGCATTGATCTGTAACCCAGGAGCAGTTACCCTGCCAGCATGTAGCATTTGAGCATTTTGAGCATTTGAGCATTGAGCATTTCTTTATGTTTAGTTTAAATTACCAGATAAGCTTCCCGCCGTGTCCGAACCATCCCCGTGTGTGTATCTGTGTGTCTCTGTGTGGGGCAGGTCTGGCAGTCTCTGTGGTGCTTAAAGTGATGCAATGCCACCCTCTGCTGGCCTCCACACGCCACTGCACAGTCATTGGCAGAGCGTGAAAACCAACAGGGATTCATTCAGAGATGGGGAGGGAGAGGGCAGCTGCTCACAGCACCATCCAAACTGATGTCTTATCCATGTACTGATCTAAATGTCCTTTAAACGTTGTAACTGTCCCTGCTTTCACCACTTCCTCTGGAAGTTCATTCCACACACAAGCCAGCTTCTGTTTAACATAATTACCTCTCATGACTTTCGTAAATCTTTTTTCCTCACACCTTAAAAATCCCTCAGTTTTGAATCCTCAACTCTAGAGAAAAGACATCAGCCCTTCAACTTTTCTGTAACCCTTATTATTTTATAAACCTCTGTAAAGTTACTGCTTAATCTCATATTCTTCAGTGAAAAAAGTCCCAGCCGATCCAGCCTCTTCTTAGAGCTCACTCCCTCCTTTCCCAGCAACATCCAGGTTAATCTCTTCTCAATCCTCTCCAGCTTAATAATATCAACGTCAGTAATATCAAAGTGAATAGTCAAGGTATTTTCTAAGGGTATGGGGAGTCCAAAACTAGAGGACATAGACTTAAGGTGAGAAGGGAAACATTTAAAAGTGACCTAAGGGGCAGCTTTTTCACCCAGAGGGTGGTGTGCCTATGGAATGAGCGGGCAGGATGACCAGACTAGACACAGTATTCCAGAAGACGTCTCACCAATGTCCTGTACAACCTCAACATGACATCCCAATTCTGATACTCAAAGGTCTGTCCTATGAAGACATGTGTGTTAAACAGCTTCTTAACCACACTATCTATATGAGATGCAAATTTTAAAGAATTAAACCTGACGGCCTAGGTTTCTGTACTAGAGCACTGCCAAAGGCTGTGCTTTTCATTGTATAGGTCCTGCTGTTTTTTGATTGACCAAACCCAATACCTCGCATTAATCCAAACTAAACTCCATCCCCCATCCCTCAGCCCAGTGAGTGATATTACTGTCACCTCACCCTCCCCCTTCAATTTTAAAATGCCCATCCATCTCCAGGAGGCCTGCACACTCCGGCCTTGATTTTCACAAAGACCCTGAGCTTGGTTTACCTTGTGTGGTTAGGGGGAGGAGGGACAGATTACAGACACAGTCAGTGGGGAGGAGAGGCTGGACAGTAATCAGCGGCCTGGTGTCACTTCATGGTTTTAGGAAAAGGGGAGTCGCACGTGAGAGTTGGGTAAGAGTGATCGGTGTTTTGGGGTCAGAACTTAAGTTCTTCCTTTGTCTCTGGTGTTCAGTAATATATATCTATTTGAGACCCTTCATTGGGCAGAGTGTGTCTGCAGGATTTCTTTCCTTAATATTGCAGACGACAGATAATAGCAATTAAAGATGTTTGTATTTAATTTCAATGGCACAGCAGGTCTACTCAATATCTTACAGTTGAGACAAATATCTTGCATTTGTTTAATAATACAAAGTGTTTTGTGTAATTCAGTAATGGTAACCTGATTATAATAAATCCACTCCAAGCTGAAAGTGGGCACTAAAATATGACTCAAAATCTCGGTATGGTAGTGTGGTGGGTAGTGTCCCTGTCTCTGAGCCAGTGCTCTGGATTTGATTCCAATTCCTGAACTTGTGTGGTAGTGTTCCTAGCTCTGGGCTAGAAGGCCTGGATTCAAGTCCTACCTGTTGCAGAGGTATGTCCCAGCATGTCAGAACAGGCTGATAAACACACAGGAGAATACTGTTACAGCTTTATGGGTTATCCCTACCTCCAGGCACAAAGGTCCAGGCGTAAAGCACACAGAAGTGTCTCAGGATACATCTGAACAAATTGATTAAAATGGATTCAGTGTTGTGATTTAATGGAGAAGGAAGAGGTGTCAGTATTGCATTTAAGAATTTAGGCCCAGGCTGACTGAAAGTATAGCCATTCGTGTTGATTGGGGTTACATTTTGCAGCAGTAGTGGTTTATAAGATCAAAATGGACAAGGATAGGGTGAGTATTCAGGGGTTTTTCCCCAGGTTAGGGGCATCCAAAACTAGAGGGCATTGGTGGAAAGTGAGAAGGGAAAGGTTTTGAGGAGACCTAAAGGGCACTATTTCACACAGAGGGTGGTGTGCATATGGAATGAGCTGCCAGAGGAAGTGGTGGAGGCTGGTACAACTACAGCATCTGAGTACTGAGAGACCTGGCGAGCTTTTCCAGCAATTTCTGTATTTCTTTAAAAAGTGCATTCAGTTTAACAGAGGTATACTGAATAAATTAAACATTTTTATTTTTTAATGACGCAGGGACATATAAACATATCTTCAAATTGACTGAAACCATTTTCTGCGAAGGGTATGGCACTGTGTATGACAGCAGCAATGATGCACCTACATGGAACAGGGAATGTGATGGAAACATAGTTTGGACAATGTACAAGGAGACCTCACATGATCCAGTTTGGGAGAGGATGACATTACTGTGTGATTCAACTCAGAGAGGCAGAAAATGTAATCTGCCTGAGAAGGAATGGCCTATTGCATTCTCCTTCATTGTTTCTCATCACAGCAATGTGTGCGAGCTAAAAAAAAACAACTCTACAGTCATCGTTACCATTCTTATTTTTATGGAATCCCTGCAGTGTGGAAACATGCCCTTCGACCCAACAAGTCTATACCAACCTTCCCAACCCATTTCCCTATATTTACCCCTGACTATTGCACATAATTTAGAAATCCCTGAACACTACGGATAATTTAGTATGACCAATCCACCTAACCTACACAGTTTGAGGTAGGAAATTGGATCACCCATTAGAAGCTCACACAGACAAGGGGAAAATGTGCAAACTCCACACAGTCACCCAAGGCTGGAATCGACCCCAAGTCTCTGGTGCTGTGAGGCAGCAGTGCTAACCACCGTGCAACCCTTTGGATGATCCTGAAACAGAATTCACTGGAATCTACTCACTGCCTAAAGCAAAGGGAATCCAGCCAAATCCAAACTCTCCCAGGATGAAATCCCATTGCTAGCAGCTTGTGTGAGTACAATATCTTCAGAAGCAGAATAAGGTTTTGGACAATCTCACAATTGTTCCTTTGTCATGAGTTCCAATAATATTTGGACCAAGTTATTTCAAAGTTAAAATTGCAGAGATTTTGTTTGTGTGTGTGTGTGTGTGTGTGTGTGTGTGTGTGTGTGTGTGTGTGTGTGTGTGTTTTTAGAAAGGGAAATATTGATTATATAATTGCAATACCCAAATAGTTTGCCATTCATCTTTTCATCATAGTTTGAGTAACATTGCTCTGGATCATAAACATGTTGTTTTAGCAGATTAAAGAAACTAGTCTGACTTGTTCCTAAAAATGACACTGACCCAGTCTGAGACCGATATGATCGACCATATCACCAACCTGGTTACATTCAACATTTGTTGTGAGCAGTGGAGGAGTGGGACTAGAAAAGGAAACAGTGATCCAAAAAGCCGGGGAACTGTAGACCCGTGAGCCTGATGTCAGTGGTGGGTAAGTTGTTGGAGGGGATTCTGAGGGACACGATTTAAATACATTTGGGAAGGCAAGGGCTGATCGGAGTAGACAATGTGGCTTTCTGCATGGGAAATCATGTCTCATTAATTTGGTTGAGTTTTTGAAGAGGTGACAAAGAAGATTGATGAATGCAATTTGGTAGACATTGTCTATATAGACTTCAGCAAGGTGTTCTTTTAAAGAACAAAGACCAAAGAAAATTTACAGCCCAGGAACAGGCCCTTCGCCCTCCAAGCCTAAGCCGATCCAAATGATCTGTCAGCCAATTCCTAAGCATCTGTCTTCCTCTGCTCCCCACCTACTCATGCATCTGTCCAGACGCATCTTAAATGAATCGACCGTGCCTGCCTCTACCACCTCTGCTAGCAATGCGATCCAAATGTCCACCACCCTCTGTGTGAAGTACTTACCACGTGTATCCCCCTTAAACTTTCCACCTCTCACTTTGAAAGCACGACTTCTCCTTATTGAATCCTTCAACCTGGAAAAAAGCTTGTGTCTGTCCACCCTGTCTATACTCTTCATGATTTTGCAAACCTTAATCAGGTCCCCCCCCTCAATCTCCTTTCTGTAGTGAAAATAAACCTAACCTACTCAGCCTCTCTTCATAGCTAGTATTTCATTCTGATTGGTAGACAGATTAGTAAGTTTCAGTCACATAAGATACAGAAGAAGCTAGTCACAAATGGCTTGAAGGAAGAGGGATATTTTTCAGACTGGAGGCCTGTGAGCAGCAGAGTGCTTTAAGAATCAGTACTGAGTTCACAGCATTTCATCATTTATGTAAAGGATTTAGATGTGAATATTGGGGCAATAGTTAGTAAATTTACAGATGACATCAGAAAGGTGGTGTAGTAGATTATCTCAGAGTACAAGACCACAATTAGATGGGACAAAGGGACAAGGAGTAACAGATGAAGTTTAATTTAGATAAATATGAAGCTTTGCATTTTGGGAAAGCAAATCAGGGCAGATATTATATAATTCATGGTCAGGTCCTGGGGCATGTTGTGAAACAAATGGTCATAGGGCTGCAGGTGCATTGTTCCTTGAAAGTGGAGTTGCAGGTAGTCAGAGTGGTGCTGAACACATTTGGCACATTTGCCTTAATCAGTCAGAGCATTGAATACAGGAGTTGTGGTGGTATGTTGTATCTGTACAGGATGTTGGTGAGGCCACTTTAAGAATACTGCGTACAACTCGGTTTTCTGCAGAAATGACTGACACGGAAATTCCAGGACTCGAAGTTTGAGCTTTAGGGAGAGGTTGATTAGGTTGAGGTGTTTCCCCCTGGAGTGTCAGAGGCTGAGGGGTGACATTATAGAGGTTTATAAAACCATCAGGGGCATGGATATTCTGAACAGCCACGTTCTGCTCTCCAGGGTAGGGGAGTCCAGAACAAGAGGGCATAGGTTGAAGGGGAGAGGGCGAATGATTTAGAAGGGACCTGAAGATAAATGTTTCACACAGAGAGTGGTGTGTACAGAAAGTGTTGTCAGAGGAAGTGCTGAAGGCGGTTACAATCACACATTTAAAAAGTATCTGAGAGGAGGGAAATTGGTCAAATGCTGGCAAATGGGACTAGATCAGATTTGATATCAGATCGTAGTGAACAGATTGGACTAACGGGTCTGTTTCTGTTCTGCATGACTCTCTGACTCTATAAGAGGGATGACAAAAAATTCTGAAAGGACCTTTCAAGTGGGAATTCTCTTCACTGGAAGTTTATTGTGCCTCTATATCCACATTGATTGAAAGCTGCATTACTAAATATTTGACAGAGAAGTGAGTCACGGATATTGGGATACAGACAGGAAAGAGGGGCTGAGTCCACAACCTGATCAGCCACAATCTTAGTTCCTGGTGGAGAAGGGTCAAAATATCTAATGACCCACTCCTGTTCCTCAGTCCCATGTTTCTGTGTTCTATTCAGCCCCTCATACCTGCTAGACAGGAACAGTTAGAGGTCATTTACTCCTATGACCTGTTGCACAGAAACAGAGGAGACCATTCAGCCTCTCAAGACTGTCACACATGCTTTGAAGTGATTTGGGAAATGTAATTGGAAAATCCAGGCACGGGTATGAAAGAGTCCTCTCATCTCTCTTTATAGAGCTTCCCCTCTCTGCAACTTGCGCTTCAGTTGTTGGTGACGTTGTAGACCCAGATTCACTGTGAATACAGCCCATATACCTCACTCAGAGATGGCTCACAAAATCATCTGCTCTTCCTGACTGCAATATTCAAAAACAACATTCATGAAAATAACACCCACTAACTTTCCAATAACAGAATGTGAGAACATCAGAAACAGGGGCAGGTCGTTCACTCTCCAAGCCTGCCTTGCCCTTCACTAAGATCGTGACTGATCCGCTCCTGGTCTCAAATCATCTTTCATACCCAATTCATCATCGCCCTCAACTCTCTGTCAGGTCAATATCCATCTACCTCCTCTTCAAATACTTTCAATCATCTAGCTCCCAGAACACTCTTGAGAAGAGAAATCCTGACATTCATTACCACCTGTTTGAAGAAAACACGTGCCGCTCCTATATCATGGCTTATTGATATGAACAAAAGAGGTTGAGACAAGGGTTCAGGTAAAAATGACTGGCCCTGATATCAAGGCAGTGGTTGACTTCTGTTGACATCAAGGAGCTTAACAAAACTGGATTCAATGGGAATCAGAGTAAACTCTCCAGTGTTTGGAGTCAAACATGGCACAAAGGAAGAAGGGCATCATCTCATTCCTGGGCCAGCTCTGTGGGAAATGCTCAGGTTAGCTTCCTCTTCACAAACAGCTTCAGCTGCTTCATCAATGTCTCCCCACCCTCACCCTCCCCAACATAAGATCAGAAGTGGGGATGGTCACTGAAGATTCCACAATGTTCAGAACATTTTGTCCCCCGTCAGCTCCTGAACTGGTCTGTGTCCATGTGCAGCAAGACCCAGACACCATTGAGACTTGCGCTGTTGAAGTGCTGCAACATTCATGTAAAAGCACAGTACATTGCCACAGTAAAATAAGAGTTCATTCAGCAACTCACGCTGGTTTCACAGGAATATGAGAAAGTCATTCAGCCCATTGACACTATTGGAGAAGAGCAGGGACAGCCCATTCTGTGCCTTCAGCCTATTACTCAGAAAGAGAAGGAGTCTAGTATGATGGACCACACCAGAGCGCCTGGAAAATATTGGAAGGCGGTAGCCTAGACTCTATTTTTATTTTAATGGAAATGTAAAGTGTCTGTTCTAGACGCAATGTGACTGGTCAAAGTAATTGGTGTGAAGCAAAACACCATTTATTGAAACACGAAAGATAAAATGAAACCAAAGAAAGAGGAATCTAGAATAACTGAATTCTATTGGGCAAGTTAATAGAATAATAGACCTAGGAACTATTACTAATGAACTGTTCCAATATAGGAAAATCACATAAACACAGCCCTCGGCAGAAAGGAAAATTCAGACACAGAATGTCACAAACATTTCTCCAATCCAGGAATTAAAAACAGCACCAAGAGAAAATTCAGGGAAAGTAGCAGGAAACATTCACTGAAGCTTTCAACTCTGTGGAGACCCTAATAGTTTCTGATGTTACTGAGAAACCAAAACCCAGAGATCCTAATCTGTGAGAGCTGGCCACATCTCTGAGGGCGGAAGCTGGTGGGAATGGCTACCAGTTTCAGATGGAAGGTATTGTGGCTGCTGTTGGGGATTGTGAGCAACCTGACGTTCAGTACAGGGTTCACACGCCGACTGCACAATAACATGGGGAGAGTTAGTAAAGGCATATAAACTATTAGGAAAGTCACGTTAGACTGATGAATGGACTCTCTAAGTTCAAATAATGCTGATCTTGTTCATGTTGATCTTGTCTAGTTGCATGTCCTGTGCAGTGTAACCTGTATGCTTTACTCTGTCCAAGTCTATTTCCACCCTATGATCTGTCTGGCTATGCTTACTATGACCTGCTTCCACTGCTCATAAATAAAGTGTTTCCCTGTACTGAGGTACACGTGACAATAAATCACACCAATCAATCCTGAGTAAAGTATGGAATTTCTCACCCTATCAATGTCTCTTTTGGAAATAAGTGATCGCTGCCACTCCTCGTGTTTCAGCATCACCATTTCTTCATCTCTCACAGTTCCACAGATTAAATACTCAGCTTCTTTACTCTATCCTCATATTACCATCACCCTTATCTGTGGTAAGGAGATCATTCCTTACAAAGGAGATCAAATCCACAGAGAGTGCTCCTAATGCTCTCCCAGCCAGGCTCTACAACTGCGGGAAGATGGCTTTACTTATGTACTCGGATCATCTTACAATGAAGGACAGCATACCATTGACTGCACCCATTACTGACACACGGTTTGATTCGGAGCGGTCAGCATAGACTTGTGAGTGAGAGATCATGCTTCCCAAATTTGTTAGAGTTCTTTGATGAAGTGACCAGGAAGGTTGACGAGGACACAGCGGTAGACGTAGTCTCCATGAATTTCAGTAAGGCATTTGATAAGCTTCCATATGGTAGGCTGCTCAGGAAGGGTATATCGCGTGGAATGCGAGGGGAACTGGCAAATTGGATACACAGTTGGCCTGATGGTAGGAAGCAGAGGGTTTAGTGGAAAGATGCTTGTTAGACTGGAGGCTGGGTCCATTGTTGTTTGTTATCT
Source organism: Chiloscyllium punctatum (assembly GCF_047496795.1). Taxonomy (NCBI): domain Eukaryota; kingdom Metazoa; phylum Chordata; class Chondrichthyes; order Orectolobiformes; family Hemiscylliidae; genus Chiloscyllium; species Chiloscyllium punctatum. The sequence goes on from NC_092785.1 coordinate 49,399,306, forward strand.
ATGATCATCTATGATTATCTATGACTGCATACACATAGACATTGGATAAAACTTTTCAATGATCTCTGAATCGGCCAAGCGAGACACTCTATTGTATCAAACTGTGCTGAGGTCTTAAAAGATAAACCCAGACAGAACACCCGGCCCCAGCCTCAGTATTGGAAAAAGGGAATGGGAAACACAGTCCTGTTGACACTGCAGTGACCTCCTTCCTAACATCTGAGAGCTTGTGACAATATTTACAGAGCTTTCCCACAGACTGCACAGAAACATCAGGAATGGAGTAGGCCATACAACACATTAAGCCTTCCTCATTGTCGTTCATGTTCAAACATCTCCACAATACACTTATCCCACACAATGAATATATCCGTTAATGTGATTAACCGTGGGAAGCTATAAAATAGGAAGTGCAGTCGTCCCTTTGGTCCATCAAGTTTGCTCCCAATTCAATACAATGATACCTCGCCCTTTCTTTCCACACCGTACTCCTGCTCTCCCACCATCCCTTTACTGTCTCTAAATCCGTATTTTTATTCAGTGTCTTGGTTTCCATGTGCGAGCGCATTCCCCAGGTTCTCCAGTCTCTGAGGGCAGACATTTATTGTCATCTCAGTGCAGAATAGCCTGTCTGTATCTAATACTGTGGCCACTTGTTTCAGACATCACAGCCTAGGGAATTATCATCCCTGCTTCCATTCTGTCTCAGCCTGTCAGAGTTTTATATATCTCACTGAGATCTTCACACATTTTCCTAAACCCCATGGAATACAGGCCCAGTCGCCCCATACTCTGCTCCCACAGCAAGCCTATCATCCTAGAGATCGGTCTGGTCATCTTTCGCTGCTCTCCCTCAATGTCAGGTTTGTCCTTTGTTAGGTACAGAGACCAAACCTGCACACAATATTGCACAATGTTCGAGATGGGGTCTCACTAAGGCCCTGTACAGCTGCAGTAAGACACCCTTACTCCTGGATTCAAATCCCCCTGAAATGAAGGTCAACACCCAATTTACCTTCCTAACTGCTTTCTCCTCCTGCAATATTGCTTTCAGTGACTGGTCTGCAGGGAGATCTAGATTCTTTGCATTGTTACAGTTGCCTACTTGGTGGTTCTATGTACACTGGGCAGCTTGCCAATGCCATTCCTAATATTGCCTTCTGGGTTCAGACCTCACTGTGCTGTAGGGACCTCGGAGGCTGCATAGAAGGAATCAACAAAAAGGAGCAAGCGTTACTTTGTAGGTCAACATGTTTCAAACAATCCCGTTACAAATGATAGGCTTCAAATCAAAGGGCAGACTGTCACCTCTACCCAACTTGCTCTCCATCTGCCACGTATTTGCCAATTCACTCCACTTGTCTTAGTCACCTTGAAGCTTTTTTACAACCTCCTCACCCACTCACAATCCAACATCCTTTAGTTCTGTCGGCAGACTGGGATATATTGTATTTGATTCCTGCAACCAAATGTTTAATGGGTAGTGTGAACAAATGGGGCCTGAGCACTGATCTCTGTGATATCCCAGCAACCTTCCTCTGTTATTTTTTAAAAGTAATATTTATTTCCTGAATCTGGGTGTAACTGACTGGGCCAGCATTTATTGCCTATCCCTGGTTGCCCCTTGAGAAGGTGGCGGTGAGCTGCCTTGTTGAACCGCTGCAGTCCACTGTGGATTCAGTGACAGTAACACCATTGAATGACAAGGGGCGGGTTAGATTGTATTTTAGTGGTGATGGTCACGGTCTGGCATTTGTGTGGCGTGAATATTACTTGCCATTTGTCAGCCTGGATACTGTCCAGATCTTGTCGCATTTGGACATGGCCTGCTTCAGTATCTGAAGAACCACAAATGTTGCTGATCATGGTGCGATCATTGGCGACCATCCCCACTTCTGACATTAGAATAGAGGCAAGGTCATTGATCAAGCAGCCCTGAAGATGTTTGGGCCTAGGCCACTGCCCGAGGGACTCCTACAGACTTGTCTTGGAGCTGAGTTGACTGGCCTTTATCAACTATGACCATCTTCCTACGTGTCAGGTATGATTCGAACCAGCAGCGTGTTTGCCCCTGATACCCATTGATTCCAGTGTTGCTAAGGCCCGTTGATACCACACTTGGTTGAAGGCAGCCTTGTTTTAAAGGGCTATCACTCTCACCCAACCTCTGGAATTCAGCTCTTTTGTCCATGTTTGAATCAAGGTAATGAGATCAGGAGCTGAGTGGCCCTGGTGGAGCCGAAACTGAGCATCATTGACCCCGTTATTGCTGAGCAAGTGCTGCTTGAAAGCACTGACACCTTCCACCATTTTACTGTTGATCGAGAGTAGACTGACGGGTTGGTAATTGGCCGGATTGGATTTGTTCTGCTTTTTACGCAAAGGAGATACTTGGGGTAATTTTTGACGTAATTGGGGAAATGTCATTGTTGTAACTGTATTGGAACAGTTTAGCTAGGACAGTGACAAGGTCTGGAGCACAACCTTTCAGTACTATTGCCAGAATGTTTTCAGGGTATGTACCTTCTGGAGTATTCAGTGTCTCCAACTGAACCTGGATGTCGCGTGGACTGAACCAAATTGGCTGATGGCTGGTAACTGAATAGTTGAGGACCACTGGAGGAGGCCGAGATGGATCATCCACTCAGCACTTCTGACTGAAAATTATTGCGAATGCATAAACGTTATCTTTTGCATTGAAGTGCTGGGCTCTTCCATCATTCAGGATGGAGATACTTGTGGAATCTCCTCCTCCAAAGACTTGTTGAATTGTCCATAACTATTCTCAACTAGAAGTGGAAGGACTGCAGAGACCTGAACCGTTGCTTGTGGAATCACTTAGCCTGTCTGTCACTTACTGTTTGTGCTGTTTGGTGCACAAGCAGTCCTGGTTGGTGGCTTCATCAGGCTGACACCTCATTTTCAGGTAAGCCCGGTGCTGCTCCTGCCCTCCTGCACACTCCATTGAATCAAGGTTGATCTTCTGTCTTGATGGTAGTTGTTGTGAGGGGGATATGCCAGGCCATGAGGTTGTGGTTAAGTACAATCCTGCTGCTATTGATGCCCCACAACACGTTATGGAAACCCAGATTTGAGTTGCTAGTTCTGTTTGAAGTCTGTTCTATTTAGCACGGTGATAGTGCCACCCAGAATTATGGAGGTTATTCTCAATGTGAAGGTGTGACTTTGTCTCCACAATGACTATGCAGTAGTCACTCTTATCCGACACTGTCATGGACAGATACATGTGCGACTGGCAGATTAGTAAAGCTGTGGTCAAATATGGTTTTTCGCTCTTGTGGGTTCCTTCACCACCTGCCGTAGACCCAGTCTATCATTTATATCCATTAGGACATGGCCAGCTCAATCAGTATTGCTGCAGCTGAGCTACTATTGATGGAGGACATTTAAATCCCCCACCCAGAGTACATTTTATGCCCTTGCCACCCTCAGTGCTTCCTCCAAGTGTTGTTTAGCATGGAAGAGTACTGACTCGTCAGTTGGGAGAGGCTGGTACATGGTAATCAGCAGGTGGTTGCCTTTCCCATGTGTAAACTAACACTATGAGTCATCATGGGATACAGAGTCACTGTTGAGGACTCCCAGAGCAATTCCCTTCCAACTGTATCCCACTGTGCCGTCACGTCTGTTGTGTATGTCCTGCTGGTGAGAGAGGAGATATCCAGGGAGGGTGATGGGGTGTCAGGGACATAGCCATACTCACAGATTCATACATTAAATACAATTTCAGGCTGTTGCTTGACGAGTCTGTTTATTTCTATTCACTGTTTCCTGCCAGCTGTCCCACTCTAGAAGCTCGTCCATATATTCACCCCAATCCACTAAGATTTGATTTTACAAACTCGGCTTGGAGGTGTATCAACATTTTTTTCTGAAAATCCACGTGTTTTACATCCATTGCTTCTCATTCACTTGTCTCCCAGTCTGTTTCTCAAACATAATTCCCGTTTCATAAAGCTATGTTAATGTTGTCTATGACCATTACTTTCAGTCCCAATAATTCCTCCCAAACCATTTACTAACTATGTTTTATGTTCCATGTACTATTTCGTTTCCCACACCGGACCTGGTTTTCCTGGTAATGTCAGAAAGTTCTGTGAAGACAGAACTGAAGCAGTGGATTCATAGTTTTGTCATTTCCCTGTTCCCCATCCTCCATTTTCTGGTTTCAAACTAGAAGGAAACCGCACTGTTTTTTTATACTTCTCACATTGACATAATTTGACAAGTTATAACAGTTCACTCTTATAACCTTTGTGAATATTATCTTCAGAAACCCATCAATTCCTGTCTTAAGCTGCTCATCTCCACATCAGACACGCACAGGAGATAGTCTCTGTACCAACAGACATACAACACGATCTATAGTAGTCCCACTTTCCGACACCACTCACATAGCCTGGAATGTTGTGACACTTCCAAGTGCTCGTCCAAGTGCACTTAACGGTTGAGAGATTAGCCGTGATAACTCCCCTCTCAGGAAGTACATTCCAGACCTCAATACCCTCTGGGTGAAAAAAAAGTAATCTTTAAATCCTCTCTGAACGTCACACCCTTCACTTTAAGGTGTGCTCCCTTGTTCTTGACCCTCTGTCTAAAAGGAACAGCTACTGTCTATCCACCCTGTCCATGCCCCTTCTTAACTTATCCTTCTAAATCACATCTCCCTCAGCCTCCTCTGCTCCAAAGTAAACAACCTGAGCTTATCCAGCCTCTCTCCATAGCTGATATGCTCCATCCGAGGGAACATCCTGGTCAATCACCTCTGCAACCCCCTCCAGTACAATCACATCCTTCCTTATAATGAGGCTCCCAGAACGACACACAGTACTCCATCATGGACTCCATCAAACCAAATCCTGTATAGCACTTATAATCTACTCCCTGATTAATAAACGCTCCACCCAAGGTTCAATTCTTAACTAGTCCATTATCCTGTTCAGTCACATTCAGGGATGTGTGGAGAAATACCCTCTAAGCTCCCTAGTGTGCTGCCAATCGTTGTGTACACCCCATGTCTGGTTCCTCCTTCCAAAGTACATCACCTCATATTTATCACGATCACGTTCCATCTGCCATTGATCTGCCCATCTGATCATTCCACTTGTATTTTCCTGTAAAATCAGAACTTCCTCCTCACTGCCAACCACCCGGCCAATCTTTGTGTCAAACACAAACTTACTTATCACAACTCCCACCCCTCCATCCACCCCCCCCCCTCCAGATTCACATCTATACCATTTATGAATGCTACAAACAATAAGGGACACAGCACTGATCCCTGTGGTACACCAGGAGACACTGGTCTCCAGTCACACAAACAGCCTTCTCCCACCATCCTCTGACACCTCACACAAAGACAATTTTCGTTGTAACTTTTCAAGTTACCCTTGCTACTGTGAGATTTTACTTTATGTTTTTCAATTTCCCATGTGGAACTTTGTCAAAGGCCTTGCTGCAAAACTAAATAAGTGATCTCCTCAAACTAATTCAATCAAATTCATTAAATGTGACTTCGCTCTGATAAAGTCATGATGATTATCCCTGATCAAACCTTGTGACTCTGATTGGAGTTCGATTTTCTCCTTCTCTATTTTCTCCAGTAGTCGGTCGTCTATAGTTACCTTGGAAAATCTCTGCCACCCTTACTGTGAATTTGGAATCATATTAGCTGCTCTCCAGTCCTCTAGCACCTCCCCATGGTCAGATTCGAATTAAAATTTCCAGTCAGCGTCTTTCCTTCCTTGACTCCAACAGTATCCATACCTGCGGATTGGTCGAATTTTATACGAGACAAAGCCTCAAACTCCTGCTCGTACTTTACATCAATCTCTTCAAGAGCTTTCCAGTCCATCTTCTCGAATTCTGTACCTGCATCCTCCTTCTCCCATGTAAAACAGATGTGATGTTTACATGTAACAATCTGTCAATGTTCTCTGGGTTGACGCACTGATTGCCCCCCTTTGGTTTCTAATGGACACTAACGGTTTGCTGATTATTCTGTTCTACTTGACCATGTAGAATACCGTGGGATTCTCCCTAATCTCGCCTGCTTGCACTTCTCCATGTCTCTCTGTTATTCAGTCCCCTCAATGTTCCTAAGTTTCTAAGTCTCACTACAATCACCTCTCATGTTTTGAAACTTGAGATCACAGGCTGAGTTTCCCCATCAGACAATCTTGCCATTTTATGGATTAGTCTGGAAAATACCTTTTGCAGTTCCTCTGTAGTCAGAATATTCTACCTTAGTTTGGGGCTCCAAACGGTACACAATACTCTAAGTTTAGTCTCAGCAACACTCTATGCAGCTGGTCCACGTCATCTTCTATATTGCAATTACATACACATGAATGTAAACCTATTTTTTCATTTCCTATTTGCAAGCATTCTTCCTAATTCCTTTCAACTTTAACTTTTCTTATGATGATAGTGGGAGAGTTCTTAAAAAAAAGATCCTCCTGAATATCCAACGATACGTTATCCATTAGCTCCTCGTTGCTTACGTCCACAAGAATCATCTTCAAACCATTCCAAAAAATGTTTGCCACTTATGGTTTTCGTTTCATCGATGCATTATCATCCTCCCCAGTTTTCCCATTACCTTCTATATATCCAGTAACACGTTCTTTGTAATTTAGCCCAAGAGACACCCGACCGTGGATTACAAGTTACTGATCTGTCATTCACCACTCTCCATCTTTATCATTTCTTAAACTGTTGGATAATATTTATAACTTTTGCCTTATCCAGATTGGCTAAATATCTTTCCGGAATGTATTGGAAAATAACATGAAAATCTGAGATGCAATCAATACGTTATTGTTGCTTCCCCTGAAATTCTTGTATGAAGTACATCTGATCTGTTAGATTTATAGATACTCAATTCAGCTTTCTTTTCAAAGATGACCTCAACACTGATAAGAATGATCTTAGACTTTACTTACACAAGTCCCATGGTCACTTGGTATTTCTGGGAGAATTTCTGGATATTCTGCCTTGAAGATAGACACAAAGAAACTGTTTCTTTCCCCTGTGATTTCTCTGTTCTCTTCAATAAATTACCCTGTCCGCACACCTACTGTTCCACATTTGACCTTGTTTTTACTTTTATTTCATACACTGATGGTTTTTTTTTAGCAGTCTTTATGTTTTCTTTAGCAGTCTTTCTGGTTTTCTTTTGTTTGCATTCTGTTTCTCTTTTTGATTTCCTTCTCAGTTTCTTGGTCATCCGTTGCTGGGTCCTAAATTTCTCTGAATCCACAGGCTTACGACAACACTTGGCATTTTTCTAATCTGCTTCCTTTGACCTAATAGATAGTTGAAGGTGAGGCGGAAAGGATTAGGTCAGAGAGGAGGGTGGGCCAGATTGATGGGAAGGAAGATGAACACATAGTAGCGTTCAAAAGGGGGAGTGTGAGGAGTTGGAATATTGGACTGGGATAAGGGTGGAGTTAGGGGAAATGGGGAAACTGGTGAAATCTACATTAATCCCCTGTGGTTGGAGGGTCCCAAGGCGGAAAAGGAAACATTCTTTATCCATGCTTCGAGTGGTTCGGGTTTGGTGATGGAGGAGGCCCAGGACTCTCATGTCCTTGCCAGAGTGGAAAGGAGAGTTAAAGTGTTTAGCCACAAAGTGGTGGAGTTGGTCAATGTGGCTGTTCCATCGATGTTCTCTGAAATGATCCACGTCTGTCTCGCCAATGTAGAGAAGACCACACTGGCTTTAATGTATGTAGTAGATGAGGCGTTCTGTCTCCCTTCATCACCTATCACTTTCAACACCACCTTCATCTACCTATCGCATTCCTAGCTACCTCCCTCCTGCCACACCCCCTTCTCATTTATCTCTCAGCTCCCTTGACCCAGAAGCCTCATTCCTGATAAAGGGTTGTGCCCGAAACGTCAATGCTCCTGCTCCTAGTACACTGCCTGACTGTGCTTTTCCAAAGCCACTGATCTCCAGCAGCTGCAGTGCCCACTTTCTCCTCACACCTTCGGTGCTTGCGTGATTCAGATTTATAGCAGTTACTTCAAATAAAACAAACACTACCGTGTACTCAAACAGCATAAAAGAAAAACAATGCATTGTGGTCACTATTCCCAAAAGGTCCTTTACAGCAAAGTTTTCAATTAGCTTTTCTGATCATCCAACATCAATTTCTAAATAACCTGATCTCGAGCTCAGTGCTCGACAAAATGTTAATGCCAGCTATCTAACACATGTTCACGAAATCCATTTTTCCCAGCATTAGCATTCAGTTGGGTTAACACAGTTTAGATATAATGTAAACAGGACATTATTACTGCAGTACCCACAAATGTGTATATCTCATTTTCCTGTTTTATAACATGTCCAGCATTTGTATTGCCGCTTTCACTTTGATATATAACTCCCATCAATGTTTCCTTCTCCTTGCTGTTTTTGCACTCCACCTTACTAGATTCTGTATAATCTGAGCGAAGTGGACTTTGGGGAGATTAATGGTAGAGATCATCTCGCCACATCATTTATGATCTTAAGCATCATTGTGACATTTTCTCCAGATCTCCCGATTAGCTAGTGGAGTAGAGAAGGACTATGATCGTTAAACAATGCTCTGTATTCCCCCCGAGAGCTGACACTGCTCTAACTGCTGATAAAGCATTGTGGATTAGTGGTGCTGGAAGAGCACAGCAGTTCAGGCAGCATCCAAGTAGCTTCGAAATCGACATTTCGGGCAAAAGCCGTTCATCAGGAAGGACTGATGAAGGGCTTTTGCCCAAAACATCGATTTCGAAGCTACTTGGATGCTGCCTGAACTGCTGTGCTCTTCCAGCACCACTAATCCAGAATCTGGTTTCCAGCATCTGCAGTCATTGTTTTCACCTGGTAAAGCATTGCTGCTGCTGTACAGGATCTTAGTGAGATCACATCTGGAGTAGCGTGTACAGATTTAGTCTCTTCAATGAAGAAAGGATGTTGTTATATTGGAAGCAGTTCAGAGATGGTCCCCTCAACTGATTCCTGCAATGAAGGTGCTAGTTTCTAACGAAAGGATAATCACGTTGACCGAATAGCCATTGGAGTTTACAAAAATGAAAGAAGATCTTATTTCAATATCGATGACAGGACGGAGTCAACAACTGAAGAGATTTAAACAGATAATGGAGGAATCCATTCCGTTCTCCAGCCAGTTACACAGGAACAACAGAAGAATATTAAGGCCTTTTTACCCTGTTACACCAGAATAGGATGAGGCTGTTCAGCCCCTGGAGCCGAATGTATATTTACAAGAGGAGGCCAATCAGCCCGTTGAATCTATAACACTGGCCCCAGAGTAGGCCGTGTGGCACCAGTATCCTATTACACAGCAACAGTATCAGTCCATTCAGCCATCTCAAGTCTGGAGATTTGTTACACTGGGATAACAGGAGGCCATTCAGACCCACCGAGTCTGTTGCAAGAGAATTGGATAAGGATAAAATCTATCTGAAACTTATTTCATGAGAAAGGAGGAGGTAATTCTGACACGTGTCTGTTGTATGGGAACAAGAGAAGATCGATCACTCTCTCGGTCCCATCTCTGGGATACATGAGGAGACCGTTCAGTATCTCCACCTGTTATGGAGAAATATGAGAAGACCCATCAGCCCCTCAGTATGTTTCACACCAACGGGAAGATTCCATAATCCCCCACCCCTCTAATGCATCAACAGAAGGTGGTCATTCTGGCCTTGGAGATGACAACATCGGAACCCCAGAAAGACTTCATCCCATTGATTTTGTACATCAGCAGGATGATGAGTCCAGTCAGCCACACATACCACTTATACAGCAATTGGAGCACATCTCTTAAAACCTTTTGCCCATCAAACAGGAATTCAAAGAAAACGTAAAGGTTTAAGAAAGGGAAGAACTTATAATAACTGAATACATTTGGGAGTAAAATGTAAAAATAAAGTATTGCAATTTAAGGCAAATTATTCGAATCCATTGTTGTGGACATTTCCAAACGTAAAGCACAATTCATCGGAGTCAACATGGTTTTACAAAAGATAAACCATGATTGAAGTGCTTTCTTGAGTTATTTAAAGATGTGACAAACAAGATGGATAGTGGAAATCCTGGAAATGGAATATATCTGGTCTTCGTGAAGGATTCAGATACGTCGCTTCTCCAAAGAGTGAGTGGTAAGATCAGACAGCATGGGTTTAGGAGTAATTTATTGGTTTGGATGGAGGATTGGTTAACGAACAAAATGCAGTCAGATGAATGAACTGTGTCATTTTCTCTTGGTAAATGCAATTTGTTGGGCGCCATAGATTTCATTTCTCATGCCTCAACCATTTGTGATCGACATTATTACTCGGTTGACGTGATAGAAAATACTATAGCTACATTTTCAGATGACACTAACATTGGTGGGAAATTACGTCGGAATGATGATGCAAGAGATATAAAAACTATATGGATAGGTTGGGTGAATGGGCCAACATTTGGCAATGAAAATTAAAGTGGATAAATATGGGGTTATTCAAGTTTGCCAGACTAATAAAAAGGCAGATTATTATCTAAATGGAGAGAAACTTCAAAGTGCTTAAGTGCAGAGGGAGCTGGGTGTCTGATTGCATATCACAGAAAACTTGTTTTCAGGTACTTGAAGTAATCAGGAATGCAAGCATAACTTCAGCGTTTATTTGTAAAAGGATAGAGTAGAAAGGTCGGGAGTGTTGCTGTAGCTATGCAAGGCATTAGTGAGGCTGCAACTGGAGTACAGTTTGGGTGTCCTGCAGAATGAGGTATTTCCATTGGAGGCAATTCAGAAGAGCTTCATTAGAATGATTCCATATTTGAAGTGTGTGTCTTATAAAGAGAAATTGAGCAGTTTAGGCCTGTACTGTCGAGTTTATAAGAATAAAAGGAGAGCTCATTCAGGTCTGTAAAATGTTAAACGTAATTGAAAGTGTAGGTGTGGAGTGGATATGTTTTCATGTAGCACAATCTACAATGAGGATTGAGAGATGGCAGGAAAGTGGAACAGAGGCTGCCATGACATCAGTCATGATTGTATTCCATGGCGGAGCAGGTTAGAAGGGTTGGATTCCTGACTGATGCTCCTTGTTCATATTCAGCTTTACGACTGTGTTACACAGTAATGGGGGAGGATTATGTATCAAACAGGAAGCAGGCACTCCAGATAAATCAGTCTTAATCAGTTTGACAGAACGCCACCAGTGGAGTCACACAATGACCAGTGCTGGGTCGTCGACTATTTACATTCTGGATTAGTGGTGCTGGAAGAACACAGCAGTTCAGGCAGCATCCAAGTAGCTTCGAAATCGACGTTTCGGGCAAAAGCCCTTCATCAGGAAGCCCTTTATTCCAGATGAAGGGCTTTTGCCCGAAACATCGATTTCGAAGCTACTTGGATGCTGCCTGAACTGTTGTGCTCTTCCAGCACCACTAATCCAGAATCTGGTTTCCAGCATCTGCAGTCATTGTTTTTACCTCGTCAACTATTTACAATCTATATCAATGATCAGGAGGAGGGAACAGATATGGAGATACTGAGTTTGGTCATGTTGCTGTGATAAGCAAGAGATTAAATGGTGGAGGGTCTACAGATAGATACAGAGAGATAAAGGCAATGGAGAATAAGTTGGCAGCTGCAATAAAACATGATATAATCTGTCATTTCATTTACAGGAATAATGGAAGGCAGTATGTTACTGAAATGGAGAGGGATTACAGGGATTAATGATACTGTGTACTGGGGGGTTCTCTCAGACCCGTTCAGACATGGGAGGTTTTGCTCCATCCCTGATCATCTGCTCCCAGACACTTCAAGTGACCCCATTGTTCTACGTACACATGGAATGTTTTGAAGTGTTTGGTTGGTGATGGGGGATGCTGTTATCAAACGTGTACCAAGGGGATGGCCTTTATCCAAGATACATTCATTCCTTTCTGCATGGAGATATGAAGACGATGGGAATGGCTGCCTGCTTGTTAATGAAGTGGCCGTGGTTGCTGTCTGGACAGGGGTATTCACCAACATGATGTACTGTGATGGGCACGCTGCAAGATTAATACAGAGGGTGCTCCTTCAGTTCCTTTACCTCTCCCCATTGACACGGCTACTCCACAGATGCCATGTACACCATCGGGAATCCCACTATACTGGATACACCCGGCAGCTCCCTGCTGAGGGTGAAACAATGTATTTACCTCATCCACCATATATATCCTCTGTCACTGAATGGTTACATTGATGGCAACATACTGGGAGATGATGGATATGTCACCCAGTCCTGTTTGAAAAGTTCCAGAACATAGAAGCTGAATGAAACTGTGACCCGAACAGCCACTGGCAGCACCATCCTCCCCCTGGGATGAAGCCGCAGGACGTGTTAAAGAAGGTGACACCGCTCTGTGACCAGCTCTTTGTTCAGTCAGGGTCTCCTACACTCTGCTCCTGGGTTACGTGGAGCTTGGGAAGCTGTTCCTGGAAAATCTGGGGGGACACAGCAGATCTCTTTCCACACACACTCACTGCGTGGTTTCAAAGCTTCCCCTCTCTGCAACCTCTGTTCCATTTGTTGTTCATGTTGCAGACCCAGATGTTGTAACTACAGTCCCCAGGCACCATCCAAATTTGGGTCACCAAATCCTCAGGTCTCCCTGGATGTCTGAGGCAGCTCACAGCACAACCTCCAGCAAACCATCCCCAGCTGCTGCACTAACTTTTCAATAACAGGAGTCAGTTAGAAACCCCTTGTCTATAAGTGTGGTGGACCAGACCAGATTCCTGCAAAATATTTTAAGAAGGTCGCTTAGACCCAAGCCTTTCCTTATTTTGAATATAGATGTGAAGTGTGCTTTCCAGATGTGTTGTGACTAGTCACACCACCCGACGTTAAGCAAAATATAATCTAGTTAAATGCTTTAGTTAAAATACAATCAAAGAAAAGAACATTTCGGGATAGCTTATATGTTGGAATACTTACACATACAATAGATACCGTACCTTCTTGGTATACACTGCTTTACACAAAGATATATTCAAACACAGATGCTTACGTGCAGTTTTTTGATCCAAGAGAAATCAACATGAACAGGGATCTCAGAGAGAAAGGCAGCTTGGGACCATGTATTGCCACTTCCAACCATTCTGGGACCCGAACAGCTTCTGAATGCTGCAGCTAAAAACAAAACGAGGAAACCTGGTCTGGGAGAGCTGGCCACTGCCCTTCGATTGTTACCACCGTTTTAATAAAACCTAAAGGCTTTCTCAGTTATTTACTTAAACTGTTTTCAGACACAGTTCTGCACCTCTGCCTTTAAAACCTCTCGTCAAAAAAAGCCCAAGGGAAAATAACCTTTTTACAGTGATAGTATCCTCACAACTCCATCTTTCATAAAATAATCCATCAATATACAAAGGTGGATTCATTTTAGACCTCCTAATCTTCCTCTATTAGTAGACTGAAATGAATATATATTACATTGACTTTGAGCATACAAATGTTCACAGCTCGTTTCGATTTCAGTCATTTTACTTCTGCCACAGAATGCCTTTTATCTTTCTTCGTCCAAGTCTCCACAACGTGTCAAAACTTACTTTTTCTCGCCCTGTCAACTTTATAATTTCAAATTGAATGGCAGCAATAATAAACTCAATAAATTTTCTCCTTAAACTTCTCCACAAACTTTAAGGGGTCACGATCAGTGATTAAGATTTGTCTCAGGTATGTTATTGGCAACGTAAATGCTGAAATGTTGTAACGCCAACATCAAGCTCAAGGCCTCCTTCCCCATTGTGGAATACATCTGTTGGTGTTTCCACTGGACACTCTGACCACACGTTACATAACGGAGCACTTCTCATCTCTCCAATAGTCCCTCTGAATGACATAACTCCTCATGTCTCAGCATAAAAGAATTACATGCTTCTGTACCTCTTAATGCTGTAACCTCTTTATCTGCTACTCCTGGCCTATGCCAGTAAACCTTACTGTCACAGGGATATGTTTTAAGAAGATCTCACACATTCTTCTCAATCTCTCACGGAAACCAAACTTTGATTTCTGAACCCAATCATCATCAGCCATTTCTAAGCTTGCCACTGTAACTCTCTGCTCTTCCACACGAGTTCTCCCGACTGCAGGAAGTGAATTGTTGAACCTCTCCAAAATTAGAGTCTCTCTCAGAGTGTCATAGGTTTGTTCTGTTTTTAATACCCTTCCCCACCTTTCAAAATTACTTTGTTTGATTCTTTTCAAACATAACGTGTGTCTAACCACGGACGCTATTTTAGATTCCTGAAACACTGTCGGCTTCTGGCACAAGCTCATATGCACTTCAGATGGCTTTCTTCACCTCCTCCGATAGGGTTACAAATACCTATCAGCTTTGTTTGGATAAACTAAATCCACATGTTCTCTGGCCACTGCACTTGTTTAGCCACTTTCTGAAATGAAATTAAAAAGGCTCCGCCATCATTCTCATCCAATTTAGATAATGCCTGGATGTATTTAAACAGATCCTGATCAGGCCGTTGGCTACCATAGGGTTGCTCTACTTCACTATCCTCTGATGAAAATCCATACAAAATGAAGAGGAATTTAGAATAACTTAACTATTGGAAAACTTAACCGAATAATGGATACAGTACGTTCTACAAATGAACTGTTCAATCTATTAACATCACCAAAACACACCTCATAGCAAAAAGGAGCATTCAGACATACATTCTTGCATATAGTTCTCCAATCCAGGAGGAAACACAATCAAGTGAGGCTTTAGAGAGAGTAGCAGCTAGGGATAATTTACTAAAACTTCCAACCCCTTTGGGACCCCAAGCACCCGGTGATTGTTACAGCTACAAGAAAATAACAAACTAGAAAGCCTGGTCTGTGCGAGCTGGCCATTGTTACTACTATTTATTAAAAACCCTAAAAGCCCCGTAAGTTATTTACTTGAGCTGTTTTCAGTCGGCAGTTTGGCCTTTAAGACCTCTTACTAAAAGAAATGAGAAACTAACGTTTTATTTAAAAAGTAACAGCATTGTCAGGCAATTTAGACGCCTGGTCCTTCACTCAGTCGACTTCGTCGTGTGACTTATCGCAAGGTCACCTGAGAGAGACAACCACAGATACAGACCAAATTACAAGGATTTGTCTCATACCTTCTGAAACACTCCTGTCTATGGACCATCACATGGGACAGACCAGGAAGTCAACAACAGCTTGACACACACCATTTCAGTATTTCTGAGCTACACAATGCCAGCACTCGATACACGAGGGAGACAAAACCCAAGGCCAGGGAAAGATACAGAGGGAAAGAGAGATTCACATCAAAGACAGAAACAGACAGTTAATTAACTGAAAAGATGTTGTGGAAATATGTGGAAAAAGACTGGGCAGTGGGACAAACTGGAGAAGTGAGATCTTCGTGAGTAAAATGACAAGAATGAGAACATTGAATAAAGGCATTGGCAGATCAGCTGGAATGGTTTGTTACATCAAATTCTGAATCTGCTTCACAGAACACCACAAACAACATAAACTGGGACAAGATGACAGCTCAGCATGGAGAGCTGTGCAGACCGTGTTAGTGTGTTGCTCAGTAAACTGTACTATCTGCTCAGCATAGAGAGTATTGCAAACTTTGCTATCATATGCTAACTACCCTCGCATCAGATTACTGCTTGCAATGGGAAGGTTTTGTGTGTGTGCGTGTGTGTGTGTGTGTGTGTGTGTGTGTGTGTGTGTGTGTGTGTGTGTGTGTGTGTGTGTGTGTGTGTGTGTGTGTGTGTGTGTGTGTGTGTGTGGTTGAATGTTAAACTCATTGTTTGAGAAGGAACGCACATGGAGGAAACTATTTTAAATACGAACAACTGGCACGATTTTTGTTAATCAACAGAGAGAACGAGGGAAGTTTCATGAACAGATGAGATAAAGTGTTTGAGAATGTTAAAATAAAGTCATTGCCACATACCATAGCAATATACATCGGCGTGCACATGAATGACAGATGGATGGGAGTTTGGTGTGAGTTCCAAACAGATTTGCTTCGGTAGGTTTGAAGCCGGGAGTGTCAGCAGCAGATTATTGGCTTCATTAAGCCTGTACGTCATAGCTCAAGGTTCAAACAGCAGATGGAATAAACCAGTGAGATATATTCTGGAGTGGTGAGAATTTCAAGTTAGAAATGATCAGGGAATGGTGTCACGAATCAGCTCATAGTCAAAGAGATGTCCCACAGATGTGACTTGTCTGCTTCAGCTGCAGATATTGGCCAGGGATGGGATGGAAACAGTGGAAGGAAGTGGGAGTTTGTAACCAGAGCAGGAGACAGTGACCTCTATGCTCTTAACTTTAAAGGCAATGATACAATGCATTGTGGTTCTCCCCTGAAACTGAATAGATCAACATAGAGACCCGTGAGTAACACTGCCAGAGCAGAGAGGGAGGCAGTAATTGAACACGTTCATTAATGTAGTTAGTAGTGGTCTGTAGAGTGAATATCTGGATTGAAAGATTCAACAGGAACAATAATAGTGGCAAAATGTGTAGACTATATGAAAGAACAATAATACAGTCATAACTGGTTTATAGAAAACAGAATCTGGACAGTGACACTCACCAGGAACACCAATGATAACCAGAAAGTGCTAATAAAAGTTTTGAATAATGAGAAGAGCGTAATAGATCTGCGATGATAATGACCAACAATAAAATGCAGAAAGACGCCAAACATAATCGGATAAACTCCTGTCTATTGTTGGAACATTCCAGTCTAATATTTTCAGATTCTGATCCATTGTTGGAACATTCCAGTCTAATGTTCTCAGATTCTGATCTCTCCTCCCCCTCTCTCTGGATCTGCTGATCCCTGTCAGTGCTGTTGCTGATGCTCCCACTCATGTAATGGAATAACACATTGAGATGCCGATTTATCATGAAAAATGGAAACCCTCCACTGGCATAATTAGAATCCATGGAGATGGGCATTAATCACAGTGACTGAACAAATAGGCTCAGTTAACCTGTTCAAAACATCACTTTCCATTTACTGGTTTTGGATGGAATGGCTGAGGGTTGCTGAGGGATGGATCATAAATCTTTAATTCTTTTAAATCTTTTTATTAACTTGTATATGAGAGTATTAACAGGACACTGCAGGGGTCTATATATGTTCCACTCTGTTCATGAAAGGAGGCAGTTATAAAATAACAGGTCGGCGGAAATAAAAAACGTCGGGTGGGTAAGTTTCTAGATACCTGAACACAAAGTACGGTACTTATTGACCAGTGTGAGGCCATTCCTGGTTTTAATACCCTGTTGTCAAATCCTTTCATAACCTGGAGACAGAGCATTGAGACTGCTGCTCAGGAACAGGCCGAAGCAATTCTGTCCCTATGGGTCTCTTATAGAGGGATAAGGGAAGGCCATTCAGCCCATAATAGCCTGTTGCTACTTGAAAAGGTGGAAAGCTGGAATATTGGCACATTTTGCCAAAAGAATCATTCAAAACGAAGAGATGTGTCACTGCAGCTGTATGAAGTGTTACTGAGAGGGCACCTGGAGTAAATAGTGTTGTTTGTGTTTCAGTAACTGAGAAGGAATAGACCTCTATTAGATACAGTTTACCAGCTGCTCATAATCCACGGGTTGTTGTCTCATTTAATGTCTCGGATCTGTTACACAGGGACAGGAGGAGGCCATGAAGCCTCTTGAGTCTATTACAGAGGGACAAGAGGAGATCATTCAGCCTCTCCAGTCTATTACAGAGGGACAGGAGGAGACCATTCAGCCTCTCGAACCTGTTTCCGAGGGGCAGGAATTGTTTGTTTAACATTTCAAGTCTGTTACACGTAAATATTCGTTTTAAATTAGTTGTCGAATAGGAAAGACCTGAAGTAAACATTAAAGTTCTAACTTTGAACAAGGCCAATGTTGAAAGTGTTAGGTGAGCACTGTGAAAGGCTGATTGGGGTACCCTATTCACAGGTAATGGGATGGTTGGAAAATGCAAGGCCATCAAAACGTGGTTTCAGAGAGTCCAGAGCCAATGTGTTCCTATTAGTGAGAGGGGTAAGGCTGGTGAGTGCAGGGAGTTCTGGATGGCTAGATATATTGCTGGTCTGGTCAAGGTAAGGAAGGAGGCATATGTCAGGTTAACAGAGCAGAGATCAAGTGAATCCCGAGAGGAGTATAAAGGCAATGAGTGTATAGTCAGTGGGGAAATTGGGCCAGAAAAATGTGGACATGAGGTGGCTTTAGAACTAGGGTTAACGAGGCATTGAAGCAACTCGACACATCCTTTAATTGCAATATATTAACTAGGGAGAGAATAGGGCACCTTAAAGATCCGTAAGGCTACGGATGTGTGGAACCATAGGAGATGGAAGGGATACTAAAGAAGTATTTTTCCTAGTATTTAATGTAGAAGAGGTTACAAGAGCGAGAGAATGAAGAAATACATAGTGATATCTTGAAAAGTATCTCTATGACAAGGAGATGTTGGACATTTTAAAACATATAAAGGTGAACAAATCCCTGGGACCTGATCAGTTGTATCCCAGAATATTGTGGGAAGCTAGGAAAGAAATTGCTCAGCCTTTTGCTGATATATCTGTAACATTGATTTCTACAGGTGAGGTGGCAAAAGACTGGAGGGTTGCTAACATAGTGTCATTATTTCAGAAACTAAGGAAAACCCAGGTAACTATAGATCGGTGAGCTTGACGTCAAAGGTGACTAAATTGTTGGAGGGGATTTTGAGAGAAACGATGTATATGCATTTGGAGAGACAAGGACTGAAGAGGGCTTTATACATTGGAGATCACGTCTCACTGACTCGGTGGAATTTTTTGAAGAAGGGAAGATGATGATTGATGAAGGCAGGAGAGTGGATACTGCCATCATGGAATTCAGTAAGAAAACCAAAATATTCTACATGGTAGACTTGTTTGCAAGGTTAGACTGGCTGGGATTCAGGGAGAACTCGCTATTTAGGTCAAAACCTTTCTTGAATATCGGAGACAGGGTGTGACAGTTGTCATTTGTTCATTAAACTTGGAGACCTGTGACCAGTGGCGCTGCTTGCATAGATCAATAATGGGTCCACTGCCTTTTGTTACTTATACAAATCATTTGCACTTGAGTATATCAAGTATTGTGAGTAAGTTGGTAGAACATTCCAAATTTGGTGGTGTAGTCGACAGTGAAGAATGATCTCTCAGAATATAATCGGAACTTAATTAGGTGAGCTGAGGAGTGGCAGATGGAATTTATTTTAGATAAATGTGAGGTGTTGCATTTTGGCAAGAAACATCAGGGCCAGACATTTAGGTAGGATCCTGTCGAAAGTTGCCAATCAAGGAGAACTCCATAGAAATTATAGACTCCCTACAGTTAGGAAACAGGATTTTCGGCCCATCGAGGGCACACCGTCTCTCTAAACAGTATCCCACTGGACAAAGCCATACCCTATCCCTCTCAGCCTGCATTTCCCATGGCTAATGCACCTTGCCCTCACATCCAAGGGATGGCCAATCTGTATATCGTTATACTGTGGGAGGGAAACATAGCATCCGTAGGAAACTCACACAGACACGGATAGAATGTACAAACTCCACACAGCCAGTCATTCAAAGATGGAATTAAACCCAGATCGCTGCCCTGTGAGGCACCTTGTGGTGCAGGTTATCCATTCCTTGAAATTGCCGTCATAGGTCGGCAGTGCAGTGAAGAAGGCACTTGGTGTTCTTCCCTTTATTGGTGCGTGCTTTGAGTCTAAGCGTTTGCATGACATATTGCATCTGTACTGGACATTGGTTTGGCCACTTTTGTAATATTGCCTTTAATTCTGGTCAACCTGCTGTCGGAAAGATGTTGTCAAACTTGAAAGAGATTGAAAAGAATGTTGCAGGTGTTGGAGGGTTGGAGTTACAGGGAGAGTTTGAATAGGCTGGGAGTATTTTCAAGTGTTGAGGCTGAGGGTGGACCTTAAAGAAGTTTATAAAATCAGGAGGGGCATAGAAAAAATAAACGGTCAATGTATTTTCCCAGGATGGACAATTCCAAATATAGAATATAAAGGCTTAAGGTGAGAGGAGGATGATTTAAAAAGGGACGTGAGGGACAACATTTTCACACAGAATCTGCTGCGTGTATGGACTGAACAGCCAAAAGAGGTGGTGGAGGCAGGCACAGTTACACCTTCTAAAAGGCATTTGGATGGATACAGGCATGGGAACTGTGTAGAGGGAGATGGGCCAAGTGCTGGCAAGGGAGACGAGATTAATTTAGCATATTTGGTTGGTATAGATGACCAGACCGAAGGATCTTTTTCCATGCTATACATCTCCGAGAGTCTATTGACTCTTGAGTGTTTAACACGGGAACAGGAGGAGGCTATTCAGCTTCTGAATTCTGTCAGTCAGCTGGTTTGCTCAATTACTGACAGTAAAATACAAAATAAATCATTCAGATTTTGATGGTGTTTTACAGAAACAGGAGAAAGGCCTTTCGTCAAGAAAAGCTGTAAAGAATGTGAAGAGGCCATTCAGTCCCTCACCTCCATTCCACAAGAGCAGCAGGTGAGCACAGAGCTATTGGAGCCTGTTACTCAGGAGCAGGAGGAGGACATCTATTTTCACAAAACTTCGATTTGGAGGCAGTCACTGAACTGCTCGTGACTGGGACACAAGATCAGGAGGGAGTCATTCAACTGCTCGAGACTGGGACACAGGAACAGGAGGGAGTCACTCAACTGCTCGAGACTGGGACACAAGATCAGGAGGGAGTCATTCAACTGCTCGAGACTGGGACACAGGAACAGGAGGGAGTCACTCAACTGCTTGAGATTGAGACAGAGGGACAGGAGGCAGTCACTCAACTGCTTGGGATTGAGACAGAGGAACAGGAGGCAGTCACTCAACTGCTCTAAACTGGGACACAGGGAAGTCTAGAGGCTAGTGAGGCCCGAAGATCCTGTTACGCAGGAACAGGAGGAAGGGACTCACTCACCACCAGTATGGGACACTGGGAGAGAAGGGGAGTTTGCTTGGAATAAACGCAAATGTATGAATAAGTTGCATTCGTGGTCCATTCAATCCTGCACCAAAATTCACTAAGACCACAACTGATCTGATGGTGATTCCCTCATTCCATTTCACGGAGACTGCCCTCTCTGCAGCCTCTGCTCAATTTGTTGGTCATGTTGCAGACTCAGATGCTGCAATAACAGTCACCATGACTCATCAAGAGGGTCGGGTCTAACCGGATGAGTCTGGATTTGAAGGGTCGAATAACAAGAATGAAAACATAAAATAAAGGTATAGCCAAATGTTTGGTTCTCTCACATTCGCAAATCAACTCACGTAACCAGCCCGTCCATTATACTTTCAGGATGGAGCATTGTGTAGATATGGCTAGCGTACTGCAGAATACAACCCAGCAATGTCCAGAATGGAACTCTGTGCAGCCCACACCAATGCTGGATCTATAATCCTGGGCTAAATATCCAGCATGGGGAGCTGTGCAGACCGCACTGGTTCATTCATATATAAACCCAGGCTGTTGCATTTTTCGGTAACACTGTGTTAGATCGTGGCCCAGTGTGGGGAAACTTGCAGCCAATGTTGGAAGTGACAGGATATGCAGCTCCCATCCATTTACAGCTCCATAACTCCACTGTACCTTGACAAGGGGTGTCATGGATGTGAAAATCACTGCGATATAGAGATGTAAATGGAAACAGTTTAAATACCAATAGTTCTGATTAAGGCGAGTATCACACCAGTATTTAAATTTGAAAAACCTGAGATAATATCCAATGAGGTTTCGTGAATGGTGCAAAGTAGTTTGAGGGGGATGGTAATGTTATAGTGGTTGCATTATAATCAACAATGTGAATTAGAGGAACAAATATTCAGAGGGACTCAGGAGACTTGCAGGAATAGTAGGGTTGTTATAACAGCTGATTTGAACTTTCCTAACATAGACTGGGGCTTCCAGATGGTTAAGCACTTAGATGGAACGTAATTTGCGAAGTGCGTTCAGCGATGTTTCCACAATCAATATATAGAGTATCGTACTCGGGAAGGGACGAACTCGACCTACTGTTGGGAAATAGGGCAGGATAGGTGAAGGAGATAAAGTGGGGGAGCATTTTGGTAAAAGTGTTTAGAGTTGTATTAATTTTAAAATAGTTATGGTAGGGACAAAATTGGTCCACAGGTTCAAGTTCTAAATTGGGGCAAGGCGTATGTTGTTGGAGTTAGACAGGGGATGATTGGAGTTGTTTGATTCCAGGTAAAAGGATCTCGGGCAAGTGGGAGGGCTTTAAAAGTGAGATAGCTCGAGTTCAAGGTTTCCATTTTCTTGTGAGGGTGAAGGTTATGTGAGACTGGAAGAGAGAACTCTGGATGTCAAGAGATATTGAGGCTTTGACCAGAAAAAAGGAGGCGTGGCTCATGTTCAGGCAGCTCATATCAAGGGAATCCCTGGAGGTATATACAGGGGATAGAGGAGTTTACTGAAGAAGGATATCAGTAAGGCCATAAGGGGGTATGAGGTAGTCTTGGCTGAGAAGATTAGAGTGAGTCCAAATTCAGTATAGTAAAGATAAAGAGCAACTAGAGAGAGAATAGGATGCTTTAAAATCCAAAACCGGCATGCATGTGTAAAACCTCAAGAGATGGGTGAAGTCCTCAATTTCCCCTCTGTGTTTATCATGAAGAAAGACATGAATACCTGTGACCTTTGGGAGGTTAGTTGTCATATCTTGGTACTATTCATATCACAGTAGAGTTGCTGTTGGACATATTAGAACGCACAAAGTCAGACAAATCTCTTGGTTCTGACCAGATAAATCTGAGAGCACTGTAAGAGGCGAGAGAAAAAGCTTAGGGACCAAGATCCCGGAAGACTGGGCGGTAGCAAATGTTGTGCCCTTATTCAAGAAGGGCGGCAAACAAAAAAAAAAGCCTAGGAAATATAGACCAGTAAGCTTCACACCTGTTTTCGGTAAACCACTTGAGAAGGTTCTGAGAGATACGATGTACATGCATTTGGAAAGACAGAGTTTGACTTGGAGCAGTCAGCATGGCTTTGTGCGTGGCGGATCATGCCTTAGAAATTTTGTTAGAAATTTTTGAGGAAGTGACCAGGAAGGTTGATGAGATCAGGGTTGTACACATATTCTATATGGATTTCAGTAAGGCCTTTGATAAGGTTCCACATAATAGGCCGCTCTAGAAGGTTAGATCGCATGGAATCCAAGGTGAACTGACAAATTAGACTGAGCTGCTAGTGGAAGTGGTTGAAGTGGGTACACTAACAATATTGAAAAGGCGTTTGGACAAATACACAGATAGGAAAGGATTAGATGCATACAGAGCAAAGGCAGGTAAATGGCAGATTGGTAGATGAGGGGCAATTACACCATGGTGTGTTGATGGAGCACGGTGGGCGTATTGGATGGGCGAGTACAGAGGGGGTTTCCATCCCAGAGGGTGCCACACCACCAGACCCACCGAGCATGGTCTGTGCTCACGACCAAATTCAGTGCAGTATTTGAGGTCTGAAGAAATGCCCAGCAATACAAGACAAGCATCAATAACCTTCTCCGCTCTGTCAGGATAAGGGTCACCGTATTCTGTCTGCTCCCTCACAATCACTACATCTGTGATTGCAACTACTCCCGAACAAGGCTCATGGTCCCCCACTCTCACTACTGCATGCAACACCTTCTCTCTCTCTCTCTTTCTCTCTCTCTCTGTCCGTCCTTTGCAATACCTCCCACACAGTCATAGAATATTCTGGTGAATGCCGATTATAGAATGTTCCAGATAATGTCCCAAATATTTCCCAGTTTCAGGAAAATGCTAATGTCCCAGTGTGCAACACATAAGAGTCACTTGACTCACCTTAATGATATTAAACCAAAAACAACTTCTAAACACGTCTTGTTACAAATACAAATTCGAGCAGAGAACATTTTTACCCTCAGGCGTTATCTTGACCGTAATCTGAACTGTACCACTTTCCTTATTATGAATATTTCTCTTACCCTTTATCTGTGACTGTTTCTGTCTGTAACAGTTACATTGTCTCCCACTCAGTTGGCATGACGGCTGACTTGTGATGTAGAGGCAGGGCAACAGCGCAGGTTCAGTTCCTCACACTGACAGAGATTACCATGGAGGGGACACTCTCTCAGCCTCACCCCATCACCCGAGATGTGGTGATCCTCAGGATAAACCACCATGAATGGTCTCTCTAATGAGAGTTTTTGGGACTGTATTCTATCAATGTCAGCATTTTAATTTAAAAAAATATTTAAAAAGAGATTTTTAATATTATAATAAACCAATAACAACACAACTCAAATATCTGAAAAAAATTACATCCAATTGCATGTACATACAAAACAAGTTAAAACGCTACACAGACAGAAGAAAAAACAAAACTAAACAATAAATAATGAATAAGTATTACAGCTCAGCATAACAAAAGGACAGCTCTCGTTCATCAAGAGCATTAACAGATACACATTCTTATGTTCATAGTTCTTCCTCTCTGGGGGTGGGGGAGTTCAGACATCCAACACAACAGAATATTTTTCCTAGCACAGAAAGTACAGATTGTAAGGATATAATATTTTTCCCATATTCATCTGTGGAAAGTACCTTGGGCAGGCCCAGGAAAACAGAAACCAAGTCCATTTCCAATTCAGTCCCCTGGACCCACTCTATCACATCTGACACAGTGCTCCAATATATATGAAGCCTGCAGCAGAACCACAAACAATGAGTAAGAGTGCCTGGAGTCATTCTGCATTTAGGATATGCTGAAGATAATCCCACTTTGAATTTTGAGGGACAATTTGGGGTCAGATAGACCCTACGAAGAATTTTCAACTGCATGGAATGGGTCCTATTACAGATCAAAATCCTTTGAGCATTTTCACAAATATCCTCCCATATCTCCGAAGTGTCCTGAACCCCCAACTCTCTAGCAGACATCACAAAGCTGCACAGTCTCGTCTGAGGGGACACTGTCCAACTAATGATAAAGGGTACTGACAGAAAGTGTATTCTAAGCAAGAAGCGCCCTCTTCCCTTTATCAGATCTGGAAGAGTGTGGCAAAAGTGTGTTTTTTTTAAATTCAAATCTCTGATTGGGAAAAAAATACAGAAGAGGTCTCTTTAGATAGTCCATACGTACGAGTTATTTGATCAAATGGCATCATTGTTTCTCCATCAAATAACACGTGGTGGCTCAGTGGTGAGCATTGCTGCCTCACAGCACCAGGGTCTCGGATTTTGTTCTGGCCTTGGGCGACAGGCTGTGTGGAGTTAACATATTCTCGCCGTGTCTGTGTGGGTTTCCTCCCACAGTACAAGATGTGCAGGTTAAATGAATTGGTCATTGATAAATCACCCATAGTGTTCAGGGATGTGTAGGTTTGGGCATTAGTCCAGGTAAATATGGGATGGTAGGGGAATGGGTCTGGGTGGGTTACTCTTCAGAGGGTCGAAGTGGACTTGCTGGGCCCAAGGGCTTGTATCCACACTGTAGGGATTCTACTAATTCTAAATCACTCAAGGAAGGTACGCCCCTGGCTGCCCACAGTTTAATACTGGATTAGTGGTGCCGGAAGAGCACAGCAGTTCAGGCAGCAACCAACGAGCAGCGAAATTGACGTTTCGGGCAAAAACGTCGATTTCACTGCAAAAACGTCGATTTTGCCCAAAACGTCGATTTCGCTGCTCGTTGGATGCTGCCTGAACTGCTGTGCTCTTCCGGCACCACTAATCCAGTATTTGCTTTCCAGCATCTGCAGTCATTGTTTTTGCCCACAATTTAAACCTGGACTCCATTATCCCCGGATGACAACGCGGTATACCAACTGCAGGGGTAAGAAACATGATTTTGGCTGTATTGCCGTCGATCTGACGCATTGTCATTCATGCTTTAACAATATTGATAATTATTGGGTTATGACAATACTTCATAAATGTTGTCAATTTAGCTAAGAAAAACAGACTAATTAAGGTTCACTTTATCTGATAGGGTTCAATATCTCACAGTATTGACACCGAGTCCTCAGCAACCCAGGCACTAACATAGAATAAAAAAGAGCTTAATTGATAGCTTTTATCTGGGCAATCTACTCCCCACAATCTGGGGGTAGTTGCAATTTGGTTAGCTTGATAAAGAGTCGCTTATGCTGCCAAATAAAAGAGCTAAACCAGCCATTATGTCTCCTCAATTTCAACCAATGCCCTCTAGGTTTGGACGCCCAATCTGGGGAAAAACCTGACTACTCAATCTATCCATAACCATTTTTCCCCAGATTGGGCGTCCAAACCTCGAGGGCATTGGTTGAAATTGAGAGGGGAAAGCTTTTGACGAGCCCACGAGCACATTTAACGCAGAGGGTGGTGTGCATGTGGAATGAGCTGCCAGAGGAAGTGGTGGAGGCTGGTACAAATACAGCATGTAAAAGGTATTTGGATGCTGACAGACCTGCCGAGCTTTTCCAGCAATTTCTGTATTTGTTGCAAAATGCATTCATTATAACAAAATATTTTGAATACATTAAACATTTTATTTTTTAATGATGCAGCGATATATAAAAATATATTCAAATCGACCGAGACCATTTTCTGCTAAGAGTATGGCTCTCTGTATAACAGCAGCAATGATGCACCTACATGGAGCAGGGAATGTGATGGAGACATAGTTTGGACAATGTACAAGGAGACATCACATGTTTGGGAGAGGATGACATTACTGTGTGATTCAGCTCAGAGAGAGAGAAAATGTAATCTGCCTGAGAAGGAATGGCCGATTACACTCTCTTTCCTTCATTGTTCCTCAGGACAGCAATGTGTGCGAGCTAAAACAAAAAATCTAGAGTCATCGTTACCATTCTTATTTTTATAGAATCCCTACAGTGTCCAAACAGGCCCTTCAGCACAAAGCGTCCATACCAACCTTCCCAGGCTCGCTCCCTTACATTTACCCCAACCGATGCACCTAACCTAGAAACCCCTGAACACTTCGGACAAATTATCATGGCCAACCCACCTAACCACACAGCTTTGGACTGTGGAAGGAAACTGGAGCAACCATTAGAAGGGGAGAATGTGCAACCTCGACAAAAATAGTCACCCGAGTCTGGAATTGAATGCAAGGCCCTGGTGCTGTGAGGCAGCAGTGCTAACCACTGAGCCACTGTGATACCCTTGGGCGATCCCAGGCCAGAATTCATTGGAATCTCTTCACTGCCTAATGCAAAGGGAATTCAGCCAAATCCAACTGTTCCAGGATGAAGTCCCATTGCTAGCAGCTTGTGTGATTAGAATGCCTTCAGTAGCAGAATAATATTTTGAACAATCTCTCAATTTTTCCTTTTGACATGAGTTACAATAATATATGGACAAAGCGCATTCAACTTGAAATTGAAGAGATTTTGTTTATCTGCGTGTGTGTGTGTGTATGTGTGTGTGTGTGTGTGTGTGTGTGTGTGTGTGTGTGTGTGTGTGTGTGTGTGTGTGTGTGTGTGTGTGTGTGTGTGTGTGTGTGTGCCTGTTAGTGTTTTTAGAAAGGGAAATATCGATTCTTTATTTGCAATATCCAAACAGTTTGCCATGCATCTTTTTATCATAGTTTGAGTAACATTGCTCTGGATCATAAAGATGCTATTTGAGCAGATTTTAAAAACTAGCCTGACTGGTTGCTAAAACTGACATTGACCCAGACTGAGACCGATATCATCGGCCATATCACCAACCTGGTTACATTTGACATGTGTTGTGAGCAGTGGAGCATTGGGAATGGAAAAGGAAGCAGTGACCCCAAAAGTCGGGTAACTATAGACTGGTGAGCCTGATGTCAGTGGTGGGTAAGTTGTTGGAGGGGATTCTGAGGGATAGGATTTACATACATGTTTATGCCGAAACTTCGATTCTCCTGCTTCTTGAATGCTGCCTGACCTGCTGTGTTTTTCCAGCAACACATTTTTCAGCTCATACATTTGGGAACGCAAGGGCTGATCGGGGTTGTCAACGTGGCTTTCTGCATGGGAAATCATACCTCATTAATTT
Organism: Chiloscyllium punctatum; assembly: GCF_047496795.1. Lineage (NCBI taxonomy): Eukaryota > Metazoa > Chordata > Chondrichthyes > Orectolobiformes > Hemiscylliidae > Chiloscyllium > Chiloscyllium punctatum. The sequence goes on from NC_092785.1 coordinate 49,427,439, forward strand.
GATTGAGTTTGATGAAGAGGTGACAAAGAAGATTGATGAAGGCAGTTTGGTAGACATTGTCTGCATGGACCTCAGTAAGGTGTTCACAACATTCCGATTGGTCGGCAGATGAGTAAGGTTCGGTCACACGAGATACAGAGGAAGCTAGTCACAATTGGCTTGAAAGAAGAGGGATATTTTTCAGACTGGAGGCTTGTGAGCAGCATGTGCTGTAAGAATCGGTACTGACTTCATTGCATTTCATCATTTATGTAAAGGATTTAGATGTGAACATTGGGGCCATAGTTAGTAAGGTTACAGAGTACATCAGAAAGGTGGTGTAGTAGATTATCTCAGAGTACAATGAGACCACATTTAGATGGTACAAAGGGACAAGGAGGAACAGATATAGTTAAATTTATATAAATATGAAGTTTTGCATTTTGGGAAGGCAAATCAGGGCAGAATTATACACTTAATTGTAAGGTCCTGGGGCGTGTTGTGGATCAAGGGGACATAGGGCTGCAGGTACATAGTTCCTTGAGAGTGGAGTTGCAGGTAGACAGAGTGGTGCTGAACACATTTGGCACATTTGCCTGAATCAGTCAGAGCATTGAGTATAGGAGTTGTGGTGGCATGTTGCCTCTGAACAGGAAGTTGGTGAGGCCACTTTAAGAAAACTGCGTACACTCACTTGCAGAACTGGAGCTTTGAGCTTCAGGGAAAGGTTGATTAGGTTGAGGTGTTTCCCCCTGGAGTGTCAGAGGCTGAAGGGTGACATTATAGAAGTTTATAGAATCATCAGAGGCATGGATATTCTGAACAGCCATGTTCTGCTCCCCAAGATAGGGGAGTCCAGAACAAGAGGGCATAGTTTGAAAATGAGAGGGCGAATAATTTAGAATGGACCTGAAGGTAAATGTTTCACACAGAGAGTGGTGTGTGTACAGAAAGTGCTGTCAGAGGAAGTGGTGAAGGTGGCTACAATTGCATATTTAAAATGTATCTGAAAGAGGAGGGATATTGCCAAATGCTGGCGAATGGGACAAGATCAGATTTAATATCTGATCGGAGTGAACAGATTGGACTAACGCGTCTGTTTCCATTCTGCATGACTGTCAGATTCGATAAGAGGGATGGCGAAATATTCTGAAAGGATCTTTCAAGTGTGAATTCTCTTCACTGGAAGTTTATCGTGCCTCTATGTTCAAATGGATTGAAAGCTGTTTAGTTAAATATTTGACAGGGAAGTGAGTCACGGGTAATAGTATACAGACAGGAATGTGGGGCTGAGTCCATTATCATAGTGCCTTGTGGAGAAGACTCAAATTATCTAATGTCCCACTCCTGCTCCTCAGTCCCATGTTTCTGTATTCCATCCAGCCCCGCATACCTGCTAGATAGGAGAGGTTGGAGGCCACTTACTCCTATAACCTGTTGCACAGAAACAGAGGAGACTATTCAGCCTCTCAAGACTATCACACACACTTTGAAGTGATTTGGGAAATGCAATTGGAAAATCCAGGCACGGGTATGAAAGAGGCCCCTCATCTCTCTTTACAGAGCTTCCCCTCTCTGCAACTTGTGCTTCATTTGTTGGTCATGTTTAGACCCAGATTCACTGTGAATACAGCCCACATACCTCACCCAGAGATGGCTCACAGAATTCTCTGGTCTCCCTGCCTGCAACATTCCATAACAGACATTCATGAAAATAACACCCACCAACTTTCCAAGAACATAATGTGAGAACATCAGAAACAGGAACAGGTCGTTCACTCCCCAAGCCTGCCTTGCCCTTCACTAAGATCATGATTGATCTGCTCACTGTCTCAAATCCTTTTTCATACCCAATTCATCATTGCCCTCAACTCTCTGACAGATCAGTATCCATCTACCTCCTCTTCAAATACTTTCAGTCATTTTGCTCCCCACCACTCTTGAGAAGAGAAATCCTGACATTCACTACCACCTGTTTGAAGAAAACACTTGCTGCTTCTATACCATGGCCTATTGATATGAACAAAAGACTCAAGGGTTCAGGTACAAGTGACTTGCCCCGATATCAAGGCAGTGGTTGACGTCTGCTGACATCAAGGAGCTTAACAAAACTGGACTTAATGGGAATCAGAATAAACTCTCCAGTGTTTGGAGTCAAACATGGCACAAAGGAAGATGGTGATCATCTCAGTCCTGGGTCACCTCTGTGGGAGATCCTCAGGGTAGCTTCCTCTTGACAAACAGCTTCAGCTGCTTCATCAATGTCTCCCGCCCTCACCCCCACCCCTACCCCCACCCTCACCCTCCCCAAAATAAGATCAGAAGTGGGGATGGTCACTGAAGATTCCACAATGTTCAGAACATTTTGTACCCCTGCCAGCTCCTGAACTAGTCTGTGTCCATTTGCAGCAAGACCCAGACTCCATTGAGACTTGTGCTGTTAAATGGTCCGTAACATTCATGTAACAGCACTGCCTGACACTGCACATTGCCACAGTAAAACAAGAGTTCATTCGGCACCTCACGCTGGTTTCACAGGATATGAGGAAACCATTCAGCCCATTGACACTATTGGAGAAGAACAGGGAGAGCCCATTCAGTGCCTCCAGCCTATTACTCAGGAAGAGAAGGAGTCTAGTGTGATGGGCTACCCCAGAGCGCCTGGAAAATATTTGAAGGCGGTAACCTAGACTCTAATTTTTTTTTATTTTGAAGTGACTGTTCCAGATGCAATGGACTGGTCAAACTACTTGGCGTGAAGGTAAACACTATTTATTGAAACACGAAAGATAAAATGAAAGCAAAGAAAGAGGAATTTAGAATAACGTAATTCTATTAGACAAGTTAACAGAATAACAAATCTAGGAACTATTACTAATGAACTGTTCCATAAACACAGCCCCTGGCAGAAAGGAAAATTCAGACACAGATTGTCACAAACATTTCTCTAATCCAGGAATTAAAAACAGCACCAAGAGAAAATTCAGAGAGTAGCAGACAGGAGATAGTCACTGAAGCTTCCAACTCTGTGGAGACCCCAACAGTTTCTGATGCTACTTGGAAACCAAAACCCAGAGATCGTAACCTGTGAGAGCTGGCCACACCCATTTAGGCTGCATTAAAATTAACCCAAGGCCTCCCTAGCCGTTTACTCAGTGGCCTTAACTAACCAGTTTGGTAACGATCATTCAATCTCTCTCTGAAAAGGAACGAGGACAAAATAACCTCTCAAAGCCTGCAGCATCATCACACTTGTCAGTACATCGAGCAGTCAAACAGGAACCGGGGTAACCCAATCAGGCCCTTGGTCCTGTCCAATCGGAAGAGGAAGAAGCCATTCAGACCCTTGAGTCTCTTACACAGGACCAGGAGGTGGCCACTCAGCCCCTGGAGTCTCTTACACGGGAACAGGAGGAGGCCATTCGGCCCCTAAAGTCACTTCCACAGCAACACGATGAGGCCATTCAGCTCCTTCAGTCTCTTAACCAGGAACAGAAGGAGGCCATTCAGCCCCTAAAGTCACTTATACAGAAACAGGATGAGGCCATTCAGACCCTTGAGTCATTTACACAGGAACAGTACGAGGCCATTCCTCCCTCAACGCACTTGCAAAGGGACAGATGAGGTAATTGATGCTGATTCCTGGAATGGCTTCTGCCCAAAATATAGATTCTCCTGCTGCTCGGAGCTGCCTGACCAACTGTGCTTTTCCAGCAATCTACTCTTTACTGCAATCTCCAGCATCGGCAGTCCTCATTGTCTCCAGATTGATGCGCTAACATGATGAACAAGTGGAGCAGAGGCTGCACAGACAGACTGCTCCACATTGTTCCTCCTGGCTCTGTTGCTCATGATACACACGTGGGATTTTAACATGGTTTCCTAGTGGTGAGGAGGGAAGCCATATGTCTTGTGTGAAGTCTCAAGAAGGCACCTTCCATCTCCGAGAATCCAGCCTGGTGTTCTCTATGTAGGGTGGAAGCTGATGGGAATGGCTACCTGTTTCAGACGGAAGGTATTATGGCTGCTGTTGGGGATTGTGAACAACATAACGTTCAGTACAGGGTTCACATGCCAACTGCACAATAACATGGGGAGAGTTAATTTAGGCATATAAACAATTCGGAAAGCCATGTTAGACTCTCTACATTCAAATAATGGTGATCTTGCTCGTGTTGATCTTGTCTAGTGCACGTCCTGTGCTGTGTAACCTGTATGCCTTACTCTGTCCAAGCCTATTTCCACCCTATGATCTGTCTGGCCATGCTTACTATGATCTGCCTCCACTGCTCATAAATAAAGTGTTTCCCTGTACTGAGGTACACGTGACAATAAATCAAACCAACCAATCCTGGGTAAAGTATGGAATTTCTCACCCTATCAATGTGTCTTTTGGAAATACACTTGCTACACCTTATGTTTCAGCACCACCATTTCTTCGTATTTCCCAGCTCTGCAGATTAAACTCTCAGGTTCTTCACTCTACCCTCATGATACAGCCATCTGTATCTGTGGGAAGGATATCATTCCTTTCAAAGGAGATCAAATCTGTAGAGAGTGTCCCAAAAGCTCTCTCAGCAAGTCTTTACAACAGCAGGAAGATGGCTTTACTTATGTACTCGAATCATCTTACAATGAAGGACAGCATACCATTGACTGCAGCCATTACTTACACAGGGTTTGATTCAGAGCAGTCAGCATAGTCTTGTGAGTGGGAGATCATGCTTCCAAATTTGTTAGAGTTCATTGATGAAGTGACCAAGAAGGTTTACGAGGACAGAGCTGTAAATTTCGTCTCTATGGATTTCAGTAAGGCCTTTGATAAGGTTCCACATGGCAGGCTGCTCTGGAAGGTTCCATCACGTGGAATGCTGGGGGAACTGGCCAATCGGATGTGCAGTTGGTTTGATGGTCGGAAGCAGAGGGTTGAGTGGAAGGATGCTTGTCAGACCGGAGGCTGGGTCCATTGCTGTTTGTTATCTATGATTTGGTTGAGAATGTATAAGGTATGATTAGTAAGTTTGCAGATGACACTAAAATAAGTGGTAGCGTGATCAGTGAGAAAGTTTATCAGAAATTGCAGCAGGAACTTAATCAGGTGGGGAGGTGGGCCGAGAAATGGCAAATGGAATTTAATATAGATATGTGAGGTCTTGCATATTGGAAACTCAAGTCAAGGTAGGAGTTACACTGTGAATGGGAGGGTCTTAAGGGGTGCAGTGGGCAGAGAGACCTTGGTTTTCACAAGCACGGTTCTCTAAGATTAGAGTAACAGTTAGACAGGGCAGTGACAATTCACATTGGCCTTCATCAGGCAGGACATTGAGTACAGAAGTTGGGAATTTATGTTGCAGTTACACAGGACTTTGTAAGGCCGCACTTGGAGTATTGTATTCAGTTTTTGTAACCATGTTAACTGGAGGATGTTATTAAATTAGAAAGAGTGCAGAAAAAATTCACAAAGACGATGCCAGGACCCAATGGTCTGAGTTATAGGGAGAGGTTGGACAAGCTCGGACCTTTTCTTTAGAGGGTAGGAGAATGAGGGAGTCCTTATAGAGCTGTATAAAATCACGAGGGGTATGGATAGGGTTAATGCTTTCAGTCTTTTTCCAAGGTATAGAAAATCGATGATTAGAGGGGATCAGTTTAAGGTTAGTGGGGAAGGAATAAAAGGGAACCTGATTGGCCACTTCTTTACACAGAGGACTGGTACATGGATGAGCTGCCAGCAGATGTGGTTGGTGGTGGGGAGGGGGGCGGGGGGTAGGGGTGTATATTAACAACATTTCAATGCATTTGGATAAATATGTCGATAGGAAAGGACTGGAAGGATATGGGACAACTGCAGGGAAATAGGGCTAACGTGGTGGACATTTACAAGGTGAAGATGAACCCCTCTGTTAATTAAAACCAAACACCCAAAAAAGCTCGCCTCACCTCGTAATCTGTTAAAATATGAGTGACATAGATCTCCTATATTCCACTATTTAAACAAAAATTAACAAGTTTGTTTCTTAACTTTAATAGTGAACACTAAACAACAACTATTGACAAATACAAGCCCCTCTTTTCTTAGCTACTCCAACTCTGTAAAAATATGCTGTTCCAACAGCGCACATATTAAACATTACAATCTCGAGAGCACACAGTCTCCATCTTCCCCGCTGTGTTCACTCTTCCAGCTGCTGATCTCCCCGGGTAATTTGTTTTATTGCATGTAGGTTTAGAAGAACATGTGTCTTTGATAGAGAGTGTTTGAGATGGCCAGTTAGCACTCCTGCTCTACAGCAGTTGCTCTGCTGTTGGATGGCAGTAGCTCTCACACCAGTGTTCAAGATGCTGGGTATGTATACTCCCCATGATATAGTAATTCTCATAATTTGGTTGCTTACCAGGTGTCCAAACAATAATATTCAAATTCCATTGGTTTCTGGTTTCCTGAGCGTTATTTAAACTCTTTGGTTGCATTTGAATGGCTGTCAAAACAGCAACCAAAACTCATGTATCCATTTCTCAGCTAATGATGACATGTGGAACAGTTTGACCTTTAGCTGGCATCTGTGGCTTTAAGTTCTATTCGGAAAAACACGTTCTGTTTTAAAGTACCCTACATGTTTTTGGCTTCATAACATCTCCCCGCTTCAGAAAATAAAGTGAACCAGCAGAATGAAAAGATGACTACATTTCTTCTCCTCTAATTCTTAATCCCAATTTTATGAAATACAGAAGTATTAATCTCAGTTATATCATTCATATTAATTTTGCACACCAATACAACACTGGAATAAGTCAAATCTTATCTACACTGCTTTCCTTTAAATCCGCGAAACCCATCTGCTATCACATTGTAGGAGCCACAGCATGTACATTTTGTGAGTTTAAAGTCGGTAAGGGAAGACTCCAATGAAATAGTCTCATATTATGGTCTTTAAATATTCCAAAACATGCGAGAGATTTGTCATTGTCCACAACCATCTCCGACAATTTCTTTGTCATATACACATTAAAATATTGTCAGGCCAGTGTGAAACTTAATCATTCTTGTTCAATAATGGAGATTTTGTATTTTTTTTCTGGTGGATATTGAGTGTTTTCGACAAGTAGCCAATTAGCCATTCAATTCCATCATCCTCTTTCTGTATCAATACATCTCCGACCCCTATATCCCGAGCATCAAACACAATTTTCAAAAGGTTTCAAAATATTTGGTGTATCTAAAACGGGTACGGTGATTAATCCTGATTTAAAATTCTCAAATGCCTCCTGGCATTGTTCTGTCCACCACAATTCTGTGTTCTACTTTGGTAAATCCATCAGTGGTGCCAATACGTTGCTGAAGTTTGGGACAAACTTCTGATGGAATCCACTCAGTTCCAAAAATCGAATTATCTCGATTGAGGATGGTTGTGGAAATTCCTCAAAGCCCTTCGTCTTTGTGTTCCATGGGGTCAACCTTCCATGTCCAATGTAATGTCCCAACAAGTCACCTCTGCCTTCGTGAATTCTGTTTTCTTTAAGTTTATTACCAAGTTTGCTCCTTGAAATCGTTCAACATGCTCAGCCAACTGTTATATGTGAGCTTTTAATCACTTCCTAAAGATCACCACATCATACAGATAAACTGCACAATTTGTTCATCTGGCCAAAGCCCTGTTCCTGAGTTTTAAATGTGGCTGGAGCATTATTCATCCATATAAAATACTCGATAATTTTTTTTGTCACCTCCAGTGTCTTTACTAGATAGTTTAACTGACTCCACATTTTTAAAAAAAATAATTTGAAAGGGGCCACTAAACCTGGCTTTGAAGGGATTTCTTACCACTGGTGGTGATACTAATACGTCATCCCCACGGGATATCCTCAAAGTTTCAGTGTTTTTATCTGCCACCTGCTTCACTCTATGTTGTGCTCTTCAGATACTATTCAGATATAGTATTTAGCAAACTCACCTACTCCATCTACTCTCTCCTTCACCTCACACACAGAATCCAAGTGTGAGATTTCCGACTTTGGTTCTGTCAATTTATATTTAATTAATTTCAAAGGACCTCTCACTTCATGTATGAATATTAACTTAGTGGAAGTAAAGTGAGTCGATTTATTTGGGGCATCTCTAATGGCAAACAATATAATGGGACACCTTTATTGTAATCATTGGGGTAATCATAACAGTACGCTGTTAACATGGTCTTCAGCGTCCGATGCTAACTTTCCAACGCTCCCTGGGATTCAGGATCCGACGCACTTGATTTCAACTGCTGTATGCTGAACCTGTCCATGACTTCCTTAAACAGCTGAGCGGTAAAATGAGATCCTTGGTCTGACTGAATCTTACTGCCTAGCCCACAGCGAGTAAAGAAAGCTACCAACCCCTCCACCTCCCGTTTTATCTTAACATTCCGTAATGGAATTGCCTCGGGAAATCTGGTGGACACATTCATTATGGTCAGCAAATATAATTTTCCACTTCTATTTTAGGAAGGGGAGCTACACAATTAATCATAACCCACGTGAAATGTTCTTTGAATGCAGTAATTGGCAAGAAAGGTGCTGGTTTTATTACTGCCTGTTACTTACCTACCATTTGGTATGTATATCATGTACAAAAAAACCCACGTCCTTGTGCATTCCAGGCCAGTGGAAATGCTTCTGAACCTTAGCTTGAGTCTTCTGTACACCTAGGTGACCGCCTGCAATTAGTTTATGTGCTAGCCATAACATTGTACGCTACACATAACACATTGTGGTGTACTTCAGCCCATTTCCCTTCTGCAGTAACCTATCAGGGTCTCCATTTTAATTTTAGGATTCTATCTTTAAGTTAATAACGTTTAACCATATATTCTGATCCTTTTTCTCTGTGTGTGTGCATGTGTATGTGTGTGTGAATGTGTGAGTATATATCTGTTGTAAGTCCATTAGCCTTTCTGGACTAAACACCTCTGCCTGATCCTCTGCCTGTTCAGGTTTATCCTGCACCGTTACATCAAACAGGGTGTCAGTTCACCGAGCATCAATTCATTTGTCTTTTTCTTTCGTTTTTCCTTCCTGCTGTAACTTATGACAGTGGGATCTTGTTACTACACACTCTGGAAAAATTCCTCGGTATTTTTCTTTTCACACCTCAATTTCCTAGACTTCTGTTGGCTTCTTCACCACAAAGGGTGCGTCTCCCACCTCGCCTCCTGCGAAATTGTTCCCAAGAACAAATTGTATTCCTGGAACTGACACTCTGTTAGTCACTGTCACTGTTACTTCCCCAACCTTGATTTGGCACTGCATCCTGATGTTACACAAGGGAATGCTTAATTTCTGTCCCCATTCTACAAATTAACACGCTCTTGATTAACATGCCAGAAAGAGTGAAAATACTTTCATCTCTTCCTATTAGAGGGTGAGAGAAATTGAGGGCTGAAGATGCTGAAGATGAGATTTGAAAAGTGTGGTGCTGGAAAAGCACAGCACGTCGGCAGCATCCGAGGGGCAGGAGCATTGATGTTTCAGGCATAAATGCTTCATCAAGAAAGTGGGAGGTAAGGGAGGGGGAAGGAGGTTGAGAAATAAATAGGAGGGTGGGGGTGGAGCTGGGTGGAAGGGAGCTTAGAAGGCGATAGGTAGATGCAGGTGATGTGTGATGGTGATCGGTCAGACAGGAGGGTGATAGGACACCTATCGGTGGTAGGACAGCTGGAACCCTCAAACTGTATAGCATCAACGTTGACTTCATCAAATTCCAAATCTCCCCTCCACCAACTCTCCCAGATCTAACCGTTCAACGGAGCACTGCCCTCTTGAACCACCCTAACTGGCCATCTTCCTTCCCACCTATCGACTCCACCCTCCTTTCCGACATATCACTATCACTCCCACCTACATCTTCTTATTGCCTTCCCAGTGACCCTCCCTCCAGCCCAAGTACTACCTTCGTATTTATCTTTCAGCCCCCTTGTCCCCCACCCCTCCTGACGATGGGTTTCTGCCTGATATTCAATTGTCCTGCTGTTTGGATGCTGCCTGATCTGTTGTGCTTTTCCGGCGCCTCACTTCTCAACTATTAGAGACTGAGCAGATCCCATATCTCACAAAATTATAAATTCTTGTCCTTCTCCCCCTGTTCTTTCTGAGTAATCTTTATCTACAGAGACGAATTCTTTCAGAGATCAGGCACTGCCTCCATACCCAGTCCTTGTCTAGGCTGTGCACTCTCCTGCAGCTCCTCGGCTCCACTTGGGGTCTCCTTTACCAGTTTCACTAATGTCACTGTGCTTAGCCTCTTCTGCCATAGGTTTCCCCAAAGTGCTTTCATTCAACGCCCATCACAGTGTGTCCTAGCTTACTGCAGTGAAACCACCTTTTCCCTCTGCCCTTCTTAAACCATCGGCATTGTCATTTTATGTGTTCCACTCCCTTATAGTGAGAACACCTGAGGCCTTTCACCACCTTTCAACCCCCTTGGGCTTCTTTCTTCACCTGTGGTAAACTATTGTGAACTACTGTTCGCTTTGTAATGTGTGATCATCCCTTCTCCCAATTTCTATCCCTCACAGGATGAAAATCCTGCCAGAAGCTAAATATCATCTCATGCCCCAGTGCATATTTACCTGCCCTTTCTGCCATGCTTCTCACTTCTTGAACTTTCGGTACATTCACATGAATTCTTACTATCTCTGGAAGTGAGTCTTTTAACTTCTCCAGCAGATTAATCTCCCTTCAAGCCTCACAGGTCTTATCCATTTTTAAGGCCAGCACCCACCTATCAAAATGACTGTGGTTACTTCTTTCAAACTCAATATAAGACTGACCTGTTTACGTCTCTATTTTTCTGAACTTCTGTCTATATGTTTCTAGTACCAATTCATAACCAATCAAAATAGCCAATTTAACATCTTCATAATCTCTTGATCCCTCATCTGACAGCGCTGCACATACCTCACCAGCTGTGCCCACCAGCTTAGTCTGAACTAGCATTACCCACAAGTTCACTGGACACGTCATCTGCCTAGCCATTTTTTCAAATGAAATAAAAAAGGTTTTGACATTTTTCTCACCGAAATATGGCAAGTTACTAACCTAGTTGTATACATCCCTATGTTCTCCCTTCATCTCCATCCTGTTAACTTAACTTTTTTGTCTAATTCCCAACTTCTGAATTTCAAATCCTCTCTCACTTTCTTTTTCCTCTCTTTCTCTTTCTTCTCTATCTATTTCCTTCCCTTTATTTATCTTCTATATCCAGTTGCCACATTTGCAATTTAAGGTTTTTCTAACTCTACTGCAGTTGCCTATTTCTCTGATACATCAAAGTGCTTGATCAACTCCATTATAATTTCAGCTTCCCTTTTCTCCCTGGTTAAACCCAATTCCAACCTATTTGCTAATTCTAAAAAATGTCCTCCTTCTGTCCTTCTAAACTTTCTTGGAAAATTTGGGAGCCTCTTTTGTAATGTTAAAAGCCATTTCCCTCACTTTTGATTTAATCAATCACAAGTAACAAAAGTAAACGAATTTTTCCACTGGTTTTATTTGAAGATCAAAGTCACTAATTGCAACGAGTTGGAATTTGCTGTGACCTTTTCTCCCCTAAATCTGTTCAAGTTTGACCAAATCCTATACGGCAAGGCACCAAACTGTTATGACATCAATGTCGGATCCCTCTGTAAATTAAAACCACACACCCAGAAAAGCTCACCTCACTTCATAATCTGTTAAACGTGAGCGACAGAGAACTCCCAAATTCCACTATTAAACAAAAAGTATCAATTTATATCTCTGCAAGTTAGCTCACTGAGATTGAAGGTTTGTTTTCAGAAGGTTCGTCACCATGACTAGATGACATCATCCGTGAGAGTCTCTGCTGAAGCTCTGGTGGTATGTCCCGCCTGTCTATTTATAGATCTTGGTTTCTTAAAGTGGGTGATGTTATTTCCAGTTATTTTAACAAGACAATGTAGACAGGATCTAAATTGATCCGTTTATTGATGGACTTCTGGTTAGAACGCCATTCGTCTAAGTAGGTCCTTGCGTGTCTTAGCATGTGTGTTTGCTTTGTCACAGTCAAAGTGATGCCTTTCATTGTCTGTGTATATGGAACATAGTGATAGTGGGTCATGTCTTTTGGTGGCTAGTTCGTGTTCATGTATCCTCGTAACACGACAACAGGACAGTTTCAATGGTCGAAAAGTGATTTTATACACACTGTTTAATCAATGGTTGTGTGCAGTTAAGTAGCATTTTTAACATGTGTACAACACATTGTAAATGAATAACAGAGACACGGTTAACGAAAAATGATGCATTTGATGTATAAAATTGATAAAACATTAAAACATGATTTCATCCTGTCAACGTTCCCTCCTTTTCTGAAATTCCCTACTCTACTCTCTCATTCTTACCAGGATGTGTGCTCCAAATTCTTGATTCTAGTGTCCCAAATTATTCCAGTTAATCCCCTTCAATATATTGGCCTGTTGGGTTCTTTCCAAAGATAGTGTCTGTCATATAATCGGAGATAAATATTCTGGCATCAGACTCAGCATTCGAACATATTACTCTGTTGTACATGCACTGTACCAAGGACAACAGCACACAGGCATTGCCAAACCATTGGAGAATGTTTGACTACTTCTTTCGATAATGTAGTTTTCTCATTTTCCACATCTCCAGATCTATAACCTCTCTCTCGTTCTCCCTTTGTATCTAGTTAAGAAATCCACCAATTATTCTTCGTGTCTCATCTCCCAAAACTCCTTCTTTCAGTTTACATCTAATGCTCTCTTCAAGATGTAATGTGGTTATAATTAAGCAATGTAACTGCCAAGACATGCGGAAGGATCTGGCCAGAGATAATTGGAAGGGGAGCTGAACAGGAAAGACCATGGAGCAGCAATGGCAGGAGGTTCTGGGGATAATTCAGAAGATAATACCAGAAATGCAACCCCAAGAAGATGAAACATACTCATGGGAGAACAAGGCAGCCATGAGTGATAAGGCATCAAACCAAAAGAGAAAACATACAATGTGGTGAAGATGATTGGGAATCCAGATAATTCATTGGCTCTGCAACTACATAAGGCTGGTATTACTGACACTGCAGAGTTCTTAATCATGGACAGGGAGAGAAACAGAGGAAACTCATTCACTTTAAACACAGAAGATGGTATTTCTCAAGGAAAGAATTTCAGGTGAATTAAATATTTGAATTAAGATCAGTTAAATGCTTTTGCGGAATGTATCAGATTGGAAGCAAGACCCGGGGAGACAGACCCTCAGCAGAATGAGAGTTTGAAAATCGAAGTATTTCCACATCAGAAACCAGGTTAGGTCACTGAGTGCAGGGCTGATGGGTGAATGGGTCTCAGTGAGAATTGGGGAACAGACAGCAGAATTGCATTGCAGATATTGCAGCTTGACACTGCGTATTCATGTAGTGCTGTAGATCACAGCAGCAGGAGAAGCAGGCATGCATTCAATCACAACCTGTAACTTTTTGCCAGGGTAACACCTCAGTCTGTCATTACCATCAACACCATCTATGGCTCGGTGGCGAGTGTGGGTGAACATGTCAGAGTCAGAATCACATGAACCTTAACCTGATGATAACTCATTTAAGTGACAGGACTTGACCAACAGATCTGAACGAAGCCCTGCAGTCCTGTCACGTTCAGTTATAAAATGGTGATGGACGATTAAACAAATGACTGGAGGTGATGGCTCCACAAACATTCCCATCCTAAATAATGGAACAGACCTGCACATCAGTGTCAAAGAGAAGGATGTTTCATCTGCAGCATCCCCTGCCAGAAGTATTGAGTCGATGATACACCTCACCCTCGCCATGATGCCCACAGAATCACAGATATCAGTCTTCAACCAATTTCAATTGCTGCACGTGACATGAAGAAACAGCTGAACAGAGTAGATATGACACAGGCAATGAGCCCTGACACCATTTCTGTAATAGGACTGAAGACTTGTGCTGCACAAGAAGCTGTGTCCCTGGGGAAGCTGTTTCATTCCAGCTCCAACTCCGACATCTCCCTGGCAGTGTGGATAATGACTCAGCTATGTCCCGCTCCCTAAGAGGGGGATAATTACAATCTGACCAATTACCACCCCCTCAGTCCCATCACGACAGTCAAATTGGTTGGAGTTCTTTTTGACAGAGCTGGCAAACAGCAGAGAAACAACCAGCTCAGTGTGGTTTCAAATAGGTCCCAATGTGGAGATGGTGCTGTTGTGGAAATGTCACTGGATTACTAATCCAGACCAGGCTAATGATCTCGCAGTGGCTGGAAGTTAAAGTCAATTAATAAAATATCGAGATCTAAAATCTGGGGTCAGTAACCGTGACCTTGAAGCCAATATCGATTGTAAACAGAATTTCTTTCTCCAATGTACTTTTAGGAAGTGAATCTCCCATGATTTCCTGGGCTGGCCTAAAAGTGACTCCAAAAACCCTGACATGTGATAAAAATTTCAATGGTCTCTGAAATTGCCAAGCAAGGGCACTCATTTGAATCAAACTACTCCGAGGTCTGAAAGGATGAAACTGGACAGAACACCCGGCCTCAGCATCAGTGTCAGAAAAGGGAATGGGAACACAGTCCTGTCGACTCTGCAGAGACCTCCTTCCTAACATCTGAGAGCTTGTGACAATATTTGCAGAGCTTTCCCACAGACTGCACAGAAACAGCGGGAAAGGAGTAGATCATTCAACACAGTGAGCCTCCCCCATTCTAGTTCATGGAAAAAATCTCCTCAATGCACTTACTCCACACAATATACATATCCGTTAATGTGAGTAACCTTGGGAAGCTATAAAATAGGAAGTACAGCAGTACGTTTGGTCCATCGAGTTTGCTACCCAATTCAATGTAATGATGGTTGGCCCTTCATTTCAACACCGTGCTCCTTCTCTCCCACCATCCCTTTACTGTCTCTCAATCCTTATCTATAGTCACTGTCTCGGTTTCCAGGTGCGAGCGAATTTCCCAGGTTCACCAGTCTGTGAGTGCAGACATTTATTCTCATCTCAATGCAGAGTTTTGTATATTTCACTGATATCTCCATCATTGTCCTAAACCCCGTGGAATACTGGCCCAGTCTCCCCAATCTCTGCTCCCACAACAAGCTCGTCATACCAGAGATCAGTCTGGTCATCCTTCACTGCTCTCCATCAATGTCAGGTGTGTCCTTTATTTGGTAAGGAGACCAAAACTACACACAATACTGCACAATATTCGGGATGATAGATCACCAAGGCCCTGTACAGCTGCAGTAAGACACCCTTTCTCCTGGACTCACATCCCCCTGAAATGAAGGTTCACACACCATTTATCTTCCTAACTGCTTTCTGTTTCTGCAATATTGCTTTCAGCGTCTGGTGTACAAGGAGATGCAGATCCTTTTCAATGTTGCAGCTCCCCACTTGGTGAGTCTGTGTACACTGGGCAGTGTGCCAATCTCCCTGCCCATTATTGACTTCTGGTTGCAGAACTCACTCCGCTGCATGAGCCTTAGAAGTTTATGCAGAAGGAAACAACAAAAAGGAGCATCAGTCCCTTTGTAGATTAACATGTTTCAACCAATCCCTTTCAAATGGTAGGCTGCCAATTTATCGTTTTCACCAAAGGGCACACCGTCACCTCTATTCACATTGTTCTCCATCTGTCATGCATTTACCCATTCACTCCACTTGTCAAAAAATCTTGGTGTTTTTTACATCCTCCTCACCCACTCACAATCCCACATCCGTTAGTGCTGTCAACAGGCTGGGATATATTGTATCTGATTCCAGTAACCAAATGTTTAAAGGGCATTGTGAACAGCCGGGCCCCAAGCACTGATCCCTGCGACACCTCAGCAACCGTCCTCTGTTAATTTCTATTTATTTATTTCTCGGAGTCACTGGCTGGGCCAGCACTGTCCTGTCCCTAATTGTGAAGGTGGTGGGGAGCTGCCTTGTTGAACCACTGCAGTCCACCTGCTGCTGTTGACCTCCAATGCCATTAGGGAGGGAATTCCAGGCTTCTGACCCAGTGACTGTGAAGGAGCAGTGATATATTTCCAAGTCAGGATGGTGAATGGCTTGGCGTGGAACCTGAAGATGACAGCATTTCCATACATCTGCAGCCTTTGTCCTTCTAGATAGATGTGGTCGTGAGTTGGGAAGATGGTCTCTGAGGATCTTTGGTGAATCATTTCATTGCAGCATATAGATAGTAAAACACTGCTGCTGCTGCTGAGCGTTGATGGTGGAGCACTGTGCGTGAATGGACGGTCAAACTGGCTGCTTTGTACTGGATGGTGTAAAGCTTCTTGAGTGTTGTTGGGGCTGCACTCATCCAGGCAAATTCGGAGTCTTCCATCACACTTCCGACTTATGCATTGTAGACGATGGACAGACTTTTGGAAGTCAAGATGTGAGTTACTCGCCGCAGTATTCTTACCTTCTAATCTGCTGTTATAGTTACTGTGTTTATGTGGCGAGACCAGTGAGTTTCTGAGCAATGATTACCCACCAGGAATTTGATCCTGGGGGATTCAGTGAAAGTAACACCATTGAATGCCAAGGGGTAGGTTAGATTGTAATTTACTGGTGATGGTCATGATCTGGCATTTGAGTGGCCTGAATATAACTTGACACTTGTTAGCCTGGATACTGTCCAGATCTTGTCGCATTTGGACATAGACTGCTTCAGTATCTGAGGAGCCACAAATGTTGCAGAACATTGTACAATCATTGGCGAACATCCGCACTGCTAACCTAAAAAGGAAGCAGCCTTGAAGAAGTTTTTGGTCACTGCCCGAGGGACTCCTACAGACTTGTCCTGGAGCTGAGTTGACCTTCACCAACCATGACCACCTTCCTACATGTTAGGTATGATTCTAACCAGAAGGGAGGTTCCCTTTGATACCCATTGATTCCAGTGTTGCTAACGCCCCTTGATACCACACTTGGTCGAAGACAGCCTTGATTTAAAGGGCTATCGCTCTCACCCCAACTCTGGAATTCAGCTCTTTTGTCCATGTTTGAACCATGGTAATGAGGTCAGGAGCTGAGTGGCCCTGGTGGAGCCCAAACTGGGCGTCATTGACCAGGGTATTGCTAGGCAGGTGCTGATTAAAATCACTGACACCTTCCACCACTTTAGTTATGATCGAGAGGAGACTGATGGGGTGGTAATTGGCCGGATAGGATTTGTTCTGCTTTTTATATACAGGAGATACGTGGGGTAATTTTCCACATAACCAGGGAAATGTCATTGTTGTAACTCTATTGAAACAGTTTGGCTAGGGGAGTGGCAAGTTATGGAGCACAAGTTTTCAGTACTGTTGCCAGAATGTTGTCAGAGTCTGGACCATTTGGAGTATCCAGTATCTCAGACCATTTCTGGATATCGCGTGGACTGAATCAAATTGGTTGATGACTGGTAACTGGATCGTTGTGGACCACTGGAGGAGGCTGAAATGGATCATCCACTCAGCATTTCTGACTGAAGATTGTTGCGAATGCATCAGCCTTATCTTATACACTGAAGTGCTGGGCTTTACCATCATGGTGGAAGGGGTTATTTGTGGAATCTCTTCCTCCAGTGAATTGTTTAATTGTCCCCAACGTTTCCTGACTAAATGTGGAAGGACGTATACCTTACAGAATCATACCTTACAGACAATGTCAGGCTGTTGCTTGACGAGTCTGTTTATTTCTATTCACTGTTTCATGCCAGCTGTCCCATTCTAGAAACATGGCCATATATTAGCCCCAGTCCACTCAGATTTGATTTTGTAAACTGGACTTGGAGCTTAACAAAACTTTTCCTGAAAATCCACGTGTTTTACATCCATTGGTTCTCTATCATTTGTCTGCCAGTCTGTTTCTCAAACATAATTCCCATTTCATAAATCTATGTTAGCGTTGTCTATGGCCATTACTTTCAGTCCCAATAATTTATCCTAAACCATTTCCTTACTATGTTCTATGTTCCATGTGCTCTCTCATTTTCCCATCCCAGACTTGGTTTTCCTAGTACTGTTAGAAAGTTCTGTGAAGACAGAACGGAAGTAGTGGCTTCACAGTTTTGCCATTTCCCTGTTCCCCATTCTCCATTCTCTGGTTTCAAACTGTAAGGAAACTGTACTTGTTTTCTTATTTTTCTCACATTGACATAATTTAACAAGTTGTCACCGTTCACTCTTATAACCCTTGTGAATATACTCTTCAGAAACTCATCAATTCCTGCCTTAAACTGCTCAATAATTGACCTTCCACACCATACATTCACAGGAGCGTAGACTCTGTGCCAACAGAAGTACAGCACGATTTATATTAGTTCCACTTCCCTACAGCAGGCCCATAGCCTAAAATGTTATTACACTTCCAAATGCTTGTCTAAGTACTTTTTTAATGATTGTGAGGTTGCTCGTGATAATTCCCCTCTCAGGAAGTAATCCCAAAACACAATACCCTCTAGGTGAAAAAAAGTTTAAATCCTCTCTGAACCTCAAACTCTCCACTTTAAAAGTGTACTGGCTTGACCCTCTCACTAAAAGGAACAGCGGCTCACTATCCACCCTGCCCGTGTCGCTCATAATCTTATCCTTCTGAATCACGGACCCCTCAGCTTTCTCTGCTCCAAAGTAAACAACCTGAACTTATCCAGCCTCTCTCCATTGCTGATATGCTCCATCCCAGGGAACATCCTGGTAAATCACCTCTGCACCCTCTCCAGTACAATCACATCCTTCCTGGAATGTGGCTTCCAGAGCTACATACAGTATTCCATTTTGTCCTAACCAAAGCCCTGCATTGTTCTTATAATCTACGCCCTGATTAGGAAACACAATACCCAAGGTCCAATTCTTAACTAGCCCATTAACCTGTCCAGTCACATTCAGGGATGTGTGGAGAAGCACAATCTGAACTTCCCAGTGTGCTGCCATTCATTGAGTACTCCCCTGTCTGGTTCCTTCTCCCAAAGTGCATCATCTCATATTTATCAGGGTTACATTCTATCTGCCATTGATTTGTCCATCTGACCATTCTATCTGAATCTTCCTGTTCCTTAAGGCCTTCCTCCTCACTGCTAACCACCCAGCCAACCTTTATGTCAAACATACACTTACGTATCACATCTCCCCCACTCTCCACCAAACCCTCTCCACATTCAAATCTATAGTTATTTTTATGAATGGCACAAACAATAAGGGACACACCACTGATCCCTGTGGTACACCAGGGGACACTGGTCTCCAGTCACACAAACAGCCTTCTCCCACCACCCTCTGCCTCCTGACACTAAGACAATTTTCATCATAACTTGTCACGTTTTCATTCATATTATGAGATTTTACTTTATTTTTCAGTTTCCCTGGTGGAAATTTGTCAAAGGCCTTCCTACAAAACTAAACAATCGATCTCCTCAAACTAATTCAATCAAATCCATTGGATGTGACTTCCTTCTGATAAAGTCATGATAATTATCCCTGATCAAACCTTGTGACTCTGATTGGAGTTCGATATTCTCATTCCTTATTTTCTCCTGTAGTTTCCTTTACAGTGATCTAATACTAGCTCGTCTATAGTTCCCTGGACTATCTCTCCCACCCTTACTGTGAAGTGGAATCGTATTAACAATTCTCCAGTTCTCTGGCACGTCCCCTATGGTCAGATTCTAATTAAAATATTCAGTCAGGGTCTTTCCTCCCTTGATCCCAACAGCCACCTGTGGTACAACTCATTCAGACATGGAGATTGGTCCAAATTTATACAGAACAAAGCCTCAAATTCTTTCTCGAAATTACATGAATGTGTTCAAGATCTTCCCCATCCATCTTCTTGAATTCTGTACCTGCCTCCTCCTTCTCCCAAGTAAAATAGATGTGAAGGTTTCATGTTACAATCCATCAATGTTCTCCAGCTTGACACAGAGACTGCCCCTTTGGTTTCTAATGGACACTAATGTTTGCTGATTATTCTGTTCTACTTGTCCGTGTAGAATATCGTAGGATTCTCCTTGATCTCGCCGACTTCTACTTCTCCATGTTCTTTAAAAACAGCTCATGAATATCAAACTATACGTTATCCATTGGTTCTTCATTGCGTATGTCTCCAAGAATAATCTTGAAACCATTTTAAAACGATGTTTTCCACTTCTGGTTTTTCTTTCATCGATATTTTACCACACTCCCCAGTTATGTTATTACCCTCTATATATCGAGTAGCATGTTCTTTGTAATCGAGTCCAATAGACACCCAACTGCGGATGACAAGTTACTGGTCTGTAGTTCACCACTCTCTATCTTAATCCTTTCTTAAACTGTTGGATAATATTTATAACCTTTGCCTTATCCAGTTTGGCTAAATGCCTTTCGGGAATGTGTCAGAAAATAAAGTGAAATTCCGCGATGCAATCAACATGTCTATTGCTGTTTCCTCTGAAATTCTTGTATGCAGTACATCTAGTCTGTCAGATTTATAAATACTCAATCCAGCTTTCTTTTCAAAGATTACCCCAACACTGATAAGAATGATCTTAGACTTTACTTACACAAGTCCCATGGTCACTTGGTATTTCTGGAAGAATTTCTGGACATTCTTCCATGAAGATAGACACAAAGAAACTGTTTCTTTTCCCTGCGATTTCTCTGTTCTCTGCAATAAATTATCCTGAACGCACACCAACTGTTCCACATTTGACCTTGTTTTTATTATTTTTTCCATACATTGATAGACGCTTTTTAGCAGTCTTCATGTTTTTCTTTCATTTGCACGCTTTTTCTCTCTTTGATTTTCTTCTCAGTTTCTTGGTCATCCTTTGCTGGGTCCTATATTTCTCTGAATCCACTGGATTACTGCAACACTTGGCATTTTTCTAAGCTTCCTCCTTTCATCTAATAGGTAGAAGAAGGTGGGGTTGAACGTGATAGTCAGAGAGGAGGGTGGCCCAGATTGAAAGGAAGAAAGAGGGACACATAGGAACATTCAAAAGGGCGGTGCTGACTTGGACATTTGGAGTGGGATAAGGTGGGATTAGGGGAAATGGGGAAATGGGAAACCCCACTATGATCCCTTGTAGTTGGAGGGTTCCAAGGCAGAAGATGAGGCTTTATTCCTCCAGACTTCTGGTGGCTCGGGTTTGGCGGTGGAGCAGGCCTAGGACCCTCATGTCCTTGGCAGAGTGGGAAGGGGATTTAAAGTGCTCAGCCACAAGGCGATGGAATTGTTCAATGTGGCTGTCCCAGAGATGTTCTCTGAAATGATCCACAAGTTGACCTTCTGCCTCGCCAATGTAGAGAAGACCATATTGGGTTTAATGGATGTAGTAGATGAGGCGTTTTGTCTCCCTTCGTCACCTATTACTTTCAACCCCTCCTTCATCTACCTCTCGTAATCCCAGCTATCTCCCCCCTGCCGCACCCTCTCCTCATTTATCTCTCAGCCCCCTTGGCCAATAAGCTTCTTTCCTGATGATGGGTTTATGCCCGAAACATCGATTTATCTGCTCTCAGTATGCTGCCTGACTGTGCTTTTGCAGTATCACATTCTTCGACTCTGATCTCCAGTATCTGTAGTCCCCATTATCTCCTCACACCTTCATGGCTTGCATGATTCCGATTTACAACGGTTACTTCAAATAAAAATGAAACTATCGTGTACTCAAACAGCATAAAAGAAAACCAATACATTGTTGTCACTGTTCCCAAAAGGTCCTTTCCAGCAAAAATTTCAATTAGCTATTCTGATCACTCAACACCAATCCCTAAATAACCTGATCTCGAGCTCAGTGCTCGACATAGTGTTCATGTAAACTATCTCGCACGTGATCATGAAATCCATTTTCCCCAGCATTAGCATTCAATTGGGTTAACACAGTTTAGATATACCTTAAACAGTACACTATTACTGCAGTACACACAAATGTGAATATCTCATTTCCTGTTTTATAACATGTTCAGCATTTGTATTGCAGCTTTCACTTTGATATATAACTCCCATCAATGTTTGCTCCTCCTTGCTGATTTTGCACTCCACCTTACTAGATTCTGTGGAATCTGAGCGACTTGGGCTCTGGGGAGATTAATGATAGAGATCATCTCGCCACATCATATATGATCTTCTCCAACTTTAATTTCTCCAGATGTCCCGTGATGCTGATGTAGTAGAGAAGGACAATGATTTTCCAACAATGCTCTGTATTCCCCCAGAGACCTGAGACAGCTCTAACCTGGGTGGGAACCTTACAGCAGGCTGGTAAAGTGTTGCTGCTGCTGTACAGGGTCTTAGTGAGATCACATCTGGAGTAGTGTGTACAGATTTAATCTCTTAAATGAAGAAAGGATGATGTTATATTTGAAGTAGATCAGAGTTGGTTCCGTCAATTGATTCCTGCAATGAAGGTGCGAGCTTATAACGAAAGGATGGTCAGGTTGACCCAGTAGCCATTGGAGTTTACATAAGTTAAAGAGTGTCCTATTTCAACAAAGATGACAGAAGGAATCAATAAGTGACGAAAATTCCACAGATAGTGGAGGAATCCATTCCGTTATCCAGCCTATTACACAGGAACAACAGGAGGATATTCAGGCGTTCAAGCCTGTTTTACCATAAATCTTTCAATGTTTTAATCATTTTTTTCCTTGAATACGAGAGTATTAACAGTCTATATATGTTCCACTCTGTTTATGAAAGGAAGCAGTTATAAAATATCAGATCGGTTACATAAAAAAACGTCAGGTAGGCAAGTTTGTAGATACCTTAACACAAAGTATGATGCTTATTATCCGGTGTGAGGATACTCCTGGTTTTAATACCCTGTTTTCAAATCCTTTCATAACCTTGAGACAGAGCACTGAGACCGCTGCTCAGGAACAGGCCAAAGCAGTTCTGTCCCTATGGGCCTCTTACAGAGGGATACGAGAAGGCCATTAAGTCCATATTAGCCTGTTGCTACTTGAAAAGGTGGAACGCTGGAACATTAGCACATTTTGCAAACAAAATCATTCAAAATAAAAGGATTTGTCGCTGCAGCTGTATGAAGTGTCACTGAGAGGACACCTGGAGTACATTGTGTTATTTGTGTTTCGGTAACTGAGAAGGGATGGACCTCCAGCAGATACACTTTAATGGCTGCTCGCAATCCAGGGGTTGCTGTGTCATTTAATGTCTGGTGGCTATTATACAGGGACAGGAGGAGCCTATTCAGCCTCTCGAGCCTGTTACAGAGGGGCAGGAAGTGTTTATTTAACATTTCAAGTCTGTAAGTTTTAACTTAGTTGTGGGATAGGGAAGACCTGATGTAAACATTAAAGTTCTAACTTTGAATAAGGCCAACTTTGAAAGTGTTAGGCGAGCCCGCTGAAAGGCTGATTTGAATAACCTATTCACATGTAAAGGGATGGTCGGAAAATACAAGGCCATCAAAACTTGGATCCAGAGAGTCCAGAGCCAACGTGCTGCTATTAGTGAGATGGGGAAGTCTGGTGGGTGCAGGGAGTGCTGGATGGCTAGATATATTGATGGTCTGATCAAGGTAAGGAAGGAAGGAGGTAAGGAAGGATGGAGGTAAACAGAGCTGAAATCAAGTGAATCCCCAGAGGAGTCTAAGGGCAGTAAGTGTATAGTCAACGGTGAAATCGGGCCAGAAAAATGTGAACGCGGGTTGACTTTAGAAATAGGGTTCATGAGGTATTGGCGAAACTCTACAAAACTTTTAGTGGCAAAAGATTAACTAGGGAGAAAATAGGGCACCTTAAAGATCAGTAAGGCTACCTATGTGTGGAACCACAGGAGATGGAAAAGATATAAAACAAGTATTTCTCCTCAGTATTTAATGTGAAGGATGTTACAATAGTGAGAAAATGAAAAAATGCAAAGTGATATCTTGAAAAGTATCTATATTACAAGGAGGTGTTGGACATTGTAAAACACATAAAGGTGAACAAATCCCTGGGAAGCTAGGAAAGGGATTGCTCAGCCTTTTGCTGATATATGTGTATCATTGATTTCCACAGGTGAGGTGTCAAAAAAGTGGAGAGCTGCTGACATTGTGTCATTATTTAAGAAAGGAACGAAAAACCAGGTAACTATAGACTGGTGAGCCTGACATCAATGGTGACTAAATTGTTGGAGGGGACTTTGAGGGAAAGGATGTATCTGCATTTGGAAGGACAAGGACTGATGAGGGCTTTGTACATTGGAGATCACGTCTCACTGACTCGGTGGAATTTTTTGACGAAGTGATGAAGATGATTGATGAAGGCAGGACAGTGGATGCTGCCTTCATGGAATTCAGTAAGAAAACCAGAATGTTCTACATGGTAGATTGGTTATCAAGGTTAGACTGCCTGGGATCCAGGGAGAGCTCACCTGTTAGATCTAAAATTTTCTTGAATATTGGAGACAGGGCGCGACAGTGGACATTTGTTCATTGAACTTGGAGATCTGTGACCAGTGGTAGAACATAGAACAATACAGCACAAAACAGGCCCTTCGGCCCACGATGTTGTGCCGAACTTCTATCCTAGATTAAGCACCCATCCATGTACCTATCCAAATGCCGCTTAAAGGTCGCCAATGAATCTGACTCTACCACTCCCTCGGGCAGCGCATTCCATGCCCCCACCACTCTCTGGGTAAAGAACCCACCCCTGACATCTCCCCTATACCTTCCACCCTTCACCTTAAATTTATGTCCCCTTGTAACACTCTGTTGTACCCGGGGAAAAAGTTTCTGACTGTCTACTCTATCTATTCCTCTGATCATCTTATAAACCTCTATCAAGTCACCCCTCATCCTTTGCCGTTCCAACGAGAAAAGGCCGAGAACTCTCAACCTATCCTCGTACGACCTACTCTCCATTCCAGGCAACATCCTGATAAATCTTCTCTGCACCCTCTCCAAAGCTTCCACATCTTTCCTAAAGTGAGCCGACCAGAACTGCACACAGTAATCCAAATGTGGACTAACCAAAGTCCTGTACAGCTGCAACATCACCTCACGACTCTTGAATTCAATCCCTCTGCTAATGAACGATAATACTCCATAGGCCTTCTTACAAACTCTATCCACCTGAGTGGCAACCTTCAAAGATCTATGTACATAGACCCCAAGATCGCTCTTTTCCTCCACCTGACCAAGAACCCTACCATTAACCCTGTATTCCGCATTCTTATTTGTTCTTCCAAAATGGACAACCTCACACTTGGCAGGGTTGAACTCCATCTGCCACTCCTCAGCCCAGCTCTGCATCATATCTAAGTCCCTCTGCAGCCGACAATAGCCCTCCTCACAGTCCACAACTCCACCTATCTTTGTATCATCTGCAAATTTACTGACCCACCCTTCGACTCCCTCATCTAAGTCATTAATAAAAATTACAAACAGCAGAGGACCCAGAACTGATCCCTGCGGAACTCCACTTGTAACTGGACTCCATGCTGAATATTTACCATCTACCACCACTCTCTGACTTCTACCGGTTAGCCAGTTTTCTATCCAATTGGCCAAATTTCCCTCTATCCCATGCCTCCTGACTTTCCGCATAAGCCTACCATGGGGAAACTTATCAAATGCCTTACTAAAATCCATGTACACTACATCCACTGCTCTACCCTCATCCACATGCTTGGTCACCTCCTCGAAGAATTCAATAAGACTTGTAAGGCAAGACCTACCCTTCACAAATCCGTGCCGGCTGTCCCTAATCAAGCAGTGTCTTTCCAGATACTCGTAAATCCTATCCCTCAGTACCCTTTCCATTACTTTGCCTACCACAGAAGTAAGACTAACTGGCCTGTAATTCCCGGGGTTATCCCTATTCCCTTTTTTGAACAGGGGCACAACATTCGCTACTCTCCAGTCCCCTGGTACCACCCCAGTTGCCAGTGAAGACGAGAAGATCATTGCCAACGGTACTGCAATTTCCTCTCTTGCTTCCCACATAATCCTAGGATATATCCCGTCAGGCCCGGGTAACTTGTCTATCCTCAAGTTGTTCAAAATGTCCAACACATCTTCCTTCCTAACAGGTATCTCTTCTAGCTTATCAGTCCGTTTCACACTCTCCTCTTCAACAATACGGTCCCTCTCGTTCGTAAATACTGAAGAGAAGTACTTGTTCAAGACCTCTCCTATCTCTTCCGACTCAATACACAGTCTCCCACCACTGTCCTTGATCGGACCTACCCTCGTTCTCGTCATTCTCAGGTTTCTCACATACGCATAGAATGCCTTGGGGTTATCCTTGATCCTATCCGCCAGGGATTTTTCATGCCCTCTCTTAGCTCTCCTAATCCCTTTCTTCAGGTCCCTTCTGGCTATCCTGTATCCCTCCACTGCTCTGTCTGAACCTTGTTTCCTCAACCTTATGTAAGCCTCCTTCTTCCTCTTTACTAGACATTCAACCTCCCTCGTCAACCAAGGCTCCCTCACACGACCATTTCTTTCCTGCCTGATCGGTACATACATATCAAGGACACGTCGTATCTGCTCCTTGAAAAAGACCCACATTTCCACCACATCCTTCCCTCACAGCCTATGCTCCCAACATATGCTCCTCAAATCCTGTCTTACAGCATCGTAATTTCCCTTCCCCCAATTGTAAAAACGTCCTTGTTGTGCGCACCTATCTCTCTCCATAACCAAGGTGAAAGTCACAGAATTGTGGTCGCCATCACCAAAATGTTCACCCACTAACAAGCCCACCACTTGTCCCGGTTCATTACCGAGTACCAAATCCAATATGGCCTCCCCTCTGGTTGGACACTCTACATACTGCGTGAGAAAACTTCCTGGACACACTGCACAAACACCGCCCCATCCAATCTACTTGATCTAAAGAGCTTCCAATCAATATTTGGGAAGTTGAAGTCGCCCATGACTACGACCTTGTGGCTTCTGCACCTTTCCAAAATCTGTTTCCCAATCTGTTTCTCCACATCTCTGCTGCTATTGGGGGGCCTATAATAAACACCCAACAAGGTGACTGCACCTTTCCTATTTCTGACTTCAGCCCATACTACCTCCAGAGGCAGATCCCCCTCAAACTTCCTTTCTGCAGCCGTTATACCATTTCTAATTAGCAATGCCACCCCCCCTCCTTTTTTACCACCCTCCCTAATCTTACTGAAACATCTGTAACCAGGAACCTCCAACAGCCATTCCTGTCCCTCATCTATCCATGTTTCCGTGATGGCCACAACATCGTAGTCCCAGGTACCGATCCACGCCTTAAGTTCACCCACCTTATTTCTGATACTCCTTGCATTGAAGTATACGCACTTGAGCCCATCTCCGTGTCCGCAAGTAGTCCCTGTCAGTGCTACCTTCTCCACAGCCTCCCTACAGTCTTGAACATCCTGACACACAGCTAGCTTACTTGCTGGACTACAAGTCCGGATCCCATCCCCCTGCCAAATTAGTTTAAACCCCCCCGAAGAGTGCTAGCAAACCTACCCCCCAGGATATTGGTGCCCTTCTGGTTCAGGTGCAACCCGTCCTGTTTATACAGGTCCCACCTTCCCCAGAATGCAGTCCAATTGTCCAAATATCTGAAGCCCTCCCTCCTACACCATCCTTGCAGCCACGTGTTCAACTGCACTCTCTCCCTATTCTTTGCCTCTCTGTCACGTGGCACCGGCAACAACCCAGAGATGACGACTCTGTCTGTCCTAGCTTTTAGCTTCCAGCCTAACTCCTTGAGCTCTTGAATGACCTCCCCACCCCTCTTCCTACCTTTGTCGTTGGTGCCAATGTGTACCACGACTTCTGGCTGCACACCTTCCCCCTTAAGGATTCTGAAGACACGGTCCGAGATGTCTCGGACCCTAGTACCTGGGAGGCAACAAACCATCCGAGAGTCTCGCCCATGTCCACAGAACCGCCTGTCCGTCCCTCTAACTAGAGAGTCCCCTATAACTAGCGCTCTCCTCTTCTCCCCCTTTCCCTTCTGAATCTCAGAGCCACAGACCCCTTCACTGCAGCTTACACCTGCAAGGCTGTCCCCCCCAACAGTTTCCAAAGCTGCATACTTATTTTTTAGGGGAACGACCACAGGGGAATCCTGCACTGCCTGTTTCTTCCCCTTCCCACCTCTAACTGTTACCCAGCTACCTCTGTTCTCTGGCGTAACTATGTCCCTGTAGCTTCTATCGATCACCCTCTCAGCCTCTCGAATAATCCTCAGCTCATCCAGCTCCAGTTCCAGTTCCCTAACTCGTTCGGTGAGGATCAGGATCTGACTGCATTTCCTGCACACGAAGTCGGCAGGAGTATCGGTGGTCACCCCTCCCTCAAACATCCTGCAGGAGGAACATTCCACCGCCTGCGCTGCCATGACTGTACACTGTCTCCAAAAACAAGAACACTGAGTCAATAACCTGTGGACTTTAAAGTTAGGTTAGAGGAGGAGGGTGGGAGGGAGGCCCTACGGAAGTAGGACCTGGGGTCTAGAACACACCCACTCAAATACTAATCACTTGCCTTCCCGCCCAGCTATGCGCTCCAACCTCACTTCCGCTGCCCGCTACAGGTAAGTAATTTTGAAACAAACTGTCTTACCTTACCTGTAGTCTCCCGGGTTCGTTTTTCCTCGGCCGCTGCTCCCACTCAAATGGTGTGCCACAAAAGTCAGTAGTGAGTCCACTGCCTCTTGTCACTTATACAAATCATTTGCATTTGAGTATATGAAGTATGACCAGTAAGTTTGTAGATAATTCCAAATTTGGTAGTGTAATCGACAGTGAAGAATGATATCTCAGAACAAAGTGGAAACTTGATTAGGTGAGCCGAGGGGTGGCAGATGGAGTTAAATTTAGATAAATGTGAGGTGTTGCCTTTTGGCAAGACAAATCAGGGCAAGACATGTCAGTGGGGTCCTATCGAAAGTTGCCAATCAAAGAAAACGCCATTGAAATTATAGAATCCCTACAGTGACGAAACAGGATTTTCGGCCCATCGAGGCCACACCATCCCTCAAAACAGTATCCGACTGGACAAACCCCTCCCCTATCCCTCTGAGTCTGCATTTCCCATGGCTAATCCACCTCGCCTACATATCCCAGGGTACTTGGAGCAATTTAGCATGGCCAATCTACACTTGCCTGTATATCTTTGTACTGTGGGAGGAAAATGTATCACCCGGAAGAAACTCACGCAGACACGGGGAGAATGTGCAATCACCACACAGGCAGTCATTCAAGGATAGAATTAAACCCAGATCGCTGCGCTCTGAAGCAGCAATTCTAGTCACTGAGCTACTGAGTCTCCTTGTGGTGCAGGTTCCCTGTTCCTTGAAAGTGCCATCACCGGTAGACAGTGCAGTGAAGAAGGCACTTGGTAATTTTCTCTTTATTGGTGCGTGCTTTGAGTCTAAGCGTTTGCATGATATGTTGCATCTGTACAGGACATTGGTTTGGCCACTTTTGTAATACTGCCTTTAATTATGATCACCCTGCTGTCGGAAAGATGTTGCCAAACTTGAAAGGGTGCAGAAGAAATTTAAAAGAATGTTGCAGGTGTTGGAGAGTTTGACTTACAGGGAGAGTTTGAATAGGTTGGGAGTATTTTCAAGTGTTGAGGCTGAGGGTTGATCTTAAAGAAGTTTATAAAATCATGAGGGGCATGGATAAGGTAAACAGTCAACGTCTTCCCCAGCATAGGCAAGTCGAAAATTACAGGACAAAGGTTTAAGGTGAGAGGAGAAAGATTTATAAAGGGAAATGAGATACAACACTTTCAAAGAGAGACTACTGTGTGTATGGATTGAGCACCCAAAAGAGGTGGTGGAGGCAGACAGAGTTAAACCATTGAAAAGGCATTTGAATGGGTACACGCATGGGAAGGGTTTAGAGGGATATGGGTTAAGTGCTGGCAAGGGGGACGAGATAAATTTAGGATATTTAGTCAGAATGGACAACTGGATCGAAGGGTCTTTAACCGAGCTGTACATCACTGAGACTCTGTTGACTCTTGAGTGTATAACTCAGGAACAGGAAGAGGCTATTCCGGTTCTGAATTCTGTCAGTCAGCTTGTTTGGTCAATTACTGAGAGTCAAATACAAACATACATCATTCAGATTTTGATGGTGTTTTATAGAAACAGGAGAAAGGCTTTTAGTCAAGAGAAGCTGTAAGGGATGTGAAGAGGCCATTCAGTCCCTCAACTTCATTCCACAGGAGCAGCGGGTGAGCACAGAGCTATTGGAGCCTGTTACTCAGGAGCAGGAGGAGGACATCTACTTTCACAAACTTGGGATCAGGAGACATCACTCAGTTCCTCAAGACTGGGACACAGGAACAGGAGGGAGTCACTCAACTGCTCGAGACTGGGACACAGGGACAGGAGGGAGCCACTCATCTGCTCTAGACTGGGACACAGGAATAGGAGGGTGTCATTCAACTGCTCGAGACTGGGACACAGGAACAGGAGGGAGTCATTCAATTGCTCGAAACTAGGGCACAGGGATATCTGGAGGCTCGTGAGGCCAAAGGATCCTGTTACACAGGAACAGGAGGAGGTGACTCACTCCCCACCAGTATGGGACACTGGGAGCGAAGGTGAGTTTGCCTGTTACAAACAGAAATAGATGAATAGCTTGCTTTCGTGGTCCACACAATCCTGCCCCACCATTCACTAAGGCCACGGCTGATCTGATTGTGATTTCCTCATTCCATATCACGGAGACTCTCCTCTCTGCAGCCTCTGCTCTATTTGTTGATCATGTTACAGACTCAGATGCTGTCACAACAGTCACCATCACTCATCCAGAGGGTCAGGTCTAATCGGATGAGTCAGGATTTGAAGGGTCCAATCACAAGAATGAAAACACAAAATAAAGGCATTGGCAGATGTTTCGTTCTCTCACATTCGCAATCCAACTCACATAACCAGTCCATCCATTTACGTTCAGGATGGAGCACTGTGTAGATCCAGCTAGCGTACTGCTGAATGCAACCCAGCAATGTCTAGAGTGGAACTCTGTGCAGCCCACATCAATACTTGATCTATAATCCTGGGCTAAATGTCCAGCGTGAGGAGTTGTGCAGTTCGCGCTGGTTCATTCATATATAAACCCAGGGTTTTGCATTATTCGGTAAAACTGTGTTAGATCACTGCCCAGTGTGGGGAAACTTGCAGCCGATGCTGGCAGCGACAGGATGTGCAGCTCCCATCCATTTACAGCTCTCTATCTCCACTGTGCCTTAACAAAGAAGGGTGCTGTGGGTGTCAAAATAGTTGCAAAGGAGAGATGTAAATGGAAACAGTTTAAAGACCAATAGTTCTGATTCAGATGCATACCACTCCAGTATTTAAAGATAAACTAACTGAGATCATGTCCAGTGAGGTTTTGTGGATGGTGCAAAGAAGTTAGAGGTGGATGGTGATGTTACAGTGGTTGCACTATAAGCCTCCAAATAATCCATGCGAATTGGAGGAACAAATATGCAGGGAGACTGGGGAGACTTGCAGGAACAATAGGATTGTCATAATAGGTGATTTTAATCATACTAACGTAGACTGGGACATCCAGATGGTTAAGAACTTCGATGGAACATAATATCTTAAGTGTGTTCAGGAAAGTTTCCATAAGCAGCATATGGAGGGTCTTACTCGGGAAGGGACAAACTCACCTACTGTTGGGGCATAGGGCAGGATAGGTGACGGAGGTAAGGTGGGGGAGCATTTTGGGACCGGTGACTAGAATTATATGAATTTTAAAATAGTTATGGGAGGGACAGAATTGGTCCACAGATTCAAGTTCTCAATTGGGGCGAGGCATATTTTGTTGGAATTAGACAGGGACTTGCAGGGGTTGATGGGAGTAGCTTGTTTCCAGGCAAAAGGATCTCTGGTAAGTGGGAGGCCTTTAAAAGTCAAGGTCTATATGTTCCTGTGAGGGTGAAGGGAAAGTGAGGCAGGAAGAGAAAACCCTGGATGACAAGAGATAATCAGGCTCTGACCAGAAAAAAGGAGGCGTGGCTCAGGTTCAGGCAGCTGGAATCAATGGAATCTCTGGAGCGACACAAGGGTTACAGGAGTTTACTGAAGAAGAAAATAAGGAGGGCGAAAAGGAGGGATGAGATAGCCTTGGCTGAGAAAATGAGGGTGGATCCAAAGATGTGCTTTCAGTATAGTGAAGAAAAAGAACGACTAGAGAGAAAATAGGACTCCTTAAAATCCAAAGTGGGCATTCATGTGTAAAACCACAAGAGATGGGCGAGGTCCTCAAACTCCCCTCAGTGTTTACCATGAAGAAAGACATGAAGATCTGTGAGCTTTGGGGGGGGGGGGGTGGTGGCGGGGTTAGTTGTCATATCTTGGTATCGTTCATATCACAGTGGAGGTGCTGTTGGACATAGTAGACTGCATAAAGTCAAATAAATACAAATAAATCTCTTGGTCCTGACCAGATATATCCAAGAGCACTGCAAGAGGCTAGAGAAGACAGGTCAGGGGCGAAGGTCCCGAAAGACTGGGCAGTAGCAAATGTTGTGCCCTTATTCAAGAAGGGCTGCAAAGAAAAACCTGGGAAATATAGACCAGTAAGCTTCACATCTGTTTTCGGTAAACCACTTGAGAAGGTTCTGAGAGATAAGATATGCATGCATTTGGAAAGACAGAGTTTGACTTGAACAGTCAGCATAGATTTGTGCATGACAGATCATGCCTTACAAATTTTGTTCGAGTTTTCTGAGGAAGTGACCAGGAAGGTTGACGAGGGCAGTGTGGTGGACATACTCCATATGGATTTCAGTAAAGCCTTTCATAAGGTTCCACATGGTAGGCTGCTCGGGCAGGTTAGATATCGCATGGACTCCAAAATAATCTGGCAAACTGGCGACACTATTGGCTTGGTGTTAGGAAGCAAATGGCTATGGTGGAAGGATGCTTGTCGGACTGGAGGCCTGTGACTAGTGGAGTGCCTCAGGGGTTGGTACTGGACCCATTGCTGTTTGTTATCTATATCAATGATTTGGACAAGAATGCACAACGCAAAGTTAGTAAGTTTGCAGATGACACTAAAATAGGAGGCATCCAGTGAGGAACCTTATCAGAAATTGCAGCAGTACCTTGATTGGCAGGGGAAGTGGGCTGAGAAATAGCATGTGGAGTTTAATATAGATAAGTGTGAAGTCTTGCATTTTGGAAAGTCAAATTAAGGTAGGAGTTTAATGATGAATGAGGGTGCCTTAAGGAGTGTAGAGGAACAAAAGGACATTAGAGATTCGGTGCATGGTTGTCTGAAATTTGAGTCACAGATACACAGGACAGTGAAGAACGTTGTTGGCATACTGGCCTTCATCAGCACATTGAGTATAGAGGTTGGGACATTATGTTGGAATTGTACAGGATGTTGGTAAGGCTGCAATTGGAATATTGGGTTCAGTTTTGTTCTCCTTGTTGTAGAAAGGATATTATTGAATTAGAAAGAGTGTAATAGAAATTTCAGAGATGTTTCCTGGGCTAAAGGGTTTAAGTTATAGGGAGATTAGGGACAGGTTAGAACCTATTTCTTTACAGCCTAGGAAACCGAAGGGGTTCTTATAGAAGTGTAGATCTTATCAATATGAGAGACGTGCATAGGGGTGAATATTTCAAGTTTTTTTTGCAAGGTTGGGGAATCGAGGTCTAGAGGACATCCATACTTGCTTCGAGAGGAATAAAATAAAAATTAACCCGTGGGGCAGCTCTTTTACACAGATAATGGTACACATATAGACTGAGCTGTCAGTGGAAGTGGTTGAGGTGGGTACAATAACAACATTGAAAAGGCACTTGGACAAATACAGATAGGAAAGGATTACAGGATACAGAGCAAGGGCAGAGAAATTGGATGAGTGTGGATGGACATTTTGTTCAGCATGGAACATCTGGACCGAAGGGCCTGTTTCCGTCTGTAGAACCGTATGACTGCAAATATGTGTGTTTTGGGATAGAGACAGGGAGGGGGAGACGAGAAAAAATGTCATGGAACGATATGTTCACTAGTTTCAGAATGCTGAAATGAAGACATTTCGACAGTATCATGCAACACGGGTCAGTATTATGAAGAATTATGAGTGAATGGAATATTAGTGTGAGTTCAGGAGATGGAGAGTTTTGAATGAGCATTTGTCCTGTAGCATTGCAACCGGGAGGGAGAACTGCAGAGTCTTCGACATATTGAGCTGTATAAAACAGTAATTTGTCACAATTTCATTTTCATTGAGTGTGACAGAGGGATTGTCTGGACGAAGCTGAGCTGGTTTCCTGGTGCTATCTTATCGAACTTACCTCATTAGCTACCTACCTCACCCCATGGTGTCCCTCTCATTCAATACCAGCCCGAATCTCCCACCCATCATGACTGCAGGTACACACAGTCGCCCATGTACCCCTGGATACTCCGTGATCCCTGGCACTGGTGCCATCTTTAAAAGGCCAAGGGGCAGATGGTTGAGCTTTCTCAGGTTGGTGCTGTACTGCACAGATTACCCCGAGCATGGCATATAAGGGGAAATTACACCACGGTTTGTTGACAAAGCATGGCGGGCTTGGTGGATGGGCTAGTACAGAGGGGGTCCATTCCCTTCCCAGAGGGGGCCATACCACCAGACCCACCAAGCATGGTCTGTGCTCACCACCCAGCTCAGTACAGTATCTGCGGTCTGAAGAAATACCCAGCAATACAGGACATGCATCAATAACCTTCCCCATTCTATCAGGGTAAGAGTCACCGTATTCTCTCTGTTCCCTCACAGTCACTGTATATCTGTTACAGCACCGACCCCCAAACAAGGCTCCTGCTCCAACACGCTCACTGCAGCGCCTTCTCGTCTCTCTCGTTTGCATTACCCAACTCCCCCCCCCACCCCCACCCCCTACCCCCCCGCTCCCCGACTACAGTTATAGAATATTCTGGAGAATGCCAATTATGGAAAATTCCAGATAATGTTCCAAATAATTCCCAGTTTCAAGAAAATGCCAGTGGCCCATTGTATAACACAGAAGAGGAAGGAGTAGAGATGTACGTTTTTCAAATCACACACAATTCAAACCACGCTGAGGTGATTCAGCCCTTCAAACTTGCTCTCGCATTTAATAAGGTCCGGCTGATCTGATGGTTTTCTCAGCTCCATGTTACACGAAGTTTTAGTCATTCAACTCCCTGGGTTCCTGTCACTGACCAGACGGCACTCAGGCACTTTTACCCCAGTTTTCTTCAAACGCCTGTTCGAGGGCATTTCCCATGGAATGCACTCTCCTCACAATATATTCCATCAGCTATATACTTTCATGCAACGGTCAGTATGCTTTACACAGACCAAACAAAAATATACACTTTTTTTTGTTATAGATGTCCAATCACACTTAGTGATTCTGGTTATTTCACTTGACTCACCTTAACAATATTAAATCAAAGTCAGCTTCTAAGCACGTCTTGTTATAAAATACAAATTCGAGCAGAGAACGTTTTTACCCTTAGCCGTTGTCTTGACCGTTATCTGAATTGTACCTTTTTCTTTATTACGAAAGTTTCTGTTGCCCTTTGCCTGTGACTGCTTCTGTCTGTAACAGTTGCGCTGTCGCCCCTCAGTTGGCTGGACGGCAGATTTGTGATGTAGAGGGAAGCCAACTGCGCAGGTTCAGTTCCTCACACTGACTGAGGTTACCATGAAGGGGTTGCTCTC
This sequence comes from Chiloscyllium punctatum, assembly GCF_047496795.1. Lineage (NCBI taxonomy): Eukaryota > Metazoa > Chordata > Chondrichthyes > Orectolobiformes > Hemiscylliidae > Chiloscyllium > Chiloscyllium punctatum. The sequence continues at coordinate 49,463,093 of NC_092785.1, forward strand.
TCAACGTCACCCCATCACCCGAAATGTGGTGACCCTCAGGGTAAACCAGCATGAGTGTTCTCTCTAAGGAAATATTTTTGGGACTCTATTCTATCAATGTTAGCATTTTAATTTTAAAAAATAGTAACTTTATTGAAAAAGAGATTTTTAATATTGTAATAACCCAGTAACATCACAACTCAAATAACTGATCAAAATTACACTCATGTGCATGTACATACAAAACAAGTTAAAATCACTAAATAGACAGAGAAAAAACAAAACTAAACAATAAATAATGAATAAATAGTACAGGTCAGCATAACAAAGCAATAGCTCTCGTTCTTCAACAGCATTAACTGATACAAATTTTTATGTTTATAATTCTTCCTCGCTGGATATTAGATTCATTAGACCATATCATCATGGCTATATACAACTCTTCTTAATGTGACAGATAAACCTGTATCGTGGTTATCCAAAAAGGGCTGCCATGTCTTATATAAATCTCTGTTTTTTTGATGCACCACACTGATGAGAAAGTCCAAAGGGATATTCCCCATGAAGAACCTACGATGACCCAACAGACCCGGGGTTTTCAGACATCCAACACAACAGAACATTTTTCCGAGCACAGAAAGTAAGGGTATATTTTTGCCTCATGTGCATCTCTGTAAAGTACCCTGGGCAGGGCCAGGAAAAGAAAAACCGGGCCCATTTCCAATTCAGTCGCCTCGACCCACTCTATCACACCTAACAAAGTGCTCCAATATAGATGAAGCCTGAAGCAGGACAAGAAGCAATGAGTAAGAGTGCCTGTAGTCATTCTGCATTTAGTACATGCTGAAGATAATCCCACTTTGCATTTTGTGAGACAATCTGGGGTCAGATCGACCCTATGAAGAATTTTCAACTGCATAGAATGGGTCCTATTACAGATCAAAATCCTTCGAACATTTTCACAAATATCCTCTCATGTCTCCGAGGTGTTCTGAAGCCCAACTCTCTCTCGCAGACATCACAAAGCTGCACAGTCTCGTCTGAGGGGTCACTCTTCAACTAATGATAAAGGGTACTGACAGAGAGTGCATTCTGAACACTGAGCACCCGCTTATCTCTATCGGATCTGAAAGAGTCTGTTAAAAGTGTGTTTTTTTTAAATCAAATCTCTGATCTGAAAACAAAAACAAACAGAAGAGGTCTCTACTAGGTAGTCCATACTTATGAGTTATTTGATCAAATGATGTCATTCTTTCTCCCTGAAATTAAATTATTGTGGCTCAGTAGATAGCACTGCAGCCTCACCGCACCAGGATCCAAAGATGTGCAGGTTAGATGAATTGCTATTGATAAATTACCCATAGTCTTCAGGGATGTGTAGGTTGGTGTATTAGTCAGGGTAAATTTAGGATGGTAGGGGAATGGGTCTGGGTGGGTCGAAGTCGACTTGTTGGGCCCAAGTACCTGTTTCCACACTGTAGGGATTCTATTCATTCTAAATCACTGAAGCAAGGTACACCCCTGGCTTCCCAGGGGTTTAAACATGGAATCCATTATCCCCGGTTGACAACTTAGTATACCAAGTATAGGGGTAAGAAACAAGGTTTTGGCTGTATTGCCCTCGATCTGACTCATTGTCATTCATGCTTTAACTTTATTGATAATTATTGGGTTATGGCAATACTCCATAAATGTTGTCATTTTGTCTAAGAACAACAGACTAATAAGGGTTCACATTGTCTGAGAGAGTTCAATATCTAACTGCATTGACACCGAGTCCTCAGTGGCCCAGACACTAACATAGGATAATAAAGAGCTTAATTGATAACATTTAATATGGGAGATGTATTCCCCACAATCTGTGGGGTAGTTGCAATTTGCTTAGCTTGGTAAAGAGTCGCTTATGGTGCCAAATAAAAGAGCTAAACCAGCCATAAAGTCTCCTAAATATCTGTCTAGGAAACATCAAAGGAAGCATTCAAACGGGGTATAGTAAATGAGGAAGGACATTCATTTCAAGAACAGCTATCTGACCTAGCCAGGATATTGGAAATGCCTCCCTTCTTTGAAGGCCTAGTTTAATTTTGTCAAACACATGGACATAGTTCACGTTAAATAAATGATCAAAGACAGATGCAATGAATATACTGAAATAGGGAAACCACACCAGTGACCATTTAAAAGGAAACCAGGATTTGCTTTCAATATGAGGTATTTCCCTGAGACCTCCCATAGGCATGGCCACAAACTTTGTAAAATTAATCTTATAGCCCGAATTGACGAGAAGCGAATTAATGCATTGCATCACGTGAGCTGCCGAAACTGTGGGATTTGACAAAAACATGCGACCCTCATCTGCATACAACATAATCTTTTGTGACTTCTATCTTAAATCTGGGGCAGGTATGTTGGGGTAATATTCCCAATTGTGCAGGATGCCACCGTGTCTAAGATTGTTGCAGGGATGGGGAAAAGATCAACCCTCGTGTGGCATTTGTGCGGGTTAAAGAAGAAAATAAAATCCCTACTTGTGAGGTAGATCTGCCTCCAGGTATCCACCAGCTCTAACCCATTAATTGCTTACATGATAACGAGGGTAATTGGGGACCTTTGGACATTCTGTCCACCGTGGGGCCATAAGACAGTCGAAATCTCCTTCTACAATAATGTGCCATGATGCAAGATAACTGAATTTGGATAATGCATCTTTCACGATTTTAAGACAGTGCGTCAGGGGGCAATAAACATTCAAAATATTGTATTATTTCCCATAGTTCAAGACTTTGGGAATGATGATCCTTCCGTGAGTGTCTAATACAATCTAGTAATTTAAATGGAAGATTCTTCTTCACTAGTATGGCTTCTCCCCTACTCCTAATATTAAAAGACGTGAAATAAACTCGATCAAACCCACCCTGCTATAATGTCAAATGTTCCTTGTCATCAAGGTGCATCTCCTGCAATAGGAATACATCCACCCTCTCTGTTCTAAGACGAGAAAGCACATTTTTCCTCTTGACTGGCAGATGGCACCCCTTAATGTTCCAGGTACAACATTTAAGCACATCATTATCCATAACACACTGTAGCAACATTTCAACCCTTGAGTTTCACATCGAATTACACATCACTGATCATTAATGAAAAAGAACTCACTGAGCCTAAAAACTTTACAAACTAAAACTACTACAACTAACAAGCTCTCAAAACTTTCCAAAGCTAAACACATAAAAATCCAAAGAACGAAATAAAATCCAAAATGCCAATGATACTCGATTGGGGAATTTACCGCCCACCGCCCACTGGGGATGCTTACATACCTCAAAACTTTATCTTCTGCTCGTTGCCAATATGGAATCCAGGACAATTACAACAAAAATCTGGCATGAACTGCCCTTCGGTCGGCACTTAGACATCACAACTACCTTTGTAACACCCTCCAGCTTGAACTGCACCAAGCAAAGAAAGAAAAAAATGAGTACTCTACCCATTCCCGGCTATAATTTAACACTCGCTAATAGCAGAAAAATCCAACAAAATTTCTTTAAGAGAGAAACATGATTATCTAAATATCCAGCTTACTTTAAAATGTCCACAAAGTTTTCGCTTTCTCTGGAGAGTCAGAAGAGTTCGTGGATCCATTGAAAGCAATACGGAGCACCACTGAGTACCGTAACTAATATTGAATCCAGAATTCCCTTACTCTTCTCTTGATACCATCAAAAGATTTTCTTTCCTGAATCACCGCCGTTGAAAAGTCCTGAAAGAATATAATACTGGAGACCTCATGAATTAAAGACATCGGATCTTTCCCCTGGGTTCTGGAAGATTCCATTAGTCTTTGTTTGTCCCCACAACTGTGTAATCGAACAAGGACAGGATGAAAGCTTTGGTCTGAGTCTGATTTCCGCGCCGTAACCCAATGAACTGTCTCACTTTTCACCTGTCTCTCCTCAGTTTCGAAGTGAAGGAATCGCTGCAGCCAGTTCTTGAAAAAACTCAGCGGCTGACCACCTTCTGTCCACTCCAGCAAACCGACGATGTGAATATCCTTCATCCTACCCCGTTCTTGAGGTCGTCATCTTGTTCAGTTAATTTGCAGACCTGCTTTTCAAAGGCGACGTTCCTCTCCCGAGTGGAATCGATCACAGTCTCTGTCGATGCAGTTCGGCGCTTGACATCGTCTGTTCTGTTTCCAAGGCTGTCAAGTTGCTGCTCATGTTTTTGGAGCACGGCTGAGACCGGCTCCAGCCACTGCAGTGGCTTCAACCCTTCTTCAATCATGGCTTCGATGATTTCGCATAACTTGGTGAACTCAGTGACTAAAGCCTGGTGAGTAACTGCGTCCATGGAACGAGCAGAGTGGGTTGCAGTTACAGCCTCAGGCATGCTCGATGCTTCTGACGGGTGCACCATGTGTTGGGACTTACTCAATCCTTTCCCATGTTTTGTCATTTCCACTTGATAAAACGGGATTAATAAAGATTCCATCACTCTTTTAGTGTTCAATTTTAATTAAATGCCTGGGATGGGGTGGGTTAGAGAACCACTTTGCCCGTGTGTTGATGCAGAGCCCAGCAAACCAGAACTTCTGGATCGCCGCCATCTTGTATTCCTTCTTAACATTTTAGCGATATTATCATTTCATTTGACATTATATTCCTGGAGATTCTGAAGCCGTGTTATTTTAACCACTGTCGACATTTTCCCCCACACTGCACATTGCTGCCAATTCCTCAAAAGTCCTTGACTCTGTTGTTATTTATGCACCTTCCATCTGTGCCTCAAAAGTATTCAATATTTCTGCCTCCAATGGTCTGTGGGGAAGAGTGTTCCAAAGACTCACAGCACTTTGAGAAAACAATTATAAAAATTATGATCTGAGTGTGACATTAGTTTTTTTTTGTGTCTCCTTATGTGAGAAAGGATATAATTACATTGGAAGCAGTTCAGAGATATTTCATTTCACGCCTTCCTGGGGTGAAGGGCTCATATTATGAAGGCATTAACAGGTTATTCTTGGAATGAGAATGAAATATAGAAGGCCTTGATAAGAGTGGATTAGGTATGTACCCACTGGGTGTTTGTATAGGCCAAATTTATTGTCATTGTTGTAGAACCTCTACAGTGTGGAGGCAGGACATTCCGTCCATTAAGTCCACAATGACCCAACAAACAGCATCCCACGTGGACGTGTCCCCCAATCGTATCGATGTTACCCGGCATTTCTCATAACTAACCCTCCTAACATACACATCCCTGGGCACGATGGGCAATCCACTTTGAACTGCACATCTTTGGACTGTGGCAGGAAACTGGAGCACTGGGAGGAAACCCACACAGCCATGGGGAGAATGTTCAACTCCACATAGGGAGTCGCCCGAGGTTGGAATTGAACCCAGCTCCTTGGTGATGCGAGGAAGCAGTGCTACCCACAGATCTACCATACTCCTCCGTTAGTTCTGTTAGTAACTTGTGGCTGACTAATGAAATCAGCCTGACTTGTTCTTATCACTGAACCTAACCCAGTCTGAGACCTTTATCATCGGCCATATCACCAACCTGGTTACATTTAAAATTTGTTGTGAGCAGTGGACGAGTGGGACGAGAAAAGGAAAGAGTGACACCCTCCATCCTCAGTCACAACTGGAGTGAGAAAAAAAATCACAAAGTGGGAATTCATTCAAGTGGGAATTCTCTTTCGCAGAAGTTTTGGAGGACTGAATCTTTATATTATATCGAGGCTGGCTTCGTCTGATTTTCCATAGACAGGTGAATCAGGGGTAATTGTGCAAGGAGAGAAAATTGCTGCTGGGACCACAATGAGATGAGCCATGACTTTATTTACTGGTTGAGTAGTGTCAAAGGGCCGAATGGCCCCCTCGTGTCCCTCAGACCTGTTTTCTGATGTTCCAATCAGCCCTTCAGACCTGCTACACAGGGGCAGATCAAGGCCACTCCGATGGTTAGGTGCAGTTTTGGAAATGTACTTGGAAAATCCAGGCTGGGTCAGGAAGTGACACTCACCCCCAATCTCTCTTTCCAGGCTTCCCCTCTCCGCAACGTCTGCTCCAGATGTGGGTCATGTTACAGACCCAGATTTGCTGTGAATACAGCCCCCATACCCCATCCAGCATTAACTCAAACAAATCCTCTGCTCACCTGAATCCAGCATTACACAACACAACTTCCGAGAAAATAACCAGTTACTTTGCAAAAGCATTACAAGTGAAATTAATAAATAGGAACAAGAGTAGGCTATTCGGCCCCTCAAGATTGCCCTGTCATTTATTACGAGCATGGCTGATCTACTCCAGGTCTAACTCCACTTTCTTGCCAACTCCTTGCATCCCTCCACAACTCTCTGGGTTAGGGAATCCCAGACATTCGCTACCTTCTCAGAGAAGACATCACTTTCATCTCAGATAGAAATCGATGTTCCATATTCGGTATCTATGTCATCGAGTTCGAGACTCCACTCAGGAATGGTAACAACTGCTCAGCATCTACCTTCTCAAGTCCCTTCTGTGTCTTGTTTTTTCAGCAGTATCGCTCCTCATTCATTTAAACCCCAATGAATAATCGCCTCTCCATTTTACAGATTCTCAATAACACAACCCTTTCATCCCTGGAAACCGGCTAATGAACCAACATAGTTACTTGCTGCATCAGCATGCTGACTTTATGTTTCATACACAGGAACACTCCAATCCCTTTGTACTGTTCCTTTTCTGGAAGTCCTCTCCATTAAATAACAGTCTGCCTTTTGCTTCTCAGTGTCATCCTCGAACTCGGATGCATACTCAGCTCCCTTCTTCAGACTATCAGTATCGAGTGTAAATACCTGATGCCATCGGACTGATAGCTGTGGTCCTCCAGCAGATATACCTTTATCATGAAGATCCATTAATCCTGACTCTCCTATTTCTATATGTTAAGCAATCATCATCCCATGTTAATACATTCTCCATCATCCTAGGAGCTCTGTCTTGTGTAAGAACTTTTATTTTGTAATACCCTCTGGAAAAACTCTGGAAAGCCTGGTGTCTACCAGATCCCCTTTATCAATCCGCTTGTTACATTCTCAGGCATCTCCAGAAAATCTTCGCATGATTTTACAGAGCAAAATATAACTTCCGTTTCACAAAACCACTCTGAACCTGCGTGTCCATGTGAGCCAGGTTTTCCAAATTAAGCTAGTCCCATCTGCTTTCATTTGGCCCATATGCCTCTAAATGTTTCCCATCCATGTTTGTCCAAATGTGTTTTAAATGTTTTAGCTGTACATGCATCTAACACTCTTCCTCTGGCAGCTCATTCCATACCCACACCACCCTCTGTGCAAAAACACTGCCCCTGTGTCCCTTGTAAATTTTCCCTCTTACACCTTAAACCTATGCATTCTACAGCTGAACTCCCCCATCCTGTGGAAAAGACCTTGGTTTTTACCCTATCCATACCTTTCATGATTTTAGAAACTTCCATAATGTCATCCCTCAACCTTCTGCACTCCATCCAATACTAACCTCAAGAACAAGCATTTGAAGATAAATACTGCAAATTTGAAACTATAGTAAACATGACAGGTAAACAATACTCAGCCCAAACTTCATACTGTGATTTGTTTATTCTCCCTATTACAATACTAAGGTAGCATGAAATGCTTACTAGTGCCAATAAAAGTCACGCACCTGATATCCTTTGTCTAAAGGGGGCGATGATCTCGACAGCGAAAACGTATTTATGGCCAGATCTTTAAAATGCCACATAGTCAACATTCTCCCGCCTGGCCTCCCTATGACCTTGTGTGATTGTGTCTTCTTTATCTTGCATTCAATACAGAGAACCCCTTTCTCCATTCACATTTTAATTTAAACCCATTTTATATCATCTTCTCATTCACCACTGCTAAAAGCCAGTTTATCTTTACCACCCCCTCTTTTCCCTGTCACCTATCTCCCACCTCTGGAAAGATATTAAAAATCCAAGTTTCCAATCCTTTTCAGTTGTGAAGAAGTGTCACACTGGGCTTGAAATGCGAACGCTGTTTCTCTGTCTCTGCAGATACTGACAGACCTGCTGAATTTCTCCAGAAATGAATAGGCATGGAACAAATTTTCATAAAACAAATAACTATGGATACTGGTAATAAAAATGCTAAAATTGGTTGAGAAGCTGGGAGCTTTGTCGAGGGTCACTGTACCTGAAAGATAAATACTGCATTCATTCCAGAAGATGCTGCAATTTCTTCAGCAATTTCTGTTTTTGGACAATTTCTAAAGAAGTATGTCAAAGATGCTCAAACATCCTGTCCAATATGGAGTGCTATACACTGGGAACTGTACATTAACGCATGGTGACAAGTTCCTTGACTCTGAAACTACATAAGACTGACATCACTGACACTACAGAGCTCTTAATCATGGTCAGGGAGAAAAACAGAGGGAGACATATTCATTTCAAATCCAGAAGGTGACATTGTGGAAGGGAAGCGATTTAGATCATTACTTTAAATGGATTGAGTTAAAGTAACAAATTAGAGGTGTGACACCAGGGAGAGGCCCTCAGCAGAATGGGAATATGAAAATGCAAGTGTTACCGCATCAGAGACCAGGTTAGGTAGTGAATAGAGGGCTGATGGGTGAAAGGGTCTCGGTGTGAACTGGGGGACAGACAGTAGAATTGAATTGTAGATATTGCAACTCAAACTGGGTTATCATTTGATGCTGCAGCAACAGCAGAAGCAGAACTGTATTCAACGACAATCTGTAACATTTTCCCGACGATAATTCATCAGTCTACCATTACCAACAAGCCGATCCATGGTTCAGTGATGACTGTGGGTGAACATGCCAGGGTCTAAATCACGTGGACCTAAACCTGTTGAAAACCCATTAAAGCTACCACACTTAACTGGTTAATTTCCAACCAGCAGAACTAATGTCTGATGGAGAGGGGAAATGATCACAAGACTAACAGATCAGATCTAAGATCTGCGTCCTGCCAAATCCAAACATAAATGTCGATGGACTATTAAACAATTTACTGGAAGAGAGGACTCCACAAATATCCTCATCCTAAATATCTGAACAGCTCTGCACGTCAGTGAAAAACGTAAAGGATGTGGTGTCTGCACTATCCTCAGCCAGACGGGTTGAGTGGATGATCCACCTCACACTCATCATAATTCCCACAGAATCGCAGATACCCGTCTTCAAGCAATTCGATTTGCTGTATAGTCATGAAGAAACAGCTGAACACAGTAGATTCGACAAAGGCAATGGGCCCTGACACCATTCCTGCATCAGGACTGAAGACCTGTGCTGCACAACAAGCCGTGTCCCTGGGAAGCTCTTTCATTCCAGCTCCAACTCTGACATCTCCCAGGCAATGAGGAAAATTACCCAACTATGTCCAGTCACTGAATAGGAGAATAATTACAATCTGACCAATTACCACACCCTCAGTCCCATGACGACAGTCAAATTGGTGGGAATACTTTTTGATAGAGCTGTCAAGTAGCACCGAAATAATCAGGTCAGTGTGGTTTCCGATAGCTCCCCATATGGAGATGATGCTGTAGTGAACATATCATTGGATTATGAATCCAGACCAGGCCAATGCTCTGGCAGCTGGTGGAAGATAAATATAATTAATAAAGTATCGAGACCTAAAATCTGGTGTCAGTAACAGTGATCTTGTGTCCAGTGTTGATTGTAAACTTCGATCTCCTTCACCAATATACTTTCAGGAAGTGAATCTCCCATGCTTTCCTGATCTGGCCTAAAAGTGACTCCAGACGCACAGACATGGTCTCTGAATCGGCCACGTGAGACACTCAATTGTATCAAACGACTTTGAGGTCTTAAAGGATAAAACCTGACAGAACATCTGGCATCAACTTCGTTATCAGAAAAGGGAATGGGAAGTACTATCCTGTTGTCCCTGCATAGACATCTTTCCTAACATCTGAGAGCTTGTGACAACATTTACAGAGCTTTCCCACAGACTGCACAGAAACATAGGGAGAGGAGGAGGTCATTCAGCACATTGAGCTTTCCCAATGCTATTTCATGGCCGAACATCTTCTCAAAGCAGTTTTCCCCACACAATGTTCATATCCCAAAATTTGTTTAAACATTTTGAAGTATAGTGCCTTCGGCCCATCAATATAAAGGGAGTCCTCTGATAATGCTTGTTTATTAAGTGCGATTTGACTGCAATGCGATTCGTGAACCATTTTCTATAAAGTGAACTATCATCCCTGCTTCCAATGTGTCACACACTGTCAGAGTTTATATATCTCACTGAGATCTCCACTCATTTTCCTAAAACCCATGGAATACAGGCTGAGTCACCCCAAACTCTGCTCCCACAACTAACCTGTCATCCCAGAGATCAGTCTGGTCATCCTTCACTGCACTCCCTCAATGTCAGGTTTGCCCTTTATTAGGTAAGGACACCAAAACTGCACACAACACTGCACAAGGTTCGAGATGGGGTCCCACCAAGGACCTGTACATTTGCAGTAAATGACCCTCACTCCTGTGTTCTAAATCCCCCTGAAATGAAGGTGAATGAACCATTTATCTTCCTATCTGCTTTCTGCTCCTGCAATATTGCTTTCCGTGACTGGTGTACAGGGAGATCCAGATTCTTTTCAATGTTACAGCTCCCCATTTGCTCGGCCTATGTACACTGTATACAGCGTGCCAATGCCATTCCCGGCATCGACTTACGTGTTCAGAACTCACTAACCTACATGGACTCGGAAGGCTGCGCAGAAATAAACAAAAATGCAGCTTAAGTTCATTTATTTATCAAATTTTTTCAACCCATCACTTTTCGAATGATAGGCTATCATTCAACTGATCCCATCAAAGTACACAACCTGTCATCCCTGCCATTGCTCTCCATCTGCCAGGTATTTGCCCACTCACTCCACTTGTCTCAATCACTTTTGAACCATTTTTACATCCTCCTCATCCACTCACGAGCTGACATCATTTAGTGCTGTCAGCAGACTTGGGAATATTGCAATTGAGCCCCTCAAACAAAAATATGACGTGTATTAGGAATTGTATTAGGAATTGCTGGATGCCAAATCTCGTTCCTTGTTATATCCTCCAAGCCTTCCATTCAAAAAACATAGTTTTGTTCCTACTCACTGTTTCCTGCTAGCTCTCCCATTCTAAAACCATGACCATGTATTAGCCCCAGTCCCATAGGATTCGAATTTGCACAATAGGCTTGGTGTTTTATCAAAAAGTCTTTCTGAGATTCCAATCGTATTACGTTGATACCGTCTCCATAATTTTTCCCAAATATGATTCCTATTTCATATACCTCTGTTGACTTTGTCCATGCCCATTAATTTCAGTCCAATATTTTCTCTAAAACCTTTTATTTGCTAATTTCATTCTATTCACTTTTTCTCACCAGACTAAAGTTCCCTAGTATTGCGAGGAAACTTTATTTATTAATTTTTATTCTATGAAGGCATAACTGAAGTATTTGCTCCATTGATCTGCTATTTCCCAGTCCTCAATTATCTGGTATCAGACTGTAAGAAAGCTGCACTTTTTTTCTTAATTTTGCCATTGATGTATTTTCAGAAGATATTACAAGTTCAAACATATACACGGTGATAAGATATTCTTCAGAAAGCCATCAATTTCTATCTTAAGCTACTGAATGATTGACCTTCCACAGCCATACAATCACAGAAGCACAGACTCTGTACTATCGGAAATACAGCACGGTCTACATTACCCCACTTTCCAACACAAAACCCGCTCGTGTGAATCTTATGGCATTTCAAATGCATAACCATGTATTTTCTAATGGTTTTGAGGTTACCATGACAATTCCCCTCTCACGAAGTACATCCCAGACTGCAGCACACTTTGGGTGAAAAACAGTCCTTAAATCCTCACTAAGCCTCAAACCCTTCACTTTAAAAGTGTGTCCCTCTGACTAAAAGGACCAGCTGCTGTCTATCCACTCCGTTCATGTCCCTCGTAATCTTATCCTCCTGATTCACGTCCCCCTTAGCCTTTTCTGCTCCAAACTAAACAACCCGAGCTTACCCAGCCTCTCTCCATAGCTGATATGCTCCATCACAGGAAAATCCTGGTGAATCTCCTCTGCACCCCCTCCAGTGCAATCACATCTTTCCTGTAATGAAGCTGCTAGAATTTCGCACAGTATTCCATCTTGGCTAATGAAAGTTCCGCATAGCTCATATAATCTATGCTTCGATGTGTGAAGGCTGCGTTTACGCTCCCGTACGCTTTCTCAAATTGTGTGTTACCCCGTCCAGCCACATTCACGGATGTTTGGAGAAGCACCCTCTGAGCTTCCTAGTGTGCTGCCATTCATTGAGTCCTTGCTTGCCTGGTTCCTTCTTCCAAAGTGCATCACCTCATATTTATCAGGGTTACATTCCATCTGCCATTGATCCACCCATCTGATCATTTTCTCTGTATTGATGTGACCATCTGTCCACTCCATCGGTATCTTCCTGTAACATAAGGCCTTCCTCCTCACTGCCAACAAACCGGCCAATCTTTGTATCAAAGACAAACTTACTTATGACACCACCTGCCCCCCCCCCCCACCCCTCGTCCCTATTCACAGCTGCATCCTTTATGATAATGTTTAAAATCACAAAACACCAGCTTATTTATTTGGAGGCTAGTGTCCAATGGTGTACCGCGGGGATCAGTGCTGTGTCTCTTAATATTTGTGATTCGGAGGTGTTCGTGTTCGACTGGGGTGGGCAAAGTTAAAAATTACATAACACCAGGTTATTCTCCAAAAATGTTTATTTGGAGGCACGAGCTTTCGAAGCGCTGCTTCTTTATCAGGTGGTTGTGCGCTTTGATGAAGCACTTCGAAAGCTAGTGCCACCGAATACACCTTTTGGAGAATAACCTGGTGTTATGCAATTTTTAACGTTGTCCACCCCAGTCCAACACCAAAACCTCCGAATCACAAATATTAAGAGACACAGCACTGATCCTTTTGGTACACCACTGGACACTAGCCTCCAAACACAAACAGCCTTCTACCACCACCCACTGTCTCCTACCACTAAAGTTGATTTGGTTGCATCTTGGCAAATCACTAATGGGTCCTACATGTGCCCTGGTTATTCTGTTCCGCTGGACACTCTTGTAGAATATCTGGAGATTCTCACTAATCTTGCCTGCCAGTCGGCTTCCGTGCCCCTGTGATAAGTGATGAATTTCCTCCTTATTGCAGAGTTAACTGGCCTGTCCCAGATCCTGCCATTATTTGTCTTTAATGTGGAATCGAAAGCGAGGGAAGAGTTCTGTTCATTTCCAACTTGTGATATATTTTGGAAATTTTCAAAATTTCACTGTAACCCACCTCTCATTTTTGAATCTCTAGAGAACACAGACCGAGTTGCCTTATCAGGTAACCTCACCATCTGCGGGATTTATCTGGAGAATGCCCATTGTGCTTCCTCTGTGGTCAGTATATTCATTCTGAGATTCGGTCACCAAAACTGTATACAATACTCCAGCTACAGTCCCATAAACACGCTGTGAAACTGCTTCAACATGTCTTTACATCAATGTTCTGGCTCTCTGAAATAAACGCAAACCAAACTGAAACTTTCCACTTACATATGTTCTTCCAAATACCCTTCACATTCATTGCATTTACGGACTCACTGAGATCTTATAGAAACCCTTCCGAAATTCCAAAGTCTGCAACTTCTACTGGTTCCCCATTATCTTTGTTGTAAGAAACAACTTCAAACAATTCCGAAGTTTATCAAGTATGATTTCCCTACCAGAAATGCATGCTGATTCTCTCCATTGTTGCTGTTAATTTCTAAATATCAAAAATATCATCCTGTGTAATAGATTCCAACAGTTTCCCTACAGATGTCTATTAATTGGCCTGCAGTTCTCCACACTATGTCTTCTTCTTTTTGTAGCTGTTTGGATCCCTTCCATTCATCTGTAGTGCTTGGTTCACGTTTATCCACAAAAGTTTCTGGCCTCTGCAGAATGTACAGGAAAACAAAACACAGCCATCGACAGTGCAATTAATACTACTGTTGGGGATTTATTTCTGACGTTTTGATGGGACGTACATCTGTTTCGTTAGACCTAGCAATGCTCAATCCAGCTACATCTTCAAGTACTACCTCGTTACTGATTTGAATTGACTTTATGTCTTTCAGTCCAGAAGGCTGATATGGTCACTTGGAATTACTGGGTGATTTCCTGGATATTACTGCATGAAGACAGATGCAAAGTAACTGGTTATTTTCTTGGCCATTTCCCTGATCTCCACAATAACCTGTCTGCTCCCAATTACAAATTTCGACATTTGACCTTGCTTTTATCTTGTTTCCTTTGAAATATAGATCGTAGATTTATGCAGTCTTTGTGTTCCTGTTTGTTAGCAGGCACACTCTCTTTTTGATTTCCTTATCAGTTTCATGGCCTTCCTTTTCTGGATCGTAAACTTCTGAGAATTCACGGGTTTCCACAATATCTGGAATTCTTCTGAAGTCACTTCCTATGATTAATAAAGTTTCTAATTTGTGATGTTAACCATCATTGAGTCACTTTCTCACTTTTTGGTGTTTGCACCTGAAATAAATAGACGTATTTTTCAGACTTTGCAGTTTTTCTAAAACCTCCTGGTCCTGACCAGATATATTCAGGAACACTGCAGCAGGATAGATAATAAATTGCGGGAGCCCTGGTTGGTTCTTTTCCATCATCGCTGGTCAGGTCCCAGACGACTGGAGGCTAGCGAATACTGTGCCCTTATTCAAGAAAGGCTACAAAGGTAAATCTGGGAACTAAAGAACAGCAAACCTAAAATTCTAGTGGGTAAATTACTTGAGAAGATTCAGAGAGATTGGATATACATGCATTTGGAAAGACAGGATATGATTCGGTGTATGATTTAGAATGGTGCTGGAAAAGCAGAGGAGGTCAGGCAGCATCCGAGGAGCAGGAAAATCGATGTTTTGGGCAAAAGGCCTTCATGAAATTCAGCACGTCTTTGTGCATGGCAGATCATGACTGGTAAATTGGTTGGAGGTCTTTGATAAAGTGACCAGCAACGTTGAGGAGGGCAGGGTGGTATACATAGTCTATATGGATTCCAGTAAGGCCTCAATAAGGTTCCACATGTTCCGCTGCTCTGGAAGGATAGATCACATGGAATTGAGGGGGAGCTGGCAAATTCGGTACAAAATTGGCTTGGTGTTTGGAAGCAGAGGGTGATACTGGAAGAATGCTGGTCAGACTGGAGGGCTGTGACTAATGGAATGCCTCAGGGGTGGGTGCTGGGATCACTGCATATTACATATGTCTATGATTCAGATGAGAATGTACAGGCATGATTTTTAAGTTTGAAGATGACACTAAAATAAGCAGTCTCATGGCGAGTGAGGAAGGTTATCATAAATTTCAGAAATTGCAGCAGTATTTTGATCAGCTGGGGAAGTGGGCTGAGAAATAACAAATGGATTTTAATAAAGTGTAAGTTCTTGCATTTTAGAAATTCAAATCAAGGTTGGAGTTTCATGGTGAATAGTTGGGTCCTTAGGAATGTAGAGGAACAGAGGGATCTCGGAATTCAGGTGGATGGTTCTCTGGAAGTTGATTTAGATGTAGACAGTGCAGTGAAGAAAGCTTTTGGTACATTGGCCTTAATCAGTGTATTTCACTGAGTATCAAAATTAGGGAGGTATGTTGCAGTTATACAGGATGCTACTGAGATCATATTGGTAGTGTTATGTTCAGTTTTGTTCACTTTGCTATAGGACGGATGTTATTAAACTGGAAAGAATACAGAAAAAAAATTATAAGGATGTTGCCAAGGACTCAATGGACTGAGTTATAGGGAGAGGTTGGACAAGCTAGGCCATCTTAATTTTATGTGTGTGTGAGACTGAGGGAGGATCATATTGAAGTCTGTAAGATCATGACAGGCATGGATAGAGTGAATGTACCCTGTCTTTTTTTTTTCCCCAAGGTTGGGCAATCACAGATCAGTTTAAAGTCAAAGGAGAAAGAATAAAAGGGAATCTGAGGAACAACCTTTTTACACACATGGGCTGGTATGCATATGGAATGAGTTGCCAGAGGAAGTGATTGATTAACAACATTTAAAAGACATTTGGACAAATACACGGATAGGAAAGGATTAGAAGGATACGGGGCAATGGCA
This sequence comes from Chiloscyllium punctatum, assembly GCF_047496795.1. NCBI lineage: Eukaryota > Metazoa > Chordata > Chondrichthyes > Orectolobiformes > Hemiscylliidae > Chiloscyllium > Chiloscyllium punctatum. The sequence continues at coordinate 49,479,302 of NC_092785.1, forward strand.
GGGAAATGGGGTGAGCGTGGATGGACATTTTGTTCAGACAGTTTGGGCTGAAGGGCCTGTCTCCGTGCTTTCGCACTCTATGACTCTAACAACCACTGCTTGTCTCCCACTGAATGTTATATTGTACTTTTCAAATTCACTGGAGCTATCTTGACCCTCTAGCCTCCAGTCTTCCATGATGTTTAACTAGTAAGTTCAAGCATTCTCTATTGTGCATAGACGCCGTGTAAAATGCACTTTATTAATGTCATTATTCCTTAAAAGCTGCTTCATTACAAGGTTATTAATTCGTCATTTGGACCAGATAATTCCAAATCCAAAGTAACCTGCTCTCTAGTTTTCTTCACAACATACTCTTGAACTTAACGGAATTTATGTTTCAAACATGAGCAGTCGCTTAATTAACGCAGTCCAGATGCAATTTGAGACCATCCAATAAGATTGCAGTATCCACAATACTTGCGTATCTAATTTCCAGAACATATGATGCTCAGATTTTCTGCTAGCGTTTTGGTTTGGTATATAACACACCAATATTTGCTTCTCCTTTCTATCTGTAAGCTCTACCTAAACTGATTCTGTGGAAGCTGAGGGACAGGTCTATGTTGTTTTTAGTGATGGACTTGGACAAGACAATTGGGGAGCCTCACCTCGAAGTTGAGATGATCTGAAGAAATGTCCTGCAATACAGGATAAGCATCGATATCCTCCCCGGTCTGTCAGGATAAGAGTTACCGTATACTCTCTGCTTGCTCACACTCACTGTATGTCTATTATAGAACCTACCCCCGAACAAGGTTCACGCTCTATCTCCAAATAAGGCTCAGGCACGACCACTCTCACTATTGAATTCAGTAACTTTCTTCCTCATTTTCTCTGTCACCTACGCAGTACCCCCCACACTAATAATACTATAACGATTCAAAACTGCCGACTGAATAATTCCAGACACCTCACAATTCCGCCCAACTACACCAGCACTAACAGCATGGTCACCCATTCCCACTCTCCCTCCAACCCTCCCATTTTCCCATTCCAGGAGAAAGAGCCTGGAATAGGACAGAAAGGCAAAGCCGGGTGATGAAGTGCCCGATATCCACTCCTTCACCCCCTCCCCTTGCCAAGTGGGTAGGACACTGGTACGAGCCAGAGAGGACAGGGTCGCCTTGTGTGGAGATTTTGAAACATCCATGTCCCACCGACCGATTAAGGAGCAATGTTCAGTGAAAGACAATTCTCACTTTAAATCCACTGGCAGTTCCAACGACAGTCCTTTCACTTCCAAAAAAAGGACACAGATACCTCACTGCACAGAGACGCAGACACACAAATACACAGAACTATTGGTAAACACCCCAATATGCGAACACGCACAATACTTACAAGGAGATAGGCATACACACAGGTAGAAACGCACAGAGACATATACAGTCACATACAAATAGACACAAAGACAGTTAAGAATCACACAGGCTGACAGATATAGACACACAAAAACACAGATAACAAGCACATGGATACGCACTATATATATATATATATATATATACACACACACACACACACACATAGACATGCACACACATACGCACACGTATACACACACACACACATACACACACACACACACACACACACACACACGCAGAGGCAAACACACAAACACACGCAGTCCCAGAGGAACAGAAACTAGTGTAATTAAGACGCAAATCGTATGCTTTGGATTTGTAAGAATATCAAGAATTCTAGGGAGAAGGCAGAAGAATACGATTGAGGTACATATAAAAATAATTTAACGGAATTTTAGACTAGATGGGTCGAATGGCCTCATTCTGCTCCTTGCTTTCATGTTCTTGTGGTGTAATGCTATCAGGTATTCTCTACCTGAGACAGCAACAGAGGCTGGGTTTGATACATATTTGATTGGAAAGGGTCAGCGGGAATGTGGAACAGGTTTGAAGTCCAGAATGCTTTATGTTTATTCCTTATTATTGTGTCCTTATGCCTGAAAAGAAGTGGTGATTTGATGTTAGGTTAACACGGTTTAAAATAACAGGTCCCAGAATGAAGTAAAGACATTCCTTTCGCTTTAGTGTTGTGCCATTTGTGGTGTACTCATCCTCAGGGAACAGTGAATACTCGGTTATTGAAGATGTTCAACGCTGAGCTTGACTGATCTTTGCTGGACAGGACAGACAATGTTTCTTGGGAACAGACCATGTACAGATAGTCAGACACAATTGGATTAGTTATGAGCATTCTGAATGGTGCAGCCAAAAGGCCAACTGCTGCCCCAACCCCATGCGCTGTGCCCTCAATCCATGCTTGAGTCTATTACAGAGATGTACTTCGGCCCCTACCCTATGTGTTGTTCCCTCTATCCACCCCTCAAGGTTATCACAGAGATTTACTGCTGCCCCTACCCCTTGTGTTGTTCCCTCAATCCAACCCTCGTGTCTGTTGCAGAGATATACTATTGCACCTATCCCATGTGTTTTCGCTCAATCCACCTCTCAATGGTGTTACAAGGTAGGGGACCACCCTTTCAGTCAGGCAGGATCGTTACAATGAGACGGGAGAAGACCATTCTGCCCCTCGAAGGAGTTACACAGGAATAGAGAATGAAGTAATTCAGCTCGTTGAGTACATTACACAGGCCAGGAGGAGACGATTCAATCCACCTTAGGTGCTACACAGGAACGGGGAAACTGTCGCTAACAGGAAATAGAGAGTAGAGGTAAATATTTATTTTCAGGTTGCAAAGCTGTAACTAGTGTAGTTCTCTAGCGATCACTGTGGGATCATCAATGACAAATAATCTGTATCAAAGATCTGGTGGAAGGGAACTGAATGGCGCAAAGCTCAATTAGCGCATCACCAAGATGATCATTCAAGACGTCATCAAATGGAGGCACTGAGTCTGCAATGCGATATAGATAGGGAAGTTTAGTGAGCAAACCTTCAGCAGAAAGAACATAAGGTGAGTTGTCTACTGTGGCAGGAAGGATAAAACAATGGCGAACAATTTATTTGGAGAGAGATTGCAGAATTCTGTGATACTGGCCGTTTCCATGTTCCTGGGAGGTGAATCATATGAAGTCAGTCTGCAGATGCAGCAAGTGATTTGGAAGGTAAGTGGAATGATACTGTTTCTGGGCAAAAGTTATCACGTTTAATGAGGAATGTTTTACTGCATCTGAACGGGGCATTGTTGAGACCACATCTGATACACTGTGTGCAGTTTTGATCGCCTAAATGTAAAAAAAACCTATAATTCTTTCAGAAGATTTTCATGGATGTTTCCCTTCACACATTCCTGGAAGGAAGGCCTTTTGTTATGGGGGTTATCAGTTTTGATCTGAGATGAGAAATCTTCTTGAACCATACATGACTTTCTGAAAGGTGTTTCAGCTGGATGCGTGTTTCCTCTTGTTAAGGAGTTTAAAGCTGGAGAACAATTTTAAGAATAAGATGTTTTGATATCAACAAACGTATTATATAAACATCGACCCATATTTACAAATTACACAGACGCATATAAACATGTCATCAGATGATAAATCAGGGACCTTTCTTTTCTATTGAAAGACACTGTGTACAACAACAGCGATGATGCACCTTCATATCGTCCATTATCATCCCTTCCAGAGAATGCTCCAGGAGAGCACACATGGCCCAGTTTGATGTTCAGTTGACATTATTGTATGGTTCAACACAGAGAGGGAGAAAAATGTTCCCTGCCTGAGAAGCAGCAGCTGATTGATCTCTCTCTCTTACTTTGTCCACCCAATAGCAAAATGTGAGACAATAAAATCCCTGAGTTATCTTGACCACTTGTGAAGGATTCCTAGTGAGGACTCATTGGAATCTCTCCACTGCTGGAAGCAAAGGGAGTTCAGCCAAATCCAACTATTCCACAAATAAATCCAATTACCAGCAGCTTGTGTGAGCAGAATAATTTCAAAGTCAGTAGAACATTTGGGACACTCTATCTTTTACCATTTGTTGTGAGTTCAACTTCCTGCATTTCATATTTTTCTCAAAAATGACCCAGTCTGAGTCCTATACAATTGGCCATAACACTAAACTGGCTACATTTAAAATTTGTTGTAATCGGTGGAGGAGTGGGACTGGAAAAGGACACAGTGACCCTCTAACATTTGTCGGAACATGAATGAGAAATACTTATTGAACTGTTTATGTGGCAATTCCCTTTATCAAACGTTTGTGGTGCCCGGATGTTTGCATTTGTTCAAAGTTGTGCTGTACTCAAACATTTGACAGACAAGCACATGCGACAAAATTGTATGCAGATTGAAAAGTGCTGCTGAAACTGCAATCAGAGCAGCTACGATCTTAGTGCCTTGTGGGGCAGTGACAACGTGTCTAATGACCCACTCCTGCTCCTCAGTCCTATGTTCCTATGTTCAATTCAGCCCCTCAAACCTCCTACACTGGTGCTGACGGAGTCATCTTGCTCCAAATACATGGTCCACAGTAACACAGGATCTCATGCAGTCCCTCCAAGCTGTCACACATCGTTTGCTGTGGGTTGGAAAATGTTACTGCAAAACCCAGGCTGGGTTCGAAAGACAACTCTGGTCTCTTTACAGAGTGTCTCCTCTCTGAAACTTGTGCTTCATTTGTTGGTCATGGTATAGACCCAGATTCACTGCGAATTCAGCCCCCAGACCTCACTAAGTGATGATTCATAAAGTACTTTGCTCTCTCTGATTGGAACGTTCAAGAACAGAACATGCAGGAAAATTACAACCATTAACTTTGTAACTACATAATATGAGAACATAAGGAACAGGATCAGGTCGTTCGGATAATCAAGACATTGTATACAATCATGGCCGATCTGCTGTTCGCATTAACTCATCTTTCATGTCCAATCCTTCACATCCTCCCAGCTCTCTGGCAGATCAAAAATCCATCTATCACCTTTTTTAAATACTTTCAGTGATGTAGCACCCCTAGCTCTCGAGACAAGATAATTCCTGACATTCACTACCCTCTGTGAGAGGAAAACACTCCCCATACAGACACCATCACCTATTGATATGAGGGGAACACATGGGCTCAGCAAAGAGAGGATAGCCTTGATATCAAGGCAGGATTTGACTGAAAATGTCTGAGAATTTGACTGAGAATTTGACTGGAAGTGCCATCTTATTTGAGCTTAATGGGAATCAGGTGTCCCCTCCCCACTGGCTGGGGTATTTCAGAGCACAAAGGAAGATGCCGTGGGTGGGAGCTGAAAATCTTCTCAGTTCGGGGAAGTCTCTTCGGGAGATCTTCAAAGTAGCTTCCTCAACACAAACATCTTCAGCTGCATCATCAATGTCTTTCCCCATCATAAGACCGGAGGTGGGGGTGGTCACTGAGGGTTACACAATGTTTAGAACATTTTGTCTCCCATCAGCTCCTGATGTAGCCTGTGTCCGTGTTCAGTAAGACCCGGGCAGCATTCAAGCTTTGCTGTTAAAGTGTTGGTAACATTCATGTAACAGTGCTGTCAGACACGGTGAAAAGAGGAGGTCATTCAACATCTCAAGCTGGATTTTGAATCACATGATGTTCAGTGTAGGATAACAAACCAAATGCACTATATTCAAAGTCTGACTCTCTCTCTCTCTCTCTCTCTCCCCCTGATCGATATAGGGAGTGGGGGTGGGGTGAGGGGAACGTCCTCAGAGGGTCTTGTAACTCGAGAAAAACAAGGCATGGATTTTATCACCGTATCAATATCTGTTCTGAACATCATGAGAGGCTGTCCATTCCTCTTAAATTTCAATGAAATCATCTTGTATTCTCTCAAAGCGCTAAAGAATATTCTTCATTCACACCTCATTTTACCACCATCCCAGGGATTAGTCTGGTGAAAAACGTGTGCACTCTCTCTGTGGCAGGGTGATTATTTCTTAAAAAGGAAAGACAATCTGTCCACAATGTCCCAAAGACTGCCTCAACAACACTCTTAGGTTTGATCACAATAATTTATTTTCCTCATTGAGACATCTCCGTTTCTTTCCTATGGCGTAAAAAGCCTTTACTTGTCGCTACACTGTGCCTGACGTGGAATTTAAAAGCTCCTTACATCTATATGTGAGCATCAACAAAGCCAACAGCAGAGTTGATGCGGGAGATGAACATCACACTCAGGGAAAGACTAAGAAAGAATGCACTTGAAATAAGGAATGGTCACCACATGAATGGAAATGAGCTGTAGGAATATGGGAAACAGGCAGAGGAAGGGAGTTATCATTCCTTTTGTTCTTCCCTCACAGGTCAGGCCAGCCTGCTATGCCTATCTTGAACTGAGTGGCTGGTTCAGCTGTTCCACTGGACAGTAAAGAGTAAAACACATTGCTGTGGGTTTGCAGTCACACAGAGACCTGATCAGGGAAGGATGACCCACTGCCTTCACTAAAGGACATGAGGCAAGCTGGTGGGCTTTTTATACTTAACGAAGATGGTTTCACTTCAAAGCCACAAATCTCCTTCATATTAACAGATTATTATTCTGTGGCTCTAGATCATGAGTCAATGACTTGAGCAAGATGCAGTATCTTGCCTTCAGACAGTTTCTGTGCAGAGAACAAGTTAAACATTTCAAAGGCAATTGTTTTGTGATTGACATGTGGTTAGAAGGGGCTTGAAACAGGTGATTCCGGATTTAACAGAGGCCCAAATGATGGTTTACTCAGAAGGTGCACTGTGGCTGAGGAGGAGTAGGGGTATCATGATGGTGGTATTGGACAGATTTAGCGAGTGGGGGGGGGGTATGGAGAAATAGATCTGTGCAGGGCTAGAAGGGTTATGGAGTTTTAGAGTTTTTCCTCGCATACTGGTGAGTCATTTGAAAGTAGTGATTTGCTCATTATAATTTCTAAGGAAAGGAATTTTTCTTTGGAGCTGAAAACAATGACTTCCACCTTTCCTAATTTTAATAACATGAACAACAATTCATTGTAACCTGCTTTAAAAGACAGAATAACTTACTAGGAATACCAACTATAGCAAGGATGGGGTAGTAAGCAGCTTGAATAACCATCAGCACATCATAGATCCGCCATACTAATGATATCCAAGGTTGGGAAAGCCAGTAAAGACTACTGGATAAACTCCTGTCCATGTTGGATCATTCAAGTCTAATGTTCTCAGATTCTGATCTCTCCTCCCTGTCTCTCTGGAGCTGCTGATCCCTGTTAGTACTGTCGGCGATGCTCCCACTCATTCTATGGGATAACACGTTGAACTGAATCCTTAATTAATAAAAGAGGCAAGCCCTCCAGTGACACATTTAGGATCCATGGAGACTGACATTAATCACAGTCACTGAACAAATAGCTGCAACCAACGCCTTTCAATTCAATACTGTTTTACTAAAATTCAAAATAATGATTAACATTTACACAGTCTGGATTGGATATGCGAGGGTGACTGAGGGAATGAATTTTGAGTCTGGTAGATTAATTGTGTGCAACCATTCAGTCTGCATTGGATATGGAAGTAATGCCAGAGGTTTATCGGACCACCAACATGTTTCTCTGCTTATAGATGGAAACATAGACCCTGTAACTACTGCTGAGGCATGACAATGTCAGTAAGAGATTGAGAGAACTTTTATAGGTCATGATCTGGAGAGAATATATATCTAAGACAGCGTGGGGTTATAACAGACATGTGGGGTTAACAGAGAATTGTACCTAAGAGACAATGGGGACTGCAGATGTTAGAGAATTAATTGTAGATAAAGCATGATAGTAGAGAAGACACAGTAGGTCAGGCAGCATCCGAGGAGCAAGAGAGTCAACGTTTCAGGCAGGGCCCTTCTTCAGAACTGCGAAGGAGTAAAGGGGCTGACAAATAAATGGGTGGTGAGGGTGAGGCTAGGGGAAAGGTTGGTGATAGGTGGGCGAAGCTAGAAGGTGATAGTGAGAGGTCGGTGGGGAGTTGGAGCAGATTGGTGGAAAGGAAGATGGACAGGTAGGTTCCCATGCGAGGGTGGATCTCAGTCGGAGGGTCGGATCTGGGATCTGGGTCGTCGAGGGGAGATTTGCAAATTAGTCAGTTCAATGTTCATGCCATGTGCTTGCCGGCTCCCGAGGCAGAAGATGAGGTGTTCCTGGCAACATCCTGGTATATCTCTTCTGAACCCTCTTCAGCTTAATAATCTCCTTCCAATAACAGAACTGCGCACAGTACTGCAGAAGAGGCTTCATTAATGTCCTGCACTATCTCAGCATGACTTCTCAATTTCTAACCACAAAAGTCTGAGCAAATAAATAACCTTAAACACCTTGTCTATAAGTGCCACAAACTTCTGTGAATTCGAGCTGCACCTGTGGGTCCCTCTTTTCTACAACGCTACCAACGCACTACTATTAATTGTACAAGCCCCCCGTTTTTTATTTCACCAAAATGCAATACCTCGCATTTATCCAAGTTAAACTGAATTGCCACACCTCAGCCCAGTGAGTGATATTACTGCCCCCTCACCCTCCTACTTCAGGTTTAAAAGACCGTCCCCTCTCCAGAAGGCCTACAAACACAGGCCTTGAGTTTCCCAAAGACCAAGAGCTTGATTTGCTTTGAGCAAGCAGAGGGAGGAGAGGGTAAGAAGAGGCTGGAAAGTAAACGGATGCCTTGTATCACTTAATAATTTCAGGAAGAGGGAAGTCACATGTGAGAATTGGAAATAGCGGCTAGTGATTTTTGGCCAGAAATTGTGCTCTTTCCTCACCTCTGGTGTTCAGTATTGATATCTATTCGAGATCCCTCATCGTGCAGAGTGTTTCTGCACGATTGCTTGCCCTAATATTGAATATTACAGATAATAGCTATGTAATCTGGAAATCATAGCCAAGCAATTAAAGAAGTTCATTGTTCATCTCGATGGCAGAGTACATGCACTCATCATCCTATAGTTGAGGCTAATATCTTTTATTTGTTTAACAATGAGAACTGTTGCCTGTGTTGTTCAGTAATGTTAATCAGAATGTAATATATCCATATAGAGCTGAAAACTGACACTTAAAATATGACTAAAATTCTGGGCATGGTTTAAGTCTTGTGTCGTGGTTCATACACCTGCCCCTGGGTCAGAGCTCTGAATTCGATTCCCTTCAATGAACTTGTGGCAGTGTCACTTTCTCTGGAAAAGATGATCCCGATTCTGTTGTGGGGGTGTGTCAGAGTACATTCAAAGAAAGCTGATGATCAAACACACAGGAGAATCATGTTGCAGCTTTAGGGGCTATTGTTGAGTGGTGGTAGTGCCGCGACATCTGAGCCTTAAGGTTTACATCCCACAGAGATGTTTCATTATATGTCTGAGCCCATGGGTTAAAATGATTTTTGAAATGTGACTTGATGGTGTCCATGCAACGACTGCACAAAACACTTCATAGGACAAACAGGGAGACAGCTAATGATCCGCATCCATGAACACCAACTAACCACGAAACGACACGACCAGCTATCCTTAGTAGCCCACACTCGCAGATGACAAGCAATATGAGTACGACTGGGACAACACTACTATTATAGGACAAGCCAAACAGAGAACAGCCAGGGAATTCCTATTCGCATGGCACTCATCCACAGATTCTATCAACAAACAGATCGACTTGAACACAATATACCGGCTACAGAAACGGACAGCTTGACCCAACAACAGAAGCGGCAGAGACAAACCACTATAAATGCCGGAGAAAACATCACAGAAGCGCTTCACAGGAGGCTCCCAAGCACTGAGGATGTCACTTAGACAGGGGACGAAACGTCTGCAACATAAATTCACTGCTCGGCGAACAGAACCACAATAAGTATACACAAAAGCGCAGACAAACCACCCTCCACCACCACTTGTCTCCTGCCAGTAAACAGTTGTACACCGAAACACACACACACACACACACACAACCCTACACCACTAAGTTGTTTCCTACTATTGATCAGATATACACAGAAACACACACACAATCCCCCTCTACTACTCTGTCTCCTGCCATTAAACAGAAACACATAGCAATGGACACACACAACCCTCTAACAACACACTGTCTCCTGCCATTGAACAGATATATGCAAACACACACACACACACACACACACACACACACACACACACACACAACCCTCCACCGCCGCCCTTCCCCCCACCACTGAACAGGAATATTCAGAAACACATACACACCAACCTGCACCAATACCTGTCTCCTGTTATTAAATAATTATAGACAGAAACACAAGCACACAACCTTCCACCACTATCCCGTCTCATGCCATTAAACAAATATATGCAGAAACACACACACAACCCTCCAGCAGCACGCTGTCTCCTTCAATTAAATAGATATACACGGAAACACACACACACAACCCTCCACCAAAACCATGTTTCCTGCCATTAATCAGATATACACTAAAACACACAACACAACCCTGCACCACCACGTTGCCTCCCGCTATTAAGCAGCTATACACAGAAACACACACACACACAACCCTCCACTAACATCCTGTCAATGAACAGATATACGCAGACACACACACAAAACTCTAAACCACCTTTCTGTCTCCTGCCATGAAACAAATATAACAAAAACACACACACAAGACACTCCATGACCACCTTGTCTCCTGTGATTAAACAGATCTATACAGAAACACACACACACAAACCTCCACGAACATCCTGTCTGCTGCCATTACACAGATATACACACAAACACACATGCACACACAATCCTTGACACCCAATTTGTTTCCTGTCATTAAACAGATATACACAGAAACGCACACACATCCCTCCACGACCACCCTGTCTCCTGCAAATAATCAGATATACACAGAAAAACACACACACAACCTTCCACCGTCGCCCTGCCTCCCACCGTTAAACTGCGATATGCAGAAACACATACACACGAACCAGCACGAAAACCTGTCTCTAGTTATTAAACAGTTATAGGCAGAAACACAAGCACACAACCTTCCAACACCACCACCCTGTCTCCTGCCATTAATCAAATATATGCAGAAACACACACACACACACACACACACACACAACCCTCTACCATCACGCTGTCACCTTCCATTAAACAGCTTTTTGCAGCAGAGAGGGCGACAGCTGGGTGGAAGTGAAGTCGGAGCACAAAGCCGGTCAGGAAGGTAAGTACTTGTTATTTGAGTGGAGAAGGAACCCGAGACAATACACGTGTAGCGTCTCCCACCCTCCCTCCACCTCTAACCTAAAAAAAAGTAAGCTACTTGGTGTTCTTGTTTTGGGGACTAAGTGTAGAGTTATGGCAGCGCAGGCAGTGGAATGTTCCTCCTGTAGGATGTTGAGGTAGGGGGTGACCACCGATGCTCCTGCCAACTTCATCTGCAGGAAGTGCAGCCAGCTCCAGCTCCTCACAGACCGCGTTAGGGAACTGGACCTGGAGTTGGATGAACTGAGAATTATTCGAGAGGCTGAGAGGATGATAGATGGAAGCTACAGGGACATAGTTATGCCAGAGAACAGAGGTAGCTGGGTAACAGTTAGAAGTGGGAGGGGGAGGAAGCAGGCAGTGCAGGGATCCCCTGTGGCCGTTCCCCCCAACAAGAAGTATCCCGCTTTGGATACTGTTGGGGGGAACGGCCTAGCAGGGGTAAGCTGCATGACCGGTCTCTGGCACAAGGTCTGGCTCTGAGGCTCAGAAGGGAAAGGGGGAGAGGAGGAGAGCACTAGTATTAGGAGACTCTGTAGTTAGAGGGACAGACAGGCGGTTCTGTGAACATGGGCGAGACTCTCGGTTGGTTTGTTGCCTCCCGGGTGCCAGGGTCCGAAACGTCTCGGACCGTGTCTTCAGAATCCTTAAGGGAGAGCGTGTGCAGCCAGAAGTTGTGGTTCATTTTTTAAACAACGACATAGGTAAGAAGAGAGGTTGGGAAGTCATTCAGAGGCTCAGGGAGTTAACCTGGAAGCTAAAAGCTAGGACGGACAGAGTCGTCATCTCTGAGTTGTTGTCGGTGCCACGTGACAGTGAGGCAAGGAATAGGAATAGGGGGAGAGTGCACGTGGCTGCAAGGATGGTGTAGGAGGGAGGGCTTCAGGAATTTGGACTGCATTCTGGGGAAAGTGGGACCTGTACAAGTAGGACGGGTTGCGCCTGAACCAGAAGGGCACCAATATCCTGGGAGGTAGGTATGCTAGAACTCTTCGGGGGGGAGGGTTTAAACTAATTTGGCGGGGGATGGGATCCGTCCTTGTAATCCAGCAAGTAGGTTAGCTGTTTTTCAGGATGTCCAAGAATGTAGGGAGGCTGTGGACAAGGTAGCACTGACAGGGAATATTTGTGGACACAGAAATGGGATCAAGTGTGTATACTTCAACGCAAGGAGTATCAGAAATAAGGTGGGTGAACTTAAGGTGTGGATTGGTACTTGGGACTACGATGTTGTGGCCATCATGGAAACGTGGATAGATGAGGGACAGGAATGGTTGTTGGAGGTTCCTGGTTACAGATGTTTCAGTAAGATTAGGGAGGGTGTTAAAAAAGAGGGGGTGTGGCGTTGCTAATTAGAAATGGTATAACGTCTGCAGAAATGCAGTTCGAGGGGGATTTGCCTTTGGAGGTCGTATGGGCTGAAGTCATAAATAAGAAAGGGGTATTCACCTTGTTGCGTGTTTACTATAGCCACCCCACCCCCCACCCCACCCCCCCCCCCCACCCCCACCCCCAATAGCAGCAGAGATGTGGAGAAACAGATTGGGAAACAGATTTTGGAAAGGTGCAAAAGCCACAGGGTATTAGTCATGGGCGATTTCAACTTCCCAAATATTGATTGGAAGCTCTTTAGATGAAGAAGATTAGATGGGGCGGTGTTTGTGCAGTGTGTCCAGGAAGCTTTTCTAACTCAGTATGTAGGTTGTCCGACCAGAGGGGAGGCCATATTGGATTTGGTACTCGGTAACGAACCAGGGCAGGTGACGGGCTTGTTCGTGGGCGAGCATTTTGGTGATGGTGACCACAATTCTGTGACTTTCATCTTGGTTATGGAGAGAGATAGGTGCATGCAACAGGGTAGGTTTTACAATTGGGGGAAGGGTAAATATGATGCTGCAAGACAGGATCTGAGGAGCATAAGTTGGGAGCATAGGATGTCAGGGAAAGATGTCATTGAAATGTGGAACTTTTTCAAGGAACAGATACGACGTGTCCTTGATTAGCATGTACCTGTCAGACAGGAAAGAGATGGTCGTGTGAGGGAACCTTGGTTGACGATGGAGGTTGAATATCCAGTAAAGATGAAGAAGGAGTCTTACATAAGGCTGAGGAAACAAGGTTCAGACAGAGCGTTGGAGGGATACAGGATAGCCAGGAGGGAGCTGAAGAAATGGATTATGAGAGCTAAGAGAAACATGAAAATCTTTGGCGGGTCGGATCAAGGATAACCCCAAGCCCTTTTATGTGTATGTGAGAAACATGAGAATGAAGAGAACGAGGGTAGTTCTGATCAAGGTATGTCGTGGTAGGCTGTTTATTGAGTCAGAAGAGATAGGAGAGGTCTTGAATGAGTACCTTTCTTCAGTATTTACAAATGAGAGGGACCGTATTGTTGATGAGGAGAGTATGAAACGGACTGGTAAGCTAGAGGAGATATTTGTTAGGAAGGAATTTGAACAACTTGAAGATAGACAAGTTTCCCGGGCCTGACGGGATATATCCTAGGATTATGTGGGAACCAAGAGAGGAAATTGCAGAGCCGTTGGCTATGATCTTTTGGTCTTCACTGTCAACGGGGGTGGTACCAGGGGACTGGAAAGTGACGAATGTTGTGCCCCTGTTCAAAAAAAGGGAATAGGGATAACCACGGGAATTACAGGCCAGTTAGTCTTACTTCGGTGGTAGGCAAATTAATGGAAAGGGTACTGAGGGATTGGATTTATGAGTATCTGGAAAGACACTGCTTGATTAGGGACTGCCAGCACGGAATTGTGAGGGGTCTGTCTTGCCTTACAAGTCTTACTGAATTCTTTGAGGAGGTGACCAAACCTGTGGATGAGGGTAGAGCAGTGAATGCAGTGTACATGGATTTTAGTAAGGCATTTGATAAGGTTCCCCATGGTATGCTTATGCGGAAAGTCAAGAGGCATGGGATAGTGGTAAATTTGGCCAGTTGGATAGAGAACTGGCTAACCGGTCGAACAAAGAGAGTGGTGGTAGATGGTAAATATTCAGCCTGGAACCCGGTTACAAGTGGAGTTCCGCAGGGATCAGTTCTGGGTCCTCTGCTGTTTGGAAGTTTTATTAATGACTTGGAAGAGGGAGTCGAAGGGTCGGTCAGTAAATTTGCAGATGATACGAAGATTGGTGGAGTTGTGGATAGTGAGGAGGGCTGTTGTCGGCTGCAAAGGGACTTAGATATGATGCAGAGCTGGGCTGAGGAGTGGCAGATGGAATTCAACCCTGTCAAGTGTGAGGTTGTCCATTTTGGAAGGACAAATAGGAATGTGGAATACAGGGTTAACGGTTAGGTTCTTAGTAATGAGGAGGAGCAGAGGGATTTTGGGGTCTATGTTCATAGCTCTTTGAAAGTTGCCACTCAGGTGGATAGAGCTTGTAAGAAGGCCTATGGTGTATTAGCGTTCATTAGCAGAGGGATTGAATTCAGGATCGTTAGGTGATGTTGCAGCTGTACAGGACCTTGGTAAGGCCACATTTGGAGTAGTATGTGCAGTTCTGGTCGCCTCACTTTAGGAAAGATGTTGAAGCTTTGGAGAGGGTGCAGAGAAGATTTACCAGGATGTTGCGTGGAATGGAGAATAGGTCGTATGAGGATAGGTTGAGAGTGCTAGATCTTTTCTCATTGGAACGGCGAAGGATGAGGGGTGACTTGATAGAGGTTTATAAGATAATCAGGGGACTAGATAGAGTAGACAGTCAGAGAATCTTTCTCCGGGTACAACAGTGTTTCAAGGGACATAAATTTAAGGTGAAGTGTGGAAGGTATAGGGGGAATGTCAGGGGTAGGTTCTTTACCCAGAGAGTGGTGGGGGCATGGAATGCACTGCCTGTGGGAGTGTCAGAGTCAGAATCATTGGTGACCTTTAAGCGGCAATTGGATAGGTACATGGATAGGTGCTTAAGCTAGGAAAAATGATCGGCACAACTTCGTGGGCCGAAGGGCCTGTTCTGTTCTGTATTGTTCTATGTTCTATGTTCTAGGTATGCACAGAAACACACACACAAAACCCTCCACCACACCCTGTTTCCTGCGATTAATCAGACATACATTGAAACACGCAACACTACTATCCATCACCACGCTGTCTCCCGCTATTAAGCAGATGTACACAGAAACACACACAAACACAACCCTCCACTAACACCCTACCTCCTGTCAATAAAGAGATATACACAGAAACACACAAAACTAAACCACCTCCGTCTCCTGCCATTAAACAGATATACATGGACACACAAGCCTCCACGAACACCCTGTCTGCTGCCATTACACAGATATTCACACACACACACATACACAAACACACACACGCGTCCATCACACACTTTCCGGTAATTAAGCAGATATAAACAGACACACACATCACGACTCCATCACCCTGACCCCTGCCATTGAGCAGATATACACAGAAATGCACCCACAATCCTCGACTCCATAACCCTGTTTCCTGTCATGAAATAGATATACACAGAAACAAACACACACAAACTCTCGACCACCACCATGACTCCTGCCCTTAAACAGATATACACAGAAACACACACACAACCTTCCACGAACACCCTGCCGTTCAACAGATATTCACAGAAACACTCATACATAACAACCCTCCGCCACCACCCTGTCTCCTGCCAGTAACCACATAGACACAGAAATACAGACACTCTACATTCCACCACCACACTGTCTCTTGCCATTAAATATACACAGAAACACACACAGACACCACCCTCCTCCACCACCGTGTCCTGCAATTAAACAGATACATAGAGAGACATACGCACATATTTCCAGCACCACCCTGTCTCCTGTCATTAAACAGTTATAGCTGAAAATGTGTTGCTGGAAAAGCGCAGCAGGTCAGGCAGCATCCAACGAGCAGGAGAATCGACGTTTCTGGCATGAGCCCTTCTTCAGGAAAGTGATTTCTGCTCATGCCCGAAACGTCGATTCTCCTGCTCCTTGGATGCTGCCTGACCTGCTGCGCTTTTCCAGCAACAGATTTTCAGCTCTGATCTCCAGCATCTGCAGTCCTCACTTTCTTCATACATAGAAACACGCACACACACTATCCTCCACCTCCACTCTGTGCCCAGCCCTTAAATAGATGTATACAGAAACATGCACACAACACTCCACAAACACCCTGCCTCCTGCCATTAAACAGGTACACACAGAAATAAACCCACAACCCTCCATCACCACCCTGTCTCCTACTATTAAACAAATAGACACAGAAACACGCACACACAACCCTACATCACCACTCTGTCTTCTGGCATTAAACAGATATGCACAGAAACACACACACAGACCTCCACCACCACCCTGTTCTCCTGCCAAAGAGCCGATATACACAGAAATACGCACAGAAAACCATCGACTACCAGCCTGCCTCCCACCCTGAAACAGATATACACACACATACAGAACCCTCCACCACCATCCTGTTTGCTGCCATTAATCAGATACACACTCACACACTCACACACTCACACTCTCTCACTCTCTCACTCTCTCACTCACTCACACCTCCCCAATCACACTCACACCTCACACTTCCCCAATCACACTCACACCTCACACCTCCCGAATCACACACACACCTCCCCAATCACACACTCTCTGGTGATTAAACAGAAACTCACCCAGCTCGACACCAACACCCTGTCTCCTGCCATTACATACACACACACACGCACACACACACACACCCCTTGAACAGCAATTTGTTTACTGTCATTTAGCAATTAAACAGATATTTGCAGAAATATACAGACAACTCTCCATCACCACCCGGTCTCCTGTCAAACAGATATACACAAAAACACGCACACCCATTCCTCCAACACCACACTGTCTCCTGCAATTAAACAGAGATACACAGAAACACACACACAACACTTCACTACCACTTTGTTTGCTGCCATTAAACAAATATACACAGAAACACACACAACCCTCCACGACCACCCTATCTACATTCATTAAACAGTTACATACAGAAGCACACACTCACTAACCTCCAAAACCACCCTGTCTGCTGCAATTAAACAGATATTTACAGAAATATCCAGATAAGCCTCCACAACCACACTGTCTCCTATCATTAAACAGATATACACAAAAACACGCACACACCATCCTCCACCACAACTCTGTCTCCTGCCATTAAACAGATATACATAGAAATACACACACAACCGTACACCACCACTTTGTTTTCTGCCATTAAGCAGATACGCACAGATACACATGCACAACCATCAATGGCCACCATGTCTCCTGCCATGAAACAGACGTACTCAGAAACAAACGCCAACCTCCACCAACAGCCTGTCTCCTGCAATTAAACAGGTATACACAGAAACACACACATAGAGAACCCTCCACCACTACCCTGCTTGCTGCCATAAATCAATTATACACAGAAACACACACGACCTTCCACTACCATCCTGTCTCCTGCCATTAAACAGCGATACACAGAAACACACTCACGACACTACACCAACACGTTGTTTTCTGCCATTGATCACATGTGCACAGAAACACATAAAAACCTCCACTACATCCATCTATCCTGAAATTCAATAGATATCTACAGAAACACACACACTCAACCCTCCACCCTGTCACCTGACATTAAACCAATGTACGCAGAAGCACACACACAACCCTCCACCACCACCTTACTTCATACCATTAAGTAGACATGCACACTAACACGCTCCACTACACTACACTCCACCACCGCCCTGTCTCCTGCCACTAAACAGATATACATATAAACACACACACATATACAGAACCCTCCACCACCACCCTGTTTGCTGCCATTAATCAGATATACATATAAACACACACACACAACCCTCCACCATCACACACTCTCTGGTGATTAAGCAGATATAAACAGAACCACAAACACTTCTCAACACCATCACCCTGTCTCCTGCCTTTAAACAGACATGCACAGAAAAACACACACAACCCTCCACCACAACCCTGTCTCCTGCCATTAAACAAATATACGTAGAAATACACAAACACACAACTGTTTGCCACCACATTGTTTTCTGCCATTAAGCAGATATACACAAAAACTCACGCACAACCTTCAACCGCCACCATGCCTCCTGCCATGAAACAGATATAATCAGAAACAAACACATACTACCCTCCACCACCAGCCTGTCTCCTGCAATTAAACAGATATACACAGAAACACATATACCACCCTCGACCACCACTCTCTCTCCTGCCAGTAAACAGATATACACAGAAACACACATACAGCCTTCAATGAACACCCTGCCTACTGACCTTAAACAGATACATACAGAAACACACATACATACACAACCCTCCACCATCACCCTGTCTCCTGCCAGTAAGCACACAGACAGACACTCTACCGTCCACCAACCCTGTCTCCTGCCATTTAATAGATATACGCAGAAACACACACAACAAAAAAACACACAGACAATGACACACACACACCAAACTGTCTCGTGCTGTTAAGCACATATGCAGAGAAACGCATACACACTCAGAAAAACCTCCTTCACCACCCTATACACGGAAACACACACAATCAACCTTCCACGACCACCCTGCCTACTGCCCTTAAACAGATATACACAAAAACGCACATACAGGCACAACCCTCCACCACCACCCTGTCTCCTGCCATTAAATAGATATACACAGAAACACACGCACGCACAATATTCCATGAACAACGTGCCTCCTGACATTAAGCAGATAACACACAGACAACCGTCCATGACCACCCGATCTCCTACCATTGAACAGATATACACAGAAACACACACCACCACCCTGTCTCCTGCCATTAGGCACATATACACCGAAACACACACACAACCCTCTACCACCACCCTGTTCTCCTGCCATTGAGCAGATATACACAGAAATACACACGCACAACCCTCTACCACCACCCTGTCTCCAGCCCTTAAATAGCTATATGCAGAATCTCACACACCCCTCCACGATAACCCTATCTGCTGCCATTAAACAGAGATACACAGAAACACACACACACAAAAACCCTCCACCACCAACCTATTCTCTTTCCATTGAGCAGATATGCACTGAAGTACACACACAACCTTCGACCACCACCAGTCAGTCTCCTGTCATTAAACAGATATGTACAGAAAACACACACAACCCTGCACCACCACCCGGTCACTGACCATTAATCAGACGTACACAAACAACCCTCCATCAACACTGTTTCCAGGCATTAAGCAGGTATATACAGAATTGGCTGGCTGACAGAAAGCAGAGAGTGGCTGTAGATGGAATGTATTCTGCCTGGACGACAGTGTTAAGTGGGGTCTCGCAGGGCTCTGTACTTGGGCCTCTGCTCTTTGTAGTATTTATAACTGATTTGGATGAGGAGGTTGAGGGGTGGGTTTGTAAATTTGCAGATGACACAACGTTTGGAGGTGTCGTTGAAAGTATAGAGGACAATGCAGGCTGCACCACGACATAGAATGCAGAGCTGGGCTGAGAAATGGCAGATTGAGTTCAACCTGGATAAATGCGAGGTGATGCATTTTGAATAGTGGAACTCGAATGTTGAATATAGGATTAAAGACAGGATTCTTGTCGGTATGGAGTAACAGAGGGATCTTGGTGTGCAAGTACATATATTCCTCAAAGATGCCACACAAGTGGATAGGGTTGTGAAGAAAGCATATGGTGTTTTGGCCTTCATTAACAGGGAGATAGAGTTTAAGAGCCGTGGGGTTTTGCTGCAGCTCTACAAGTCCCTGGTGCGGCATACTTGGAATATTGTGTCCAGTTCTGGTCGTACTACTATAGGAAAGATACAGAGGCTTGGGAAAGGGCGCAAAGAAGGTTACCAGGATGCTGCTTGGACTGGAGGGCTTGCTTTATTTAGAATGATTGAATAGGCTCGGACGTTTCTCTCTGGAGAGAAGGAGGAAGAGAGGTGACCAGACAGAGGTGTACAAAATAATGAGGAACAGATAGTCAATAGCCAGAGAATTTTCCCCATGGCTAGAATGACTGGTATTAGAACTCATAGTTTGAAAATATAAGGAGGAAGGTATGAAGGAGATGTCAGAGGTTTTTTTTGCACAGTTGTGAATGCATGGAATGCGTTACCAGTGGTAGTGGTGGAAGCAGGGTCATTGGGGACATTTAAGCGACTGCTGGACATGCACATGCATAGCAGTGAGTTGAGGGGTGCATAGGTTGTTACTATATTATACATTAGGATTAGATCTCGGCACAACATCGTGGGTCAAAGGGACTGTTCTGTGCTGTACGTTCTATGTTCTATGTTCTCTGACAAGTGTCAGTCGACCTCTGACAAACTAATGCCAACTGCAAAAGATGTTTAAAAACTTCATTGAGTTGAAAAGTTGGCAGCACTATAATTACGTTTTGGTCATTGTTGATTTTTTTTTCCATGATGGGTTGAAGCTTGCCCCACTTCCAACGCTACTGCTAAAATTGTTGTCATTGAGTTGAAAAGTTGGCAGCACTATAATTACGTTTTGGTCATTGTTGATTTTTTTTTCCATGATGGGTTGAAGCTTGCCCCACTTCCAACGCTACTGCTAAAATTGTTGTAAATATTTTACTCAAGGAGATTATTACCTGTTTTGGTATTAGCTTTTGTCTACGTTCTGACAATGCCCCCCATTTTATTGGAGATATTAATGAGGAATTATGCTCTCATTTTGGGATCCACCACCAACTTCATTGTGCTTATTGCCCACAGGCTGCAGGGTTCGTGGAGCATGGTGACCAGAGTCTGAAAACTAAACTTACCAAATGGACTTCTGAGACAGGTCTTTCCTGGGTTAGGTTGGTGCCTCTGGTATGGTTCCACCTACAGTAAACACCTGTGGGGAAACCTCGCTTGTCCCCAGCCGAAATCATCCGAAGTTGAGCTGTCCTCTCA
Source organism: Chiloscyllium punctatum (assembly GCF_047496795.1). NCBI lineage: Eukaryota > Metazoa > Chordata > Chondrichthyes > Orectolobiformes > Hemiscylliidae > Chiloscyllium > Chiloscyllium punctatum. Next base: position 49,500,525 of record NC_092785.1, read on the forward strand.
CATTGGAATGATGCCTCCTCCCGTATTCATTTCAAACACATGACTGAGGATATATCCTCCTGGGTTCTTTCTTTGACCAAAGTTTGGGAGATCTTCACTCTAAGGTCGGTGCTGCTCTCCTCCCTCAACAATATCCCAACTGTTGAATTTCCCAACTCTTTTATTCTCATCATGATTTGGACAGGCTGCAGCCACCAACCTCAATGGCAAGGGCCCTTCCAGGGTCTCCACACCAGCCTGACTGCTGTAAAGTTCGCCGTGCATTCCGCCTGGGTTCACCTTCATTACTCCAAGGTCATTAGATGAGCCCCTTCCGGGATGAGGGGCGGTGGTTGTGGTGGTGGTGATGATGGAGATGGAGACGACGGGAACTGGAGAACGAACCGGAATCAGTTGATAACAAACCAGACTACTATGATATAGCTGCAAGTTTCGAATCGTAATTCATCTTATGTTTTACATTCCCTAATCCTTAATGCAGAACGACCATTAAGATGAAGATCGAACTTACCCTGTTGTGTGGACTCGTTGTCGCTGGCATTAGTGCTGAAGAGGGGACTGTTTACCTGTGTGATCCTGAGCAACCAGAAACTGCGCCCCGTTTAAGCTGAAACGATGTCCTTACGTGCCCGAAAAAACTGATTCCTTAGATACATGGAATGTTACCAAGAATGACTGCCGCAATAGTCAACTGCACCAAGACGATCGAAACGTTCATTTAAAGAACAAGTCTCAATGGGCTTTACCCTGTCAAGGTGTTTTGTGCCACTTTGATTTCAGTTATGCTTTCGGTGTTTCTGGTAAGCGTTGCCTCTACTCAAAGAGGCCTAAATCGGCCCATCGCAAAAGAGAAAGGGGGAGATGTCGTCCTTCACTAACAATTTGCTTTTGCAAAGTCATCATAAAATATTCAGCCATCATGAAGTGGTGCGTTACATCCTCACATCAGCAAATAACTCTTTGACCCCTTTCCCCCTCTTGAATCCAAACTACAGAGTATGGAATACCTGTTAGGCATTTATCAGATATAATCTTTCCTTTGATTATTACTTATCCCCACTTGCTAGCCTGTGGAATTCCTATAATAAGTCCAGGGAAACCTATCCAATTTGTTACAACTGTACAGGATGGGGAAGCACTGAAGTGAATGTGACTGTTTATTCCACGTGAATTTGTCCAATGCACCAACTGCTACTGCTTCCCTGTGGCGCCTCACATCTCATGAATATGCCTACTGGAGGAATGTGTCTCTGTTATTGTGGATATTCAGGCTCTTTGTGGTATTTAATGGCACACCCTTAACAGCACTTCCATCTTCTCAATTGCGGGGTGGAATGAACCAATCTGGGACAATAATCACATCTCTTACTGAAAGACCCAGCACTTTCACCCTAAGAGCCCAGTGCGATCATATTTTGCAGCTATGGACTAACTATACTTTCAGGGTTGTCACAAAGACAGGCTTACTTCATATTGGGAAGCCCATCAATTATCTAAACTAAACCTGGATATTATTTTTGTCAGCCAAGGCAAAGTGACGAACTTCATTGTTCTAAATGAAATAGGTAATTCCTGTGCTGTAGCTGATAGGGCAGTTTTCATAACTACTGTTCCCTGCCCAACTACGTGGGAATGGGGCAGGGGTTTCCCTACTAAACGTTCAGTTTGACCTGTATTCTGCGCGCATTGGAGGGGTGGTAAGGCTTTGGGTAACAGTAAAGTCCCGCTTCTGGCTTACACATTTCTCAGTACCTTTTCCTGTGGAGGATCTGCAGGAATTATTAGCCATCTAAATTGAAACTATCGTATTTATGGTCTAACCCGCTTGGGCAAGGAGACCGTTTGGACTTAGCAGGAGGTAAGGATATGCTCTTAGAATTACGTCTATCTCGTCAGCAAAACCGGTGTGTCCTCGATTACCTAAACGGCAAACAGGGTCGGGCTTGTTGCATAGTAAAGGGCAAGTGTATGATGGGGATTACTGACCTCCTAGAGAACATTACCAAGCAGGTAGATAGCATCTGCAACTTTGACAATCAAATGATAGAAGCCACTGCATGGCGAGATGATGTGGGCTGCTCTATCCACGAGTGTCCCCCGAGAGTAATATGGTGTGGGATGGTATAGCCCAGAGTGTGCCCCTGACAATGACGTGGTGTGGGCTGGTATAAGCCGGAGTGTCCCCCTGACAGTGGCATGGTGTGAGCTGATGTAGCCCAGAGTGTCCCCCTGACAGTGACGTGGTGTGGGCTGGTATAAGCCGGAGTGTCACTGTGTCACTGACTTGAATGGAATGTCATTGAATCATAGATTGATCGAGCGTGGGAACTGGCCCTTCGGCCCAAACTGGTCCGTGCTGACCATGCTGCACACTCAACTAATTCCAATTGCCCACATTTGAACCATATCACTCTCAACCCTTCCCATCTATGTATCAATTCATTTGTTTTACATGTTGCTATTGTACCTGCCTCAACCACTTTTTCTGGCAGCCCATTCCATTTCAAAAATATTCTCTGCATAATGAAGCTGGCCCTCTGGTCTTCTTAAATCTTTCCCCTCTCACCTAAAAAAAAATGCCCTGTAGTTTTCAGTCCGTAATCTCTGTGAAAATGACTCTATGCATTCATCCTGTCTTTGGCCAGCGTAATATTATGCATCTCCATAAAAAAAACCCTCATTCCCCTACATTCCAAGGGATGATATCCGAACTTGGCCTCCTTATACCGCTGGCCTATTCGACCTGACAAAATTCTTGCCAAACTTCTTTGCACTCGTTTCAGGTTAACAGGATGACCAAAACTGTACACAATGCTCCAAGTGTGGCCTCACCAACGACTTACAGAATGGAAGCATAATGTCCTAACTCCTATATTCAATGCTTTGAACGTCGAAGGCCGGCATGCTAAATGCCTTCTTTACCGCCCTTTTTACACGTGACGCCTCTTCCCGTGAAATATGGACTTGTGATCCGAGGTCCCTCTGTTCCACAACACTCCTCAGAACCTAACCATTTACTGTATAAATCCTATCTTTGTTTTACTTTCCAAAGTGTAACACCTCCGACTTATCTGTATTTAATCGCAGTTGTCAATCCTCAGCTCACTTCCCCATCAGATTAAAATCCCTCTATTATTTCTGATAATGTTCATCGCTATCAACGATACCTCCTATTTGTATCATCCATAAATGTAATAACCTTCTTGGGAGTACTTGGAGTATGTTGTGCAGCTTTGGGCCCCTTATCTCAGAAGAGATGTACTGGCCTTGGAATGTGCTCAGAGGAGTTTCACGAGAATGGTCCCAGGAATGAAAAGCTTGACATATGAGGAAACTTTGAGAACTCTGGATCTTTACCCAATGGATTTTAGAAGGATGAGAGGAGATTTCATTGAAATATACTGAATAGTCTGGACAGAATGGATGTTGTGAAGATATTTCCATTGGTAAAATAGGCTAGTACCCGAGGGCACAGCCTTAGAGTAAATGGAACAGCTTTTAGAACGGAGATAAAGAGAAACTTCTTCAGCCAGAGAGTGGGGAATCCATGGAATTCAATGCCACAGAAGGCTGTGGAGGCCAGCTTACTGAGTATATATAAGACTGAGATGGACAGGCTCTTCATTGTCAAGAGGATCAAGGATTATGGCGAGAAAGCAGAAGAATGGAGTTAAGAAACTTACCAGCCATGACTGAATAGTGGAGCAGACTCGATGGGCTGAATATTTCAATTTCTGTTCCTATGTCTTATGGCCGTCATCATGCCTTGTATATTCACATTCAGAACATTTCTGTAAATAACAAATAACAAAGGTCTCAGCACTGACACCTGTGGCACTAGTTATAGACCTCCAGTCTGAGAAACAATCTTCAACCATTACCCTCTGCTTCTTACCATTGAGCCAATTTTGAATCCAATTAGCTAGCTCTCTCTGGATCGCATGTCACCTAAACTCACTGACTAACCTGCCGTATGGGACCTTGTCAATCGTCTTACTAAAGTCCATATACAGATAATCCATTGTCCCATCCATATCTATTCTCGCGATTATCTCTTTGAAACAATTTAAAAGATTTGTCAGACATGATTTCCCACACACTAATCCATGCTGACTATTTCTAATCAGTCCTTGGATTTCCAAATGTTGGTTCATCCTGTCTCTCATTATCGTCTCCAACAACTTGCCTAACTCTGATGTTCCACTCACTGACTAAGAGCTCCCTGGTTTGTCTTTGCTACCTTTCTTAAACAATGGAACCACTCCCAGTGACAAACGATGAAGCAAAAATCTGTGCAAGGGCCTGTGCAATTTCTTCCCTAGCCTCCCATAACATCAGTCAATTGATATGTTCTTGCCCAGGGGATTTATTCACCTTATTGTGCTTTAAGGTAGCAAATGCCTCCACTCTGGTAATATGCATTCAGTTCAAAACATTCCCACTTGTTTTCCTTATTTCTTTAGTATGCATCATTTGATCCTGATTATACATGGAGGAGAAATATTTATTAAACAATTTCTCCCCCCCCCCACCTCTTGGTGATTCCACACAAGGACAGCCATGCTCATCAGTAAGGGGACCTCCTCTATCCTGAGTCACGCTTCTACTCTTAATATGGCTAGAGAACCTCTTGGGATTATCTTTCACCTTTTCTGAGCGATCCATGTCATGTCCTTTTTTAAGGCTTTGGATTCCCCTGTTAAGGCTGCTTCTACACTTTGATTAGTCATCTCAGGATTGACTTAAGCCCGATATCTTAAACCCAATGTATGCCTTCTTTAAGGTCCTTACCAGATCCTCAATATCCCTCGCCATCTAAGGATCAGGTTCCCCCTCAAACACCGTCTATCTAATGAAAATAATCCTTATTTGTTCAATCTCTCTTCATGGCTGGCACCCTACACACCAGGCAACATGCTGGTGAACCTCCTCTGCATCCTCTCCAAAGCATCCACATCGTTTTGCTGGTGTGGCGACCAGACTGTATGCAGTATTCCAAATGTGGCTGAACTAAAGTCTTATACAACTGTAACACGACCTGCAAACTCTTATATTCACTACCCGGTCCAACGAAGGAAACCATGCCGTACACCTTCTTCACCACTCTACTGATCTGCCTAGCCACCTTCAGGGAACAATGGACCTGAACAGAAAGATGTCTCTGTACATCAATTTACCCCAATACTTTTCGATTTACTGTATATTTCGCTCTTGGATTGGATCATACAAATTGCATCGCCTCACATTTGTCCAAATTGAACTCCATCTGTCATTTCTCTGCCCATCTCCCCAATCTACCTATATTCTGCTGTATTCTCGGACAGTCCCCTTCACTGTTTACTACTCCATCAATCTTAGAGTCATATGCAAACTTGCTATTGAAACAAGCTACACCTTCCTCCAAATCATTTGTGTATACCACAAAAAACAATGTCGTAGCAAGTGCCCCTGTGGGACACTACTGGTCACAGATCTCCATTTCGAGAACCTCCCTTCCATTATTACTCTCTGTCTCCTGTTGCTGAACCGGTTTTCTATCCATCTAGCTAGAACACCCATGCAACTTCACCTTCTTCATCAACTTACCATGGGGAAATTTATCGAACGCCTTACTAAAGTCCATCTGTATGACATTTATATCCCTTCCCTCATCAATCAACATGGTCACCTCTTCAAACAATTCTATTAAGTTTGTAAGCCATTACCATACCTGCAGAAAACCATGCTACCTATCACGGAGAAGTCATTGCATTCTAAATGGGTATTTATCCCATCCCTCAGTATCTTCTCCAGTAGCTTCCCTACCATAGACGTCAGGATCACAGGTCTGTAATTTCCTGGTTTTTTCCTTAAACAAGGAGACAACATTAGCAATTGACCATTCCCCAGGGACCTCCCCCGTGTTCCAGGACGCCGCAACAATATCTGTGAAAACCTCAGCTATTTTCTCTCTCGCTTCCCTCAGTAACCTTGGGAAGCTCCCATCCAGACCTGGGGACATGTCCTTCTTGATGTATTTTGGAAATCACACCACTTCCTCCCTCTTTCTGCAGACTTGACAAAGAGTAATCAAAGATCTATCCCTAACCTCAACATCCACCAAGCCCCTCTCCTTGGTGAATATCGATGCAAAGTACTCATTAAGAATCTCTCCCGATTTCTCTGCCTCCAAGCATATCTTTCATGCTTTGTCCTTGAGTGGGCCCTTTCTCTTGCTACCCGCTTTCACGTTATATATGACCAAAAAGCTTTAAGGTTTTCCTTAATCCTGCTGGCTAAGGATATCTCATGACCCCTTTTCGCCCTCTTAATTCCTCACTTCAAATTGGTCCTACATTCACGATATTCTTCCAAGGCTTCCTATATCTTCATTCACCTAGATATTCTGCACACATTCTTTTTCCTTTTAGCTAGTGTCACAATATCACTTGTCATCCATGGTATCCTATCCTTGCCATTTCTATCCATAATCTTCACAGGAACATATCTCTCCTGAACACTAATTAACCTCTCTTCAAAAGCCTTCCACCTATCATTTGCGGATTTCCCTTCAAACAGCTGGTCCCAATCCTCGTTCCCCAGCTCTTGCCGAATTTTGCTATATTTGGCCTTCCACCAGTTTAGCACTCTTCCTTTAGGACCACTCTCATCTTTCTCCATGTCTATTGTAAAACTAAAAGAATTGTGATCATTATTCCAAAAGTAATTCCCCACTGTAACTTCCACCGCCTGGGCGGGCTCAGTTCCCAACACCAGGTCTGGCATGGCCGCTTCCCGAGTTGAACTATTTCTACACTGCTCTAGAAAATGCTCCTGGATAGTCCTACAAATTCTGCTCCATCTAGACCTCTCACACTAAGTGAATCCCAGTCAATGTTGGGAAAATTAAAATCTCCTTTCACCCTGTTGCTCCCACATTTTTCTGTGATCGATCTACACATTTTACCTTGATCGGTGTCGGGAGGCCTGTAGTACAATCCCAGCATTGTTACTGCACCCTTTCTCTTTCTAAGCTCTGCCCATATTGCCTCACTGCTCGAATCTTCCATGGGGCACTCCGTCAGCACTATTGTGATATCTTCTTTGAACAGTGACGTTTGTCATCCACCCCTTTTACCTTCTTCTCTACCCTGCCTGAAGCATTAATGTCCTGGGATATTTAGTTGTCAATCACGCCATTCCCTCAACCAAGTCTCAGTAACAACAATAACATTATATTCCCAGGTATTATTCCAAGCCCTACGTTCACCTGCCTTACCTACTATACTTCTTGTATTAAAACGACAAGTCCCTCTGTGTTCATCCTCTGCTTCCTGCCTCATCTTCCCCTCAGTCATGCTGAATTCATTATCGAGTTACTTAGGCTTTAGTTACTACCTCCTTTCTTTTCACTAAACAGATTTATTACCTGATCCCCTGCCACATTAGTTTAAACCCTTCCCAACACCGTTAACAAATGCACTCCATCGAACATTGGCTCCAGTCCTATCCAGATGTAGACCGTCCAATTTGTAATAGTCTCACATCCCCCAGAACCGGTCCCAATATCCCAAACATCGGAACCCCTCCCTCCTGCACCATCTCTCAAGCCACACATTCTTCCTGATTGTTCAATCATTCAGACGCTGACTAGCACTTGACAATGGTAGCAAACCTCCGAGGTCCTACTTTGTTAAGTTGGTTCCTAACTCCCTAACATTTTCTTGTAGGACCTCATGCCGATGGCACATTAATGTGGGGAGAGATCATTCAGGCACATAACGTATCAGGGATCCTCTATTAGACTGATGAATAGACTCTGTAACTCCAAATAATAATGATCTTGTTCATGTTGATCATGTTTTTTGAATGTTCTGCGCATTGTAACCTGCACGCCTTACTATGTCCACATTTATTTTTCACCCTATGATCTGTGCGTCCTTGCTTACTGTCATCTGCCTGTACTGCTCATAAATAAAGCTTTCACTGGCCTTCGGCACATGTGACAATAAATCTAATAAATTAATCATTTCTCACCCGAACAGTGTCTCTTTCAGAAATATGTGATAGTCGCTAATCCCCACATTTCAGCGCAATCATCCCTCTTTGACTCCTAGCACGACAGATTAAATACTCAGTTCCATCACTATCTCCTCATGGAGTCATCATCTCATGGATAAGACTGCTAATACTTGCTTGAGTTGTGCCTGTGTGAATGAGATAGTGCCTTACAAAGAAGATCATACCTCTTCACAGTGCCCCAAATACTCTCTCATCAAGGCCCTACAAAAACGGGAAGACGGCTTTAGTTATGCACTTTAATCATATTACAATGAAGGGCAGCATACAATATAAGATGCCAATACTTACGGCCTTGGATGTGTTATTTTTGGTGACTCATGATCAAGGACATTCAGGTCCTTTTGAGAAACAACACTTCTCAACCTTGTACTATTTAATCAATACAAAGTGAGATGCATGCTGTTTATTTCTCATATTCAAATCATTTATATGCCTTGAAAATTGTTGTGGTTCAAACACTGAAACTTGTGATATCCCATGAGTAACTGCCTTCAGTCCATAAAAGTGCAAGAAGCACTGTATTGCTTCCACTGACCAATTCTCAATCCATGTGGTATATCCAGATCACCCCGACTGCAAGTTACCAATGTTCTCCAACTTCCTTTGCTCACTTGTTAGCAACAATGTAAAAACAGTATTCTGCAAATTCAAATACACCACTCGCACTCTTTCTCTCTTGTGGATGTATCAACTAACACAAACTACACAGGTTTCTCAACGATGATTTCCGGTTTCTAAGTCTAAGCTGACTGTACCAAGTCACATCATGATTTCGCAAGTGTCGAGTTATAAAATTTGTCATAAAAGGTTCTAATATTTTCCTCAGACCTAACATCATGGTACCCATTTTTTTTTCGTATCCCTCCCACTCTGGTTTTAAATATTTAGAATTACAATAATTTCTTTCCAGTCTGCAGGAACGATAAATTCCAGAGTCTAAAGAAATTTGGAGGGTAATCAATACTTCTTTCTTGTCGTTAAAACGTTTAAAAGACATTTGAATAAATACATGAATAGGAAAGGTTTGTACGGATATTGGCCAAGCGCGGGCAGGTGGGATTAAGTTAGTTTGGAATTGGAATAGTCAGCATGGATTGTTAGGACCGAAGCGTCTGTTTCTGTCCTGTATGTCTCTATAACTCATTCACTCGCTGCAATGCCACTTCCCTGAAAACTCAGATGGAACTCATTTGGTGCAGTAACTTGCCAAGCTTCAATTCAATTAGTTTTTGAGAAAGTTCACTTTATCAATTCTAATCATGTTCTTATTTTCACCAGTCAAGCTGTCCCATATTATTTCTAGAAGATTTCCGGGACCTTCCAATATGGAGACAGGACGAAGGTATTACCCTCAGCAGCAGGCAGAGATTGATTCCGTCACTGTGTGTATACATCGGAGCACTGCAATTGGGAGGTGATGGACATGACAAACACTCCTGTTCAGAAAGTTCTAGAATCAAGACAGTTCAATGAAACTGTTACTTCTTGGTTACTGACAGCATAGTCCTCTCCCTCGTTCGAGGTTACAGGTTATATTGAAAGTCATTGTAGAATCAAACTGTCTTCAATCTTTGCACCTGGCGTAGGTCCAAGTCGAGGTAAGAAAAAGTTTGTAATCAAAATATGTGTAACGAGAAGAGTTGCCAGAAGAGAATTGTAACTGGAAAGGTGTGGATGATGGTTTATTCAGAAACAGTGTTGAGGCAGAAGTGAAGGCTGGGTATATTGTGAAGGTGGAAGTGGACAGGTTTTGTGGTAGACGGAATATTGAGATATAAATCAGTTCAGGATAAAATGGGGTAATCGTGGTTATGAACACTTTAGTTTCTCCTCAGATGTTTGTAAGCGAGAGATATGAAATTCATGGTATAGAAATGGAAATTGTGATTGAAAGCGAAGACAATATTTTGGATCTTTGCCAAATATACACTACAGAGAAAACGATGATATTCACAACGGGTTAGAGAAATAGTAAATGGGCAGAGATCGACTCACCAGGAATATCAACAATAGCGAGGATGTGGTAGTAACCTGCCTGAATAGTCATCATTACACAGCATCAATCGAGATGTTGTTACTACACTGAAGTGTCCTCCACCACAACAACTTCCAATATAAAAACTGCTTCTGGGCACAACTGCCCTGAACATACACAAGAAATACGGATTTCCCTGGATTTTACTCTCACTGCTCTTACCAGTTAATTGTTTATCGTTTACACAAGGCAATTCTATAATCTGTTTGTAAGAATGCAAACATCTTATTGCACAATTTCTATGCCTTTTCCTTTTGAGATGTTTTGTAGCCTAAGCGCAAAAGTAAGTGTTCTGTTTAAAATTGACCTGTTTATTGGGATTCAAGGGTCAGACACAGTACGTATTTTTCATGGGTTAAGAAACAGAAAGGAATAGAAGACAATGGCTGTGGCGACTGATGAGGAGTAAAGTGACATCCCCCTTCCCCCCCCCCGCCCCTCCCCAGTCCCCAATGTCTTCCTGACCGAAAGAATAAAATAAAATGCAGTGAAAGCAACAGAATATATTCGGAAGAAGGAATGGCAAGTGACAATGTAAATAAAACAGAATCATTTCAAATGGAATGGCTTAACAGTGATTGGTATGTGTATGTGTGTATGTGTGTGTCTGTGTGTGTGTGCCTGTGTGTGTGCGTCTGTGTGTGCGTGCGTCTGTGTGTCTGTGTGTTTGTGTCTGTGTGTTTGTGTCTGTGTGTGCGTGCGCGTATGTGTGTGTGTGTGTGCGTGTCTGTGTGTGTGTGTATGCAGATAGATACGATTATTCAGGTGTGTGCAACATATTCAGAATGAACAAGAGAGACATTGTTAACAAAAATGATACATGTGATGTACAAAATTTATAATATATTAATATGTAATTTAATCTTCTTCTGAGATGTTATGTTCCCCTTCTCTCAATGTACTGTCTGCCTCCTGCCCCTTTCTGGCATTCCCTGATCTAATCTTTCATTCTTATTGGATGGATGTTATAAATTCCTGCTTCTGGTGTTCCAACTTTTTTCAGTTAATCCATTTTCTACCAGGAAACATATACTGGGTTCTGTCAACAGTTGGCGCCTGTCATATTGATGGAAATAAAAGTTTTGGCATCATACCCAGGATTTCAACAGATTAATCTGTTGCACATACACTGTACAAAGGACCATAGCGCAAAGGAATTGTCATACCAAATACGGAAGCACATGTAATTCTATCAATCATGTAGACTTTTCTATTTTTACATCTCCACGTCTGTATTCTCTCTCTCTCTGTCTCTATCTTTCTGTCTAGTTATTTAGTCCTCCAATCGTTCTTCGTGTCCCATGTCTCAAACCTCCCTCCTTCAGTTTATAACTATTGGTCACTTTTGGATGAGATGACTTATAATTGAGTAATGTAACTAAAAAGACATGAGGGAGGAGTTGGCTAGAGTTAATTGGAAGGGGAGCTGAGCACAGGAATATGGTGAAGCAGCAATGACAGGAGTTTCTGGAGAAAATTCAAGAGCACATCAGAAATTCATCCCATGTAAAAAGAAAGATATTCAGTGGAAAACAAGGCAGCCGTGCATGATAATGAACTCAGGGACAGCATAAAAGCAAAAGAAAATGTGCACAATGTGGTGAAGATTATTGGGAATCTAGACGATTACGAAGCCTATAAATTCCAGCACGGATAACTAAGAACAGCAAATGGGAGGAGAGGGTGAAATATAATATTACGCTTGTTAATTATGTAAAAGAACATTGAAAGAGATTTTTAGATATTTAACAAGGAAGACTTGGAGTAAAGAACAAACAAAGGAATGTTGGAAAATAAAGCTTGAATAGTTATGAGAAGTAATGAAATGGCAGAGGAATCGAATACATTGCAACAATCTTCACGGTGGAAGACACCGGCAAAATGCCAGAACTTCAAGATAGTCAGATGGTAGAGGTGAGTATAGTGACCACCAGTAAGGAGAAGGAGCCGGGGAAGATGAAGTTGGATCAATCAGCGAGACCAGTTGGAGAACACCCCATAGTTCTAAATAGATGCCGAAGATGATTGCAGATGCATTGCTGGTGATCTTTCAGGAAATTTTGGAGTGAGGGAGGACTGGTAAATATAAAGAGAGAGGGACACAGAAGACAGGAAATTACAAATCACCAGGCAAGTTGAAACTGTTATATAGAAGGACTTAATGAATCCTTAGGTTTATGAATAGATGCGTGGAGTATAAGAACAAGGAGGTTCTGAAGAATATTGGACATTCTGTCATTAAGTTACAGCATAACAAGAGTTACATTTACAATGCTATTATGAACAGCGGACTTGAAAGTACGGTTAAAACAAAGGAAATCATTTCGAAGCAGACAGGAACATTCGTGACAAAGAAGCTGTTTCCTTGACCCTGTAGTGAGAATGTTGAGATAAGCTTGTCAGTAAACAGCTAAAATAAAATGTATAAAAAGCACAATAAAATCTGTTGCTGCGGAGAAAGCAATACATATGAAGCTGAAAAAGCAGAGTAGGTCAGACAGCATCCTAGGAACAGGAAAGTCAACGTTTCAGGCTGAAAGATTTCATCAGGATTGGGGCGGGAGAAGGGGAACTGGGAAGAAAATAGAGGGAGGGGCGTGAGGCTGAGAACAGCGTAAATGGGATAACGATAGAGGATGCAAGTAGGGGGATATGTGATTGGTCAGTGGAAAGTTTGCAGCGAATATGCGAATAGGAAGATGGACAGCTTTGGTCAGGTCAGGGAAGGGGAACATGGAATAAGGCTGTTGGTGGAGAGATTTTGAAGCCAGTGAAGTCAATATTGAGACCAGTGAACTGTGAGCTCTGAAGCTGAAAGATCAGGTTGTGTTCCCTCGTTTATATTTGGCCTCTCTCTGACAGTGGAGGAGGCCAAGGATGGACCTGTCGCTGGATGAGCAAGGGGAGGTGGTACAGTGTGAGCGAGTAATTGAAATGAATGGCAACTGGAGTGTAGGGTTGGTTAAAGCGTGCAGAGAGCAGATGCTCCATGACGATGTCTCTGAAACTCCCTTTGGTCTCCCTGATAGAGAGAAGACCACATCGGAAGTTGGAGACGTGCTTGGTGGGGCAGGATCAGGCAACAGTGCTCTGAACACAACAACTATCCCGACTTTCCAGTTACCTTCCATTTTAATTCCCCCTCCAACTCGAACGGGAACGTGCCCATTTTAGCCTGTCCACTGTCAGAGGAACACCACCTGAGAGTTGACATTTGAAGCTGATCGCCCAATGGCCTCAATATTGACTGCAGAAGCTTCAAACTCCCTCCACACGCAGCCTTATCCCAAGTCCCTTCTCCCTGACCAGACCCACCTGTCCATCTTCTCACTCACATATCTGCTCCACCCTTTCACTGACCAATCACAGTAACCTCATACTTGCATGCATACACCACCATCATGCCAACCATTCGCCCTTCCATATCCCATCACTCCATCTCTGGGCTCCTCTCCACTTCACCAGTCCTGACCGAAGGTCCAATATCAAAATATTGCCTTTTTGCTACTCTGATTCTGTCTGGTCTTCTGTGTTTCTCCAGCTCCAGGATTATTAACTCTGGCCTCTCGCATCTGTAGTACTAACTCTCTCCAAGTTGTGGAACATGTAAGTCTACATGTAAGAACAAATACATTTGGACATCTGAAAAGATCGCTAACATTTCCTCATTTCTTACCAACCCAACATACACCTTCCAGAAGAAGCAGCATTTCACTTGTAATCTTTCAATCTAGTCTCCTGTCATTGATGCTCACAATTCAGTCTCCTTTAAATTGGGGAGACCAAACAGAGACTGCATTGAGGAACTCTACCATTCTGTCTGTAGGAAGAGCCCTGACCATCTCATTGATTCCCATTTCAATAACCGACTTTGCTCTCGCGCTAACATTTCAGTCCTGGGCAGCTGCAATGTTCCAATGAAGCACAACCCAGGCTCGAGTAACACCTCACATTTCACTTTGGTACGTTACAGCCTGTAGGAGTTAATATTATATTCCATAACTTCACAGCATGACGCCATTATGGTTGTTCTCAAATCTTCATACATTCCTTCTCTTGGTCTCCCAATCAACTTGCCATGTTTGTGAATCGTTTGTCTTGCATTCAATTAAGGAACCCAATGCCCCCCTTTACAATCTAATGTATACTCAGTTTACATTTGATTCTGTTTTACCACAAACAAAAGTCCATTTGTCAGTGACATTGCGCCTCCACACCGTCTGTTTCTCATCAAGCCTCCAATACCTCTGGCAAGGGATTAAAAAACCCTTTTTCCAATCCTTTTCTGTTCTGAAGAAGTGTCATACTGGACTTGAAACGCTAACTCAGTTTCTCTGTCTCTGTAGATACTGCAGATCTGCTGTGTTTCTCCAGGAATGAACATAACATATTTTCAATAAAAAAAATAACTGTTGATACCGAAAATCGGAAACCAGAACAAAAAAAGAACTGGTGAGCCTTGAAGAACGATCACTGGAACCAATGATTAACTCTACTTTAACTCCACAGATGCTGCCAGACCTGCTTAACATCCCCAGCAATTTCTGTTTTTCAACACGCTTCAAAGATGTGTGCCAATGTTGCTCAAACCCCCTATCCAAGCTGGAGCACCATATACCGGGAAGTGAAAGATAACACAAGATGCACAAATTCGTTGGTTCTGAAACTATGCAAGGCTGGCAACACTGACATTACAGAGCTCTTACTCTTAGGGAGAGAATTAGTGGGAGATGTATTCACTCTAAACACAGAAGGAGGCACATACTGGAAGGGAAAAGATTCAGATGAATATATTAAAGTATGATGAGGAATGAGACAAACTGTATGTGTGACACGATGGAGAGATCCTCAGTGGAATGAGAATATAAAATTGGACGTGTACCACATCAGAAACCAGAGTAGGTCACTGAGTACATGGCTGATGGATGAATGGGTCTCGGTGTGAACTGGGGAACAGGCAACAGAACTGTATGAGAGATATTGCAGCTCAAACCGTGTATTCCACGTGGTGCTGTAGACCACAGCAACAACAGAAGCAGAATTATATAAAACTATAATCTGTAACTGTTTGCCCCGGATAATCCCCCACTCTACAATTACTATCAAGCTGATCTAAGGTTCATGACGAATGTGGGTAAACATGCCAGGGTCAGAACCATGTGCCCCTAAAACTGATGAGAACCTGTTAAAGCCACCACACTTGACTGGTTACATTCCAAACAGCAGAACTAACATCTGATAGAAAGGGCGCAATAATACAAAGACTTACAGATCAGATCGAAGCTCAGCAGTCCTGCCACACCCAGTCATAAATGGATTAATCTACTCACTGCAGGACAGGGTCATACACATGTCCCCAACTTAAATAATGTACAGCCCTGCACATCAGTGCAAGAGACAAGGATTCCTATCTACACCATACCCAGCCAGAAGTGTTGAGTTTATGATTCAACTCAACTTGTCAGGATGCCCACAGAATCACAGATGACAGTTTTCAAAAAATTTGATTCGCTCTATGTGACATGAAGAAACAACTGAACACAGTAGGTAAGACATAGGCAATGTACAACAAGCCGTACCCCTGGGGAAGCTATTTCATTCCATTTCCAATTCTGACATCTGTCTGACAATGTGGAAAATTACTATGACAAGTACCTTAAGAGGAAAATAATTACAGCATGACCAATATCACCCCCTCAACGCCATTACAACAGTCAAATGGTTGGGAGGTCTTTTTGACAGAGCCGTGAAGCAGCACAAAAATTCCCTGCTCAGTTTGGTTTCCAATAGGTCCCCATGTGGAACTTGTGCTGTTGTGGAAATGTCACTGGATTACTAACCCAGACCAAACAAATGCTCGAGCAGCTGGTAGAAGTTAAAAGCAATTAATGAAATGTCAAGGTCTAAAATTTGGTGTCAGTAACAATGACTTTGAAGCCAATGTCGACTTTAACCACCAGTTTGCTTCTCCAATGTACTTTCAGAAAGTGAATCTCCCGTGCTTTCCTGGTCTGGCCTAAAAGTGACTCCAGACACACAGAGACATGTGATAAACTCTTCAATGGTCTCTGAAACAGCCAAGCAAGACACTCAATTGTATCAAACTGCTCCGAGGTCTTAAAGGATAACCCGGACAGAACACCCGGCACCAGCCTCGATATCGGAAAAGGGAACCGGAAACATAGTCCTGTCGGCCCTGCAGAGGCCTCCTTCCTAACATCTGAGAGCTTGTGACAATATTTACAGAACATTCCCACGGATTGCACAGAAACCTCAGGAAAGGAGTATGTCATTCAACACAGTGAGCCTACACATTCTCATCATGGCCGAGGATCTCCTCAATGCATTTCTCCTACAGCAGATTGAGATATATTGCAATTGATTCATTCAACCAATTGTTTGAGATGTTTGCGAATAGCATGGACCAAGGACATATTCCTGAGATACCCCACGAGCCTTCGTCTCCAATAAAATGATCCTTTTAATCCAGTGTTTCCGGTCCAAGGGCTGCTTTGCTGGAGCTTGTGTACTCTTACATGCTTCCTTTTTCTTATTTTCTCCCCCACTTTTCTTTCTGTAACTTACTGACTCAAGCTGGACCCAGGGTTTGCACCTGAAGCTGAGCCCAGTGCGGAGGAGAGTGAGTCCTTACTTACTTTTCCGGAGCAAGCACAGGACCTGGAATTGACAGCTGCTACATCAGCAGAGGCAACGTGGGTGAGATAGGGCCCAGCAGCAAAAGGTGAAGCCTGAGGATTAGAGACTTGTTGCTGATTGGGTCCTGCACTGGTGGTGATGAAGCGGATAGTGGAAGGCCATCATGGTAATATCAATGATGTGGGTCTAACAGTAAGAGACATATCTCTGACATTGGGGCAGTCTGGCACAGGGGGCAACGAGCCGGTGATGGAGGAGTATCTGCCCAGTGGCAAAGATGATGCCTGAGGATCAGCATCTTCAATGTTGCTGGGGTCTGGTGTAGATGGTGATGTAGCTGTCCTGGAGGAATTGGTTTGCAGCGGTGGTCGATGGTGAGGAGCTGGCTCACAATGCATCAGCTCTCTTCAAGCTGTATCCTTTTTTAATTCCATTTTCTTCAATTATTCAAAATGGCACCACTTTGTGGCAACACGTGGACGCTTTTTGCTGTATTTTATTATATTTATCCTGTAAAATACACCTGGTCATAAAATCAAAATCAAAAAACTTTTACTCACTCTTTCCTGCCAGCTGTCCCTTTCTGAAACCATGTCCAAATATTCGCCACAATCCCATCAGATTTGATTTTGCACACTGGGCTTGGGACTTCAGCAAAAATCTTTCTGGAAATCGCCCTCGTAATTTTACCCTTCCCAATCACCTCTCCCTCAGCCTTCTGTGATCCAAAGTAAACAACCCGAGCTTACCCAGCCTCTCTCCATAGCTGATATGCTCCATCTCAGGGAACATCCTGGTGAATCTCCTCTTCACCCCTCCAATACAATTACATCCTTCCTGTAATAAGGTTTCTAGAACTACACTCAATTCATCTTGGCCTAACCATAGACTTTATAGCTCTGACAATGTATATGTTGATGGATGAAGGCTGTGCCTACGGTTCCCGCTGCCTTCTTAACTAAACTATTAACCTCAGTCAAAAAATGTTTTGCTGGAAAAGCACAGCAGATCAGCCAGCATCCGAGAAGCAGGAAAGTCGATGTTTCGAGAATAAGCTCTTCACCAGGAATGTGACCCATCATTCCTGATGAAAACTTATATTCAAAACGTCGGCTCTCCTGCTCCTTGGATGCTGCCCGACCGACTGCTTTTCCGGAACTACACTTCGTGATTTTGATCTGAAACATCTGCAGTCCTCACTTTTTCCCTAACTTGTTAACCTGTGCAGTCACATTCAGGGAATTGTGAAGAAACACCCTCTGAGCTTCCTAGTGAGCTGCCATTCACTGTATACTCCGATTTTTGGTTCCTTCTTCCAAAGTACATCACCTCATATTTATCAGGGTTACTATCCATCTGACCATCTGACCATTCCATGTGTATCTTCTTGTAACATAAGGCCTTCCTCCTCACTGCCAACCATCCGGCTAATCTTTGTATCAAACACAAACTTAATTATCACACTCTCCCATCCCCCTACACATTCACATCTGGCTCATTTATGAATGCCATAAATACTAATGGACCCAGCATTGATCCCTGTGGTACATCAGGGGACACTTGTCTCCAGTCACACAAACAGCCTTTTGCATCCACCCTCTGTCTCCTGCCAATAAGACAATGTTTGATGTCACTCACGAAGTTACACTTGATATCATGACTTTTTTAAAAAAGTCAGTTTCCCATATGGCCATTGTCAAAGGCCTTACTGAAAAACCATATAAACAACAAGCGCGAAAATATACAATAACATTCATTTGGTATGACTTCCCTCTGATGATGTCATGCAGTCTATCCTTAATTAAACCTTGCCTCCCCAAATAGAGATCAATATTCTCCTTTCCTATTTTCTCCAGTACTTGCCCTAACTCTGATATAATACTTACTGGTTTACAGTTCTCCGTTCTCTTTCCAACATCCTTCCTGTAATGTGGGACCACATTAGTTGTTCTCCAGTCATCTGGCAGCTTCAACTTCCCTGTGGCCAGATTCGATTTAAAAATTTGAGTCAGGGCCTTTTGTCCTTTGTCTCTAACAGCATCCTGCGATACAACTCATCCAGACCTGGCAATCAGTGCAATTTTGTACCAGCAATAGCCTCCGATCTCTGCTCACATCTTATATCAGTCTGTTTAAGAGCTTCCTAATCAGTCTTCTTGAATTCTGTCCCTGCAATCTCCTTTTCCGAAGTAAAACAGATATAGAGTTCTCATGTAGCAATCGATCAATGTTCTCCAGCTTCACTCACAGAGTGCTCCCTTGGTCTCTAATGGGCCCTAGTTTTTTTTCTGGTTATTCTGTTCTGATTGATGTACGTGGAGAACATCTTGGGATTCTCCCTCACCTTGCATGGCAACACATCTCCCTGCCCCTGTGTCAGTCCGTCTCTCCGTGTGAACTTTCTAAGCTTCACTGCGTTCTCCTTTCATTTTGGCAATCATTGGAGAACACAAACTGAGTTTCTCCATCAGTTAATCTTGCCTCGAGTAATATGGGCATGAAACTAACTGTTTAGTTTCTCTTCAATTTCCTAGTTCTCTGCAAGGAATTATCTTGTGTGGATATTCCCCATTCCACACGTGTCCTTGCCTTCACTTTCCCATCAAGTATCGAGAGAAGCGTTTGATCATCCTTATGCTTCTTGTTCATTTGCATTCTTTTTTAAATTTCCTTATCAGTTCATTGGCCCTCAAATGTCTCTGAACCTATGGCTTACAACAATATCTGGCATTTTTCTGAGCTGCTTCCTTTGATCTAATGCGACATTTAACTTATTTTGCTAACTATTGTTAAGTCACCTTACCCCTTTGCTGTTTGAACTGTAGTGGACATG
Source organism: Chiloscyllium punctatum (assembly GCF_047496795.1). Taxonomy (NCBI): domain Eukaryota; kingdom Metazoa; phylum Chordata; class Chondrichthyes; order Orectolobiformes; family Hemiscylliidae; genus Chiloscyllium; species Chiloscyllium punctatum. Next base: position 49,520,111 of record NC_092785.1, read on the forward strand.
TGTATATTGTACATTTTAAGGTGTTTATTTAAACAACAACCATTGCCTGTCTTCCAGTAAATCTTTTTCATATACTTCTCCAATTCAATGAAGCTAATTTGCGCCTCATTTTTTCCTGATTTGCATGACTCAAGTTTATGACCACAATTTAAAAAAAAAACTGTTTTGTATTCAGACGTCATATAAAATTAAATATATTATAATTACTATTCCCGAAACCTCGTTTTCAGCAGGGTTTTCAATTAGCTCTTCCGATCACATTACATCAATGTCAAAACAGCCTGACCTCCACCTCAGTGCTCAATATACTGTTAAATAAAACCATCTCAAATACGCTCATGAAATCCCTTTACCCTGCATTATTATTCACGTGGTTTAACACAGTTTAGCTGTAGCTTGAAATTGTTCATTATTACTGTGGTACGCATAGACCTGGGTATCTCATTTCCTGTTTTATAACATACCCAACTTTTGTATTGCAACTTTCACTTTGATATATAACTCCCATCAATCTTTGCTTCTCCTTGCTGTTTCTAAGCTTCACCTTACCAGATTCTGTGGAATCTGACTGATGCGGCCTCTGGGGAGATTAATGGTAGGTTCATATGAGATATTTGGTGAAACCTATTTGGACGTTGAGATCATCTCGTCACGTTATTCATTCTTCCCAAGTGTTATTATGACATTTTCACCAGCTCTCCCGTTATGCTGGTGGAGTAGAGAAGGACAATGATCTTTCAACAATTCTATGCATTCCCCCAGACACCTGAGAGTGCTTTAAACTGGGTGGGAACTTTACATCAGGTTGCTAAATTGTTGCGGATGTTGTACACGATCATAATCAGATCACATCTGGAGTAGTGTGTACAGACTTCATCTCCTCATTGAAGAAAGGATATTGTATTGTTGGAAGCAGCTCAGAGATGGTTCCCTCAACTGATTCCTGCAATCAAGTGTTTAACTTATAAGGAAAGGATGATCAGTCTGATCCAATATGCATTAGAGTTTACAAAATGAAAGATGATCTTTTTTTTGCATAGAACACCGGAAAGAGTCTGCAACAGAAACCAATTACAGCCAATTCCATTTCTCCAGCCTGTTACACAGGAACAGCAGAATGATATTCAGGCCTTCGAACCTGTTACACCAGAACAGGACAAAATAATTCAGCCGCTAGTGCCTATACAGTTACATGAGGAGGTCAGTCAGCTCCTCAAGTCGATAACGCTGCACGCAGAATAGGCCATGAGGCATCAGTATCCTGTTATGCAGTAACAGGATCAGTCCATTCAGCCTCCTCAAGTCTATAACACAGGAACTGGAAGAATTGGTACACTAGAATAGCATGAGGCCATTCAGCACGAGAATTAAACAAGGAGATAAAATTATTTGAGACTTGTTATGGAAAGCTGGAGGTAATTCACCCATGTGTCTGTTGTGTGGGAACAGGAGGAGACAAATCACTCGTTCGAACTCATTTCAGGGATGCAGGAGGATATTGTTCAGTACCTCGAGCCTGTTGTGAAGTAATATGAAGAGATCCTTCAGCCCCTCAAATTGTTATACAGCAACAGGAAGATTCCACAATCCCACAGGCTTCTGACATATTATCCGGAGGAGAAGCAGATCTTGAATCTGTAAATCAGGATATTCCGGCCATCGAGACTATAATGTAGGAACACCATGGGGAGATTCAGCCCATTGAGCGTAGAAACCAGGAAATGAGTGAATCCATTCAGACACTCATGTCTATTACACAACGATTGGAGCAAATCCTTTAAAGCTTTGTGCCTGTTACACAGGAACATGGGAAAGGGAACGTAGAGTTTACAAAAAGGGTAGGAATTAGGATAATCACCTTCACTTGTCAATAAAAGGTTGTGAACATAGTGTTGGGAATTAAAGGAAATTGTGAGAATCCATTATTAATTATTAACAACAGAGGATTTGCAAAGTTAAACCAAATACATCAAAATCTGCATTATTTTTAAAGAATTTGTTTGCTCACGTTCTTAAAAGATGTGACAAGCAAAGTAGACAATTGCGATCCTGGAGAAGGAAAGTACCTGAGCACTGCAAAGGGACTGATTAAACGCTGCACAAAATATTAAGCTGTAAAATAAGAGGACATGGGTTTGGGAGGAGGTTATTCGCCTGGATAGAAGGCGGGTGAGCCAACAAAGTGCAGAGAGATTGAATAGCTGTTTCGTTAATGGTTGGCAACTTTTGGGATTCCATAGAGCTCAGACCACATGACCCGAAAATTTACCATTTATTGTATCATTTGGATGAGAGTTGAAAAGTGTGGTGCTGGAAAGGCGCAGCAGGCCAGGCATCATCCGAGAAGCAGGAGAATCGACGTTTCAGGAATGTAGATTTCTCCAGCTTCCTCATTTCCCCTCCTCCCACCTTTTCTCAGTCCCAACCCCCGGATGCAGCACCGCCTTCTTGACCTGCAATCTTCTTCCCGACCTCTCCGCCCCCACTACCTCCCCGGCCTATCACCCTCACCCTCACCGCCTTCCACCTATAGTATTCCCAGCGCCCCTGCCCCAAACTCGCCCCCTTTACCTTTTATCTCAGCCCGCTTGGCACAGCAGCCTCATTCCTGAAGAAGGGCTTCTGCCCGAAAAGTCGATTCTCCTGCTCCTCGGATGCTGCCTGACCTGCTGCGCCTTTCCAGCACCACACTTTTCAACCCTTGTCTACAGCAGCTGCAGTCCTCACTTGCTCACTTGGATGAGAGGAGAGAAAACACTAAAACCACATTTTTAGCTGACACTAAAACAAGTGGAAAATTAGGGTGATGTAATGAAGATGTAGAACATTTACAAATGGATATGAACAGTTTAGATGAGTGTGCCACCTCTGGCAACTAAAATTTAATGTGGATAAAATGTGATTAACCATTTTGGTCAGAGGAATCGAACATGTTATGGACATGGAGAGCAACTTCAGAGTGCTTATTTACAGAGGCATCTGGGTGTCCTTGTGCATACCACAGAAAACTCACATGGAGGTACAGCAGGGAATGAGAAAGACAAGTGCAATTTCAGCATTCACTTGTAAAAGAATAGAGTATAAAGGGAGGGAGGAATTACTGCAATTCTGCAAGTTATGAGGGAGACTGTAACTGACATACTGTGTTCAGGTAGGTGCCCTGATTGCAGAAGGTATGTAGTTACAATGAAGTTACTGATCAATTAATTAGATTGATTGCAGAGATGATTTTTTTCTTTAAAAGAGAATTTGAGCAGTTCAGACCGATACTCTCTGGTGTTCAGAAGACTGAGAGGAGACCTCATTGAGGTCTGGAGCATGTTCAAGGTGATTGACCATGTCGGTGTCGAATGGACATTTCCTATTCTGGGGCAAACGAGTACAAGAGATCATAGTTTTAGGGTTAGGCAGAGCAGATTTAAAACAGGGGTGAGGAAAACTTACTTATCTCAAAGGATTGTGACTCTGTTTAATTCACTACCCCAGATTACAGGGGATGCTGGGACTTTGAGTAAATAAAGGGGTATGAGAGTGGGCAGGAACGTTGGACTGAGACCGCGATGATGTCAACCATGATTGTATTCAATGGCGGAACAGACTCACGGGGCTGGATTGCTGACTGATGCACCTCGTTCTTATTCAGCCCTTCGACGTTATTACACGAGAATGGGGGAGGACTGGTTATCAGACAGGAAGCAGGCACTCCGTATAAATCTGTCTTAATCAGTTCCACAGAGCGTGACCAGTGTTGACACACAGTGACCAGTACAGTGTCCTCAACTGTTTATAATAGATATCAATGATCAAGATGATAGAACCGAAGTGCTGCTACTAAGTTTGGTGATGACACTAAGATAAGCAAGACATTAAGTTATCAAGAGAATGTGGAGAGTCTGCAAATTGATATGAAAGGTAAAGTCAATGACTAATACTTTGTGAAGTGGAATATAAAAGAATATATAACCTGCCAGCTTTTTTAGGAAGAATGGAAGGCAATATGTTTCTGAAATGGAGAGGGATTACACGACATAGTGATACAATGTGTACTGGAGAGTTCACTCTGACCCATTCAGACATGGGAAGTGTTGCTCGATCTCCCTGATGGTCTGCTCCCTGGCATTCCCGGTGGACCCATTGCTCTCAGTACACACGGGATAGTTTGATGTGGTTAGTTGGCGGTGGGGAGTGGTCAGGGGGAGGGTGTTTTGAGCCGTGTACCAAGGGGACAGCCGTTATCCGAAAGGCTATCCTTTCTTTACGAATGGAGACTCAAAGACGATGGGACTGACTGACTGTTTCTGAATGAAGAGGCAGTAGCTGCCACCAGGACAGTGGGTATTCACCAACATGCTGCACTGTGCATGGGCACACTGTAACATTAATGAGGTTAGAGTTCCTTCAGTTCCTATAGCTCTCCTCATTAACATGGGGACCCCACAGAGCCATGTATATCATCGGGAATCCTGCTATACTGAGAAAACACGGATACACTCAGCAATTCTCTGCTGAGAGAGAAAACACTCACTTCATTCAGCATATATATCCTCTGTCACCAAATGGTGACATTGATGCTGAGATATTGGGAGATGATGGATATGTCCCAGTTCTGCCTGGAAAGTTCTGGATCATAGAAGCTGAATGAATCTGTGACCCTAACAGCCGCTGGCAGCACTATCCTCCCCTGATGTGAAGCTGCAGGTCGTGTTAAAGGAGGTGACACCCCGCTCTGTGCCCAGCTCCTTGTTCAGTCAGGGACCCCTCACACTCTGCTCCAGAGTTGATGGAGCATGGAAAGCTGTTCCGGGAAAACACCAGGTGGGTCCAGCAGACCCCTTTCCCCACACACACTAACTCCGTAGTTTCGGAGCTTCCCCTCTCTGCAGCCTCTGCTTCATTTGTTGTTCATGTTTCACACCCAGATGCTGTAGCTACAGTCCCCAGGCTCCACACAGTTGGTTCACCAAATCCTCATGTCTCCCTGAATATCTGAGAACAGCTGCAGCAAACCATCCCCAACCCCTCCACTAACTTTTCAATAACAGGAGACAATCAGAATCCCCGCAGCTACAAGTGTTATGGACCAGGCCAGACCACCTCAAAATATTTTAAACTGGCAGCCTCGATCTTAACTTTTCCTTATTTTAAGTGTAGGTGTGAACTGTGTGTTCCAGATGTGTTGCAACTGGTCACTAACTCAATGTGAAGCAAAATGCAATCCATTCAAAGATTCCTATTAAGACACAATCAAAGAGAAGAGAAATTTGGGATAGCTTCTCTACTGGAATAACTATGCAAACAATAAATACGGTGCCTTCTACTAAGTAACTGTGCTAATACAGGAACATCCCATAACCAAACCCCTGGCATAAAGGTAAATTCAAACTCAAAATCGTATGTGCAGTTTTCCAATCCAGGACGAAGCAACTATAAGAGAGTTTTCAGAGAGAATAGCAGCTAGTGATCAAGTATTGAAACTTCCACCCCTTCTGGGATCCTAACCAGCTTCTGAATACTGCAGCTCAAAACAAAACGAGAAGATCTGGTCTGGGAGAGCTGGCCACTGCCTTACCATTGTTTCCAATGTTTTAATAAAACCTAAACACCTTCTCAGTTGCTTACTTAAGCTGTTTTCAGGCGGAAGTTCGACATCTCTGCCTTTAAGACCTCTTTTCAAAAAAACATATTACAGAGAAAATAACTTTTTAAAAGTGGTCACAACTAACCGTTTGAAAAAAAAGCAACAATGTACAAATATCGCCTCATTTTACACCCATTATTCTGATTGGTTCAGTAGACTACTCTATATATATTGATTGACACTAAGCATGCAAACATTCACAACTCCAATCTATTTCAGTTAGTTTAATTCTGCCACAGAACGCTTCTGTTTTCCTTCATCCAAGTCTCGACAACTTGTTAGCAAGTACAGTTTCTCGTCCTGTTACTTGTATAACTTCCAAATTGAATGGCAAAAATAATAACTCTATCTGAACAGATTGGAAGTTTTCTTCCTAAATTTCTCGAAAAACCTTCAGGCATTATGATCACTATATGTATACTTGTCTTAGACACGTTATTGGCGATTTAAATGCTGAAATGTTGTAACGCCAACACCAAAATCAAGACATCCTTCCTAGTTGTGAAATATTTCTGTTGATGTTTCCACCGGACACTCCAACCACACGTTACATAATGGGGCACTTCTCATCTCCCTCATAGTCCTTCTCAATGACATATCTCCTCATATCTCAGCTTAAAAGATTTACATGTTTCTGTTCCTCGTAATGCTGTAACCCATTTACCTGCTACTCCTGGGCGTAGTAGTAGTACTACCTACTACTTCTGGGCGGCACGGTGGCACAGTGGTTAGCACTGCTGCCTCACAGCGCCAGAGATCCGGGTTCAATTCCCGCCTCAGGCGACTAACTGTGTGGAGTTTGCACATTCTCCCCGTGTCTGCGTGGGTTTCCTCCGGGTGCTCCGGTTTCCTCCCACAGTCCAAAAAAGATGTGCAGGTCAGGTGAATTGGCCATGCTAAATTGCCCGTAGTGTTAGGTAAAGGGTAAATGTAGTGGTATGGGTGGGTTGCGCTTCGGCGGGGCGGTGTGGACTTGTTGGGCCGAAGGGCCTGTTTCCACACTGTAAGTAATCTAATCTAATATGCCACGAAACCTTACGCACAGGTATACATTTTAAGATCTTGCACATTCTTCTCAAGCCCTCCCAGAAGCCAAACTTTGATTTATGGACCAACTGAAAGGCATTAGCCATTTCAGATTCTAATCATGCCATTTCAACTCTCTGTTCTTCCACATGAGTTCTCACGACTACAGGAAGTGAGTTTTTTTTAACTCCTCCAAAGTAAGAATCTCTCTAAGAGTGTAATAATTGCTCTGTTGTTAATACCCTGACTCACCATTCAAAATTACTTTGTTTGATCCTTTCAAAATCAATGTACGTTTAACCAGGGACACAATTTTACATTCTAAAACACTGTCTGTCGGCTTCTGGCACAAGCTCATATTCACTTCAGATGGCTTTCTTCACTTCCTCATACTGGCTAGATACCTCTTTCGATAGGGATGCTAATATCCCACTCCTTATACCTATCAGCTTTTGTTGGATCAAATAAATCTACATGGTCAGTGGCCATTGCATTCGTGTAGCCACTTTCTCAAATGAAGTTGAAAAGACTTCTACAGCATTCTCATCAAATTTAGACAATGCCTGTACATATTTAAACAGATCCCCATCAGGCCGTTGGCTGCCGTAGAGTTGTTCATCCTCACTATCCTCCTCATTCAACCCACCGTCTACCAACATCTCCACCCTGCTAAGTCGACTTTCCTTTCAAGTTGATAACTTCTGAAGTTGAAACTCATTCACTTTATTCTTTTATGCTTTCTTTTTTTGTCTTTATTCTTCCTCCCCTCTTCTTTAAATTCTACTTTTAATCTTATTTCAAACTGTCTCAATTCCTTTTTGTGTTCAAGCTACCTCATCTGCAATTGAATTCTAGCCATTTCCAAAGATTCTGATGGTGTTTCCACCAAACTTTAAATGACAAGCTACAGCTGCAATTGTCACTCCTTTTCTCACAGAAAAACACAAAACCTAACTCCAGCTTCTCTGCCAATTCTAAAAGCTTTGCTTTGCTCACCTTATGTAAAATCTCCAACTTTACTTCTTCCAAACCCAGAGTACTCTTAGAGACAGAAATAGACATTACTACACAAATCACTGTACAAGCCAAACGAATTCAACACCCAGACCAAAAGACACTAACAACTATAAGACGCTGCCTTTGAGCCCAACAATCACCCTGTGCACATTCTCTCCGTCCCCGCGTGGGTTTTCTCCAGGTAGAACAGGCCCTATGGCCCAACATGTCCACTCTGACCCACCAAAGGCCAAACCACCCAACCCCAATCGCCTACCCAATATTTTCCCCTAACGAATGCACCTAACACTATGGGAAATTTAGCATGACCAATTCACCTGACCTGTACATCTTTGGATTGTGGGAGGAAACCAGAGCACCCAGTGGAAACCATGCAGACACATGGAGAATGTGCACACTGCACACAGTTATAAGCAGGAATTGCACCCGGGTCCCTGGTGCTGTGAGGCAACAGTGCTAACCACTGAGCAACCATGTTGCCCCACTACCTTATAGTAAATGTTAATGTGAAATGGGTATTCCAGATGTGATGCGGCTGGTCAAACAACTCAACTGTAAGCAAAACACAATTCACTTAAACGCTCAAATAAAAATGCATACAAAAAGAAGAGGAGTTTAGAATAACTTAACCACTGGAAACCTTAAGTGAATAATAGATACAGTACCGTCTTCTAATGAAATATTCCCATGTACTAACATTCCATAAACTCATCCCTTGGCAGAAAGACACATCCAAGGCCAATCAGTCTTGCATGAGGTTCTCCAATGCACGAGGACACAACATCAAGACATATTTCAGAGATAATAGCAGCGAGAGATCATTTATTGAAGCATCCAACCTACCTCCGACTGCAAGCATCTGGTGACAGTTATAGTTCAGAAAAACTGGAAAGCCTGGTCTATGAGAACTGGCCATTGTAATCAATATTTATATAAAAGAAAACCTAAACGCATCCTATGTTACTTACTTCAGCCAGTTGCAGTCGGCAGTTCGGCCTTTAAGATCTCTCTTTAAAGAAAAGGAGACAATAATCTTTTTTTAAAGTTACAACATTGTCAGAGATGTTAGATACCTAGTCCTTTACAATGATTCTCAAGGGGACTCTCCATGTTACTGACCACACGATCAACTCAGAGGGACAGGCACAAAAGTCAGACATTCAGTGGACAGGCACAGACCATTTTCCAAAGACGTGAGTCAAAACCGCTGAAACCCCTATCCAACATGGAGCACCACATGGGATACACCGGGAAGTGAACAACAGCCCGACACAGACTCCCTTGAGCATGGAACACCACATGGGACACACCGAGAAGTAAATGTCCGCCCGACACACACCCTCACTTCCGACATGGAACACCACATTGGACACACTGGGAAGTTACTAACACCCCAAGACACACGATTTCACTGTTTCTGAGCTTCACACTGTCAGCACTCGATACACTAGGGAGGCGAAAACCAAGGCCATGGAAAGATACAGAGGGACAGAGAGATTCACATTTAATACAGAAACAGACAGTTAAATAACTGAGAACATGTTGTGGAAATATGGTGAAAAAGACTAGATAGTGGGACTAACTGGAGGATTGACCCCTTAGAGAGCAAAATTACAAGAATGAGAACATTGAATAAGGGTATTTTCAGATCAGCTGAAATGGTTTGTTACATGAAATTCTGAATTATTTTCACAGAACACTTCAAACAACATAAGCTGGGAAAAGGTGACAGACCAACATGGAGCGCTCTGCAGACTATGCTAGTGCATTGCACAATAAACTGGTTTATCTGCCCAGCATTGGGAGTATTGCAAACCTTTACTATCACAAGGGAACGATACACAGATCAAATACACACAGCTGGGGAAGATTCCTATCTCCATTGGACCAGTAGTGTGTGTGTGTGTGTGTGTGTGTGTGTGTGTGTGTTCGGGTAGTTGAATGTGAAAAATCATTGTTTGAGAGAAAATACACTTGAAGGAAACCAGGTTAAATAGGAACCACTGGCAGGGATTTGGATAATCGACACAGAGAGACTGAGGGAACCTTCATGGACAGATGAGTTAAAGTGTTTGAGAATATTAAAATTGCCAGACACAATAGCGATATAGATCAACGTGCGCAGGAATGTCTGATGGATGGGATTTTGGGATGAGTTCGAAGTAGATTTGCTTCTGTAGGTTTCAACAGCAGCAGATAGTTGTCATCATTAAGTCAGTGAAATATATTCTGTCGCAGTGAGTAGTTAAAGTTAATAATGGTCAAGGCATGGTGTTAGAAATCAGCTCATGGTCAAATGGATCACCAAAGTTGTGATTCATCTGTATAAACCACCACCTACAAGTTCCCCTTCAAGCCACTCACTACCCTGACATGGAAATACACAGGAGTTGACTCAAACTCCTGGCATTCCCTTTGTACCGGCATTATAGGCCAACAGACAACAAGTGGATTGCAGCAATTCAAGAAGGCAGCTCGCCATCACCGTTTCATGGTCAAATAAGGATGGGCTATCAATGCGGGCCAGCCAGCAGTGCCCAATTCCCACAAATGAATGAAAAAAGAATTTGCCAAGGATGAGATGGAGTCCCAGGAAGGAAATGGAGTTAGTGAACATAATAGAGGTTAATGACCTCCACGTTCCCAATATTTAAATAACAAGGACGGTGAGACAATGGTTCACATCTGAAACTGAGTAGGTCAACATAGACACCCATCAGTAACACTACCAGAAGCAAGGAGGGAGACAGTAATTGAATAAGTTCACTGATGCATGTAGTCATGATCTACAGAGTGAATATCTGGATTCAGAGTCTCAACATGAACAATAATAGTGGCAAGAAGTGAAGAATATATGAAAGATCAGCAATGTAGTCATAACTATATAAGAAATATTTGGACTGTGAGACTTACCAGGCACACCAACGATAGACAGGAGAGGATAATAAAAATATTGAATAGTGCGAAGAGCATAATCGATCCGTGAATATAATGACAAACTATCATAAAACGTAGAAAGAAACCAAACATAAAAGGATAAAGTCCTGTCCATTGTTGGAACATTCCAGTTCAACCTTCTCAGATTTGGTTCCATTGTTGGAACATCCCAGTCTGATGTTCTCAGATTCTTATCCATTGTTGTAACATTCAAGTCTGATATTCTCAGATTCTGATCTCTCCTCCACCCCCTCTCTGGAGCTGCTGATCCCTGTCAGTGCTGTGGGTGATGCTCCTACTCATACTATGGCATAACATATTGAATGGAGCCCATTTATCATTTGTGGATGGAAAACATACACCGGGATTATTATTATCCATGGAGACTGACATTAATCACAGTCACTGAACAAACAGGTTCAGCTAACCCTTTCCTTACAGAACATTTTATATCACAATAAAAGGGAATATTTAATGAGACTGGATGGAATGGATGAGGGTTACTGACCGACGGACTATAAACCTTTCTTTTTTTTAACCTTTCCCTTGTATGTGAGAGTATTGCCAGAGCACTGCAATGCTGTATATGTCCCACTCTATTTATAAAGGGGACAAGGATAAAATAACAGATCAGCTACACAAGATATCTGGTGGGAGCTTTTCTGGATACATTAGCTAATGGGTGAAAGTGAGGATTGCAGAACCTGGAGATCAAAGTCGAGAATGTGTTGCTGCAAAAGCACAGGTCAAGCATCAGAGGAGCATCGACATTTCTTGTGTTAAGCCCTTCATCAGGAATGAGGCTTGTGGCGCAAGGGTACTCAGAGACAAATGGAAAGGGGGTGGATTGGGGGTAGGTAGCTGAGAATTTGACAAGTAAATAAAGTTGGGTTTGATTGTGATATGTTGGAGAGGAGGATGGAGTGGATAGGTGGGAATGAAAATGGACAGGTAGGACAGTTCATGGGGGCGGTGCTGAGTTGGAAGGTTGGATCTGGGATAACATGTGGGGAAGGAAAATGAGGAAACTGGTGAAATCCACACGGATCCAATGTGAGTTCAGTGTCCCAAGGCAGAAGATGAGTTTATCTTCCTCCAGGCGGTGGGTGGTTAAGGTTTGGCGATGGAGGAGGCCCAGGACCTGCATGTCTATGGCGAAGTGGGAGGGGGAATTCAAAGTGTTCAGCCACAGGGTGATGGGGTTGGTTGGTGCGGGTACACCAGCAAAGTTCTCTGAGGTGTTCCACACATTGGCATCCTGTCTCCCCAAGGTAGAGGAGACAACATCTGGAGCAACTGATGCAGTAGGTGACTTATGTAAGTGCAGGTAAAAGTCTGATGGATGTGGAAGGATCCTTTGGGGCTCGGATGGAAATGTAGGGGAGGTGAGGGTGCAGGTTTTCCCTTCTTGTGGTGGCAGGGGAAGGTGCCAGGCGTGGAGGATGGGCTGGTGGGTGGCGTGGACCTGACAAGGGAATCGTGCCGGGAATATTCTTTACAGAATACAGGTAAGGGCAGGGAGGGAAATATATCCCTGTTGCTGGAGGGGTGGGATTCGAATGCAAAGGTGTGGGAAGTGGATGAGATGCTCTGGATGGCATCATCGACTATATGGGAGGGGAAATTGCTGTCGTGAAGAAGGAGGTCATCTGGGATATACACTGCGTTCAGAGTGTGGTGCTGGAAAAGCACTGCATGTCAGCCAGCATCCGAGAAGCAGGAAAATTCGACATTTCGGGCAAAAGCCCTTCATCAGGAATCAGGCTTTTGCCTGATGCACCGATTTTCCTGCTCCTCGCATGCTGCCTGACCTGCTGTGCTTTACCAGCACCACTCTTGACACTAATCTCCAGCATCTGAAATGCTCACTGTCGCCTACACGCTATGTTCAGCCATTTCTGCAATAGAGTCATTAATTCTGCTCTCATTGCGATAGGAAAAAAATGTTGTTGTATTACAGGCTGGGCTGTTTTCCCTGGAGCGCCGGAGGCTGAGGGCTGACCTTATAGAGGTTTACAAAATTATGAGGGGCATGGATAGGAGATATAGACAAAGTATTTTCCCTGGGGTCGGGGAGTCCAGAACTAGAGGGTATAGGTATAGGGTGAAAGGGGAATGATATAAAAAAAGCTAAGGAGCAACTTTTTCACGCAGAGGGTGGTGTGTGTATGGAATGATCTGCCAGACGATGTGGTGGAGACTCATACAATTGCAACATTTAAGAGGCATTTGGATGAGTAAATGAATAGGAAGGGTTTGGTGGGATATGGGCTGGGTGCTGGCAGGTGGGACTAGATTGGGTTTTGATATCTGGTCGGCATGGACAGGTTGGACTGAAGGATCTGTTTCCATGTCGTACATCTCTATGACTCTATAAGAATTTTGACGGTTTTGGAGGCTGGGACGGGTGATGTTGAGTTACAGAGAGAGTAAGAATAGGCTGAGGCTATATTACCTTGACCGTTGACTCTGAGAAATTACCTGACTGAGGTTTATAGAAGTGAATCCTGATGCTCCAATTTGAGCAATGCCAAAGGACAGGGAAACAGACAGAACAGTTATTCACATTAAAACTGGGCAATTACTCATGGTACAACTTACTGAACTATGGAGTTAGACTGAAGAATGGGACTGGCTGGAGGAGATAGAATTTGGAGGGCCCAATCACATTATTGAGAACAAAAATAAAGGCATTGCCATATCCAGTGAAATGGTTCGTTATATGACATTCTCACAGAACCAGACCAGACACCATCAACCCAGATGAGTATGCGTTCAGCATGGAGCACTGTGCAGACCAGGATGGTGCCCTGTGCAATACAACCCACAATCTACCGAGAGTGGAAAGGTATGCAGACCACAGCAGTGCATTCATGTATCAACCCAGATGAGATATGTGACCTGGATGTGTAATTGTGTCCATCACCCCAGTATATTTCTCAGAACACTGCGTTAGATCGCTGCCCAGTGTAGGTTAACTTGCAGTCCATGCTGGAAGTGACAGGATGTGCACATTCCGTCCATTTCCAGCTCCATATTTACACTGTGCCACGATAAGGGATGCTGTGGCTGCGAGAATAATGGCCAGAGAGACATCGCCGGGGAGTCAGTTTAAATATCCCTAAATGGGAGGGGTTTGGTGTTTAGACAGAGACCGCGAGATTCAAAGACAATGTCATGGAAGGATGTGCTCACAGGTTCCAGAATGCTGAAATGTAGATATTCCAATAGTTTTCTGCAAAATAAGCCAGTATTTCCATGAATGATGGGCAAATGGGATTTTGGTGTGAGGTCAGATGATGGAGAGTTTTGGATGAACTTTTGTTCTGCAGCTTTGGAACTGGGAGTAGGACCAGCAAAGTCATCGACTCATTGGGCTGAATCTAACAATAATTTGCCTCAGTGACACTTTCTTTGAGTGTGACAGGGATCGTCTGCACGAGGCAGAACTAATTTCCTGCTGTTATCTTATCGAACTCGCCTCATCTCATGGTGACCCCCCATTCAATGCCATTGCAATTCTCCCACCCATCATGACTGTAGGTAATCAGTATCGCCCGAATGCCCCTAGATATTCCACGATCCCTGGCACTGGTGCCAGCTTTTAAAGGCCAATGGCATATAGTTGAGCTTTCTCAGTTCGGAGCTGCCCCGCACAATTTACCCCGAGCATGGTAGATAAGGGGCAATTACACCACGGTTTGTCGACAGGGGCACGGAGGTCCTGGTGGATGGGCCAATACAGATGGGGATCATTCCCTTCCCAGAGGGGGCAACACCACCAGACCCACCGAGCATAGTCTACCTCCCCACCCAGCTCACTACGGTATCTGCAGTCTGATGAAATGTCCAGCAACACAGGGCAAGCATCAATAACCTTCCCCGCCTGTCAGGATAAGGGTCAGCTTATTCTGTCTGCTCCCTCCCACTCACTGAGTATCTGTTATAGCACCTACCCCGAACAAGGCTCATGCTCCAACACTTTTGCTCCGACATACAGCACCTTCCCCCACCCTCACTCTCTCTCTGTCTCTGTCTGTCTCAACACTCCACCCCCTACAGTAATAACACTGCATGGATACAACACTGTGGACCAACTCCCTCCGGACACCTCACCATTCAGACCCCTACACCAGCACTAACAAATGGACCACCCACTCCTGCCATCACCCCTTCAGTCCCTTCCTCCCATTCCAGGAGAAATAGCCTGGAATCGGACAGAAAGGGCCAAGCTGCGTGGTGGAGTGCCCGATATCCATTCCCTCACCGACCTTTCTGCTGCCATGTGGGGAGGACGCTGGTACGAGCTGGAGAGGACGGGGACGATTCGAGTGCGAGATTCTGAAACATCCACATCCCACCAACCGAGTAAGGAGCAATGTTCAGTGAAGTGCAATTCTCACTTTTAACCCACTGGCAGTTCCGTTCCGTTGCCCCTGGCACAATGTAGAAGCCGTGACCCTGATGCCATCTCCCTATTGTGTCGAGCTGGTACAAATGGAATCCCCACGGTCTCGGTGGGCAGGAGGGTGGGTGCACAACATATCGTCACCACCACCTCCCAGGAAGCGAGCACTGAGACTCCCTCCCACACCTCCCCCTGTAAACAGCTCAGATACTGAAACTAATCTGTGATAGTTACTGCTCTCCCCACTTGTCCTGACATCTTCAATACTCTGCGTTCATTTACACCCAGGGCCTTCTGTTCCTGCACCCTTTTTAACCGTACAGCCTGTTTTATACTGCATTTCAATGTCCTTCCTACCGAAGTGCATCACCTCACACTGCTCTGCATTAATCCTCATCTGCCATCAACCTGAAAACTACACCAATGTGTCACTGTCCTGTTGGAGTTCCACACTGTCCATCACAAACTTTATAATTCTTCCAGGTTTAGTATTTGCATATTTTGAAATTGTCCTACAGTCACACGCCACACAGAAATACCAATTCACTCACTACGAGTCTGGCAGTCACTATGATGCTTACAGTGATGTAACATCCACCTGACACGAGTTCTGAGAAAGGGTCACTCGACCTAAAACGTTAACTTTCATTTCTGTCCACAGATGCTGCCAGACCTGCTGAGTTTATTTTGCTGTCAGTCTTTGCTGGTCTCCCCACACCACTGTACAGCTTGGAGTGGAGGGTAAAAATCATCAGGGATTCAGTTTACGAGGGACAGAGGGAGGGCAGCAGCTCACAGCATCATCAACAAACACACACACTCACACAAACACACAGACAGACACAGGCACACAGACACACACAGAGAAATAGACACATAACATGTGCAGAGAGATAGATACACACAGATGGGCACACAGATATACTTATAAACACACACAAATAGACAAGCGCGGACAGAAATGCGCAGATACATGCTTGGACATACAAACACACTTGGAGTCCAAGAGTTATACTGAGTGTTTATAAACAGACCTATCAGCCCATACGTCCATGTGGGTGATAATCTCAAACTAAACCAGTCCCACCTGCATGCACTTGGACCATATTTTCCCAAACCTTCCCTTATACTTGTACTTAATCAAATGTCTTTTAAACGTTGTAACTTTACCCACATCCATCTCTTCTCAGGGCGTTCGTTCGATACACATACCAAATGATGTGTAATCACAACGCACTTCATGGGCACTGATCAGGTGTACATGAGAACTCAGTGGGAAGCTTGGGAAGTAAGTGCTGGGAATCTTGATGACATGTACTTATCATCAACAGCCGCAGGTGAGGTGCAGGAAGACATGAGGTTGATTTACTTGGTGCCATTATTAAACAAACTGGGATGGAAACGGCAGGGAACAACAGACCGGTGAGCATGACATCGGTGGTGGGCAAGATGTTGGAGAGAAGCCTGAGGGACAGGATGTTCATGTATTTGGAAAGACAAGGACTGATTTGAGATAGTCAACTTGGCTTTGTGCGTGCGAAACCATGTTTCACAAACGTGATTATGTTTGCTTGAAGAAGTAATGAAAACGATTAATGAGGGCAGAGCAGTGCACGTGATCTATATGGAATTCAGTAAAGCGTCTGACAAAGTTCCCCATGGTAGATTGGTTAGCAAGGTTAGATCTCATATAAGACAAGGATAACGAGCGATTTGGATATAGGCTCGAAGATAGAAGACAGAAGGTGGTGGTGGTGGGTTGCTTTTCATACTGGAGGCCTGTGACCAGTGGAGTGCTACAAAGGTGGGTGCTGGGTCCACTGCTATTTGTCATTTATATAAATGATTTGGATATGAACATAGGAGGCATGATTAGTAAGTTTATAGATGACACCAAAATTGCAGATGAACAAATGGGCTGAGGGGTGGCAGGTGGAGTTTAATTTAGATAAATGTGAAATACTGCATTTGGAAAGGAAAATGAAGGCTTGGCTTATACATTTAATGGTAAGTTCCTGGGGATTGTTGCTAAACAAAGAGACCTTGGGGTGCAGGTTCATAGTATTTTGAAAGTGGAGTTGCAGGTTTATAGGATAGTTGAGAAGGTTTTTGATATGCTTGCTGTTGTTGGTCAGTGCATTGAATATAAGAGTTGGGAGGTCATATTGCGGCTGTAGTGAACATTGATTAGGCCACTATTGAATACTTCGTGCAATTACGGTCTGGATATAGAGGAAGGATGTATGAAACCTTAAAAGATTCAGAAAAAATTTACAAACATATTGCCAGAGTTGGAGATTTAGAGATTTATGGAGCGGCCGAATAGGCCAGGGTTTCTTTTTCCCCTGAGCACCAGCGGTTGAGAGGTGATCTTAGAGTAGTACGGTCCAAAGCTGGAGGGCAGAGTTTGAATGTGAGAGAGGAAAGACTTAAAAGGGATCTAATGGGTAATGGTTTCAAATAGACGGTACTGTGTATGTAACGAGCTGCCAAAGGAAGTTGTGGAGGCTGGGACAATTACATCATTTAAAAGGTATCTGCTTGGACAAATGAAGAAGAAGCGTCTAGGGGATATGGGCCAAATGCTAGCAAATGAAACTACGTTAAATAAGGACATCTGTTCGGCAGGGATGAGTTGGAAAGAAGAGTGGGTTTCCATGCTGGACAGCTCTGTGAAACTATATCTTCTGTAAACGTTTCTCCTGTCATCTTCAAATTACCCGCTAGCCTTGAAATCCACGACCCTAAGGGAAGGACAACTGCCATTCAACATTATCTATACCCCTCATTGTTTTATAAACCTCTATAAGGTTGATAAGATCTCAAACTTCCACGCTGTAGTGGAAAAGCTCCCAGTCCAACAAGACGGTCCTTAAAGCATAAACACTCCATTCCCAGCAATAGCCTGGTAAATCCTTTTTGAACCCTCTCCAGTTTAATAATGTCCAAAATGTAACTGGGTGACGAGAACTACACACAGTACTTCAGGAGAACGTCCTGCACAACCTGAAGATAATGTTCCACCTGCTGTACGCAAAGGTCTGAGAAATGAAGGCCAGCAAGGTAATCACACTGCCTACACATGATGCAAACTTCAAAGAAATATACCAGAACCCTAGATCTCTCTGTTCTACAAAACTATCAATGGACCAACATTTAATTGTAGATGTCATCTCCTTGTTTATTTTATCAAATTGCGATACTTTGCATTCATTGAAATTAAAATCCATCTACCACTCCTCAGCACAGTGAGTGATAGTACCAGGGAGGAAGTGCTGGAGAGTAATCAGCTGCCTTGGATCATTTCGTGGTTTGAAGAAGAGGGCAGTCACACGTTAGAGGCGGAAAGGAGTGATTGGTGTTTTTGATCCATAAAGTATGCTTTTTCTTCGTCTCTGGTGTTCAGTGATCAGTATCTATTCCAGATCCTTTATAGTGCAGAGTGTGTCTGCAGGATGTCTTTCCCTCATATTGCAGATATCAGATAAGATGGAAATCATAGCCAAGCAATTAACCATCTTCATAGTTTATCTCGAAGGCAGAGCACATAAACTCAACATCCAATATTTGAGGTGAGTAACTTTCATATGTTGAACAATGCAATTATTTTAACTATGTAATTCAGGAAAAGTGAACCAAATTTTAATTAATCCACAATGAGCTGAAAGCTGACATTTGAAATGTGACCCAAAATCTGGGCATGGTTTAAGTCTTGTGCAGTGAGTAACACCAAGGCCTTTGAACCAGAGCTCTGCGTTATATTCCAATACCTGAACTTGCATGGTCATGTCTCTTACTCTGGACCAGAAGGTCTGGATTCAAGCCCTGCCTGTCACGGAGGTATGTCACAGTATGTCAAAACTGGCTGATGAACAAACACACAGGAGAATAATGTTGCAGCTTTAGGGATTATTGCCAAGTGGTGGTAGTGTGGCTACCGCTGAGCCCAAAAGTCTAGATAAAAATCCCACAGAGGTATTTCATAATGTGGCTGAACAAGTTGTTAAAATGATTTTAGAATTGTGATCTGATGAATAAGGAAGAAGAGTCTGTATTGACTTTCAGAATTTAGGTCCGGAATGACTGAGAACACAGATATTCCTGTCGATTGGAGTCACATTTGCTCGTTCTAGAGGATTATAAAATCATGAAGGCCGTGAAAAGGGTGAATAGTCAGCGTCTTTACCCCAGGGTAGGGAAGGCCATAACTAGAGGATGTAGATTTAAGGTGAGATGGACAAGTTTTAAAAGGGACCTAAGGGAACCATTTTCACACAGTGGGCGGTATGCGTATGAAATGAGCTCCCAGACGAAGTTGTGGAGGATGGTATAATTGCAACATTCAAAAGTCATCTGGATGGGGACATGAATTTGAAGGGCTTAGAGGGATATCATACTAATGATGGAAAATGAAACTAAGTTAATTCACGACATCGGGTTGCAAAAATGATTTTGACCAACGGGCCCGTTTCTATGCTGTATATTTCTATGATTCATTGATCCAATTAATCATGATCTCTTCGTAATCTTATGTAACCTTCTTCACGTTCCACTACATGTATCTAATCTTGGTGTCATCTATAAACTTGCTCACCATGCTTTGTATAATTTTCATCTCAATCCTGGATATAAATGACAAACAAAAGTGGATCCAGCACCAATCCCTTTGGAACGCCACTGGTCACAGGCCTCCAGTCCAAAGGAAAACCTTCCCCCACCACCCTCTGCCTCCTGCCAATAAGCTGAAATACACACACGCATACAGACATACAGAGACACAGACACAGTTATGTCTTTAAGACAGAGATAGAGAGTTTTGATTGATAAGGCAATCAAAGTTACAGTGAGAAAACGAGAGAATTTTGTTGAGAAACATGTCAGCTATGATCGAACAGCAGATCAGACTTGATGGGCCTAACAGTCTAGTTCTGCACCAATTTCATACACTCGAAAGTTTACACTATCTGAAATGTCTAACCAAGAGAACCGTGGAGGCTGAGTTTGATAAATACTTTACTGAACAGTCAATGGAAATGTGGGATAGGTTTGAGGGGCTGAATGTTCGATGTCTTTCCTATTGGTTGTGACCTCATTTTCCAAAAAAGACAAGCTGACTTGCTGTGAGGTTCATACACCTTTCAATTTAGAGTTTCTACAATTTAAGATTGAGATAAGGATGTTTCTATCTCCTTGGAAGATTACAGCAGGGAACAGACCCTTCAGTCCAACTCACCCATGCCGACCTAGTATTCCAATCCAATCTAGTCCAAACTGCCATATCCCTCCAAACCCTTCCTATTCATGTGCCCTTCCCGATGCCTTTTAAATGTTGCAATTGTACAAGCCTCCACCATTTCCTTTGGCAGCTCATTCCATACACGTGCCATCCTCTGCATGAAAACGTTGCCCCTTAGGTCTTTTTTTATATCTTTCTCCTCTCACACTATACTTCTGCCCTGTAGTTCTGAACTCCCTTACCCCATGGAAAAGACCTTGTCTATTTAACCTATCCATGCCCCTCCTGAATTTATAAACCTCTATAAGGTCATCTCTCAAAGACAATCACTTATTTTAATGTGTGGTGGCTGCGGCAATTTTTCAACACAACAGCCAAAAATGAAATTAATGATGAAGGTTATTAGTTGCGTTGTTAAAGGGAAGCATTTTCATCAGGCTAATAGGAACTCTCCCCCATCCGTAGTGTCTGAAGGTCAAAACTGATCACATGCCTGATATTGCAAATGGTTCTATCACTGCATCTGAAAAATCACATTTTTGACCGAGGAGTAACCCCCCAAATGTTAGTCTATATTCTGTGCTCACCTTTCAAACTCTCAGGGACCAGAATCATTGACAGTACGAACTCCACCTGATAATCTGACGACAAATGGCCCGAATGGAGGATCGCAGACATCAGAAACAAATCAACAATCAGCTACACAGTATAGCAGGAGGCCATGCAACCTTTCTAGGCTGTTAAACAGTTTACAATTTCGGTTAATGACTTTTATGAAGAGGCTGAATGGATTGGAGTTCAGTTTGCTCATACACCAGGATAGTCATTCCATAAGATTTCAAGTGGAGGCAGAGCGTCTATAATGGGATATAGACAGGGGAGAGCACTGAGTAAACTTACGCCAAAAAAAAAAACAGTACAATGTGAGTAATGAGAAGTTTGTGTTTTGGAGGAAACATAAAACAACCGTAAATTATACAGATGGGGGCAGAATGCAGAACTCAGTGGTACAAAGGGATTCGTGTGTCCTGGTACATAAATCACATCACTTTAGTCTGTACAGGCAGCACATGATTTGAAAATTAAATGAAATGATACTTTTTCTCGCAAAGAGTATTCGGTCTGATCTTAAGGATGGTTTATTGAATCTGTGCAGGCCGTTGTGGAGACTACATCTGATGTTCTGTATGTGGTTGTAACTACACTGACGTGAAAAACAAATTGCTTTTGAAACTTTTCAAAAATGTTTCCCTTTGCTCGTTCTTGGAATGAAGACATTATGTTATGAACTATATTAGATGTTTAGGCCTGAGAATGAACAATATTCTTATTGACCATATATGATTTTGAGCCGGTGAATACCTGATGAATATTTTACCCTTTATGGGAGAATAAGACTGAGGTTCTAATTAAAGAATAAGATGGATTCATTGAAATGTAGATATTGTGAAGATATTACAAGTTGTATTCTAAAAGTATACGGGAACATATAAACACATCTTCAAATCTAGTGGCACTATTTGTTCCGAAAGAAATGGTTGGGTGTCCAACAGCAGCAGCGATGTACGTACATGGAGCAGGGAATGTGCTGGAGTCGTACATTTCAGTCACTGTTCAAAGAGACCTCATTTGGTCCAGTTTGGGGCTGTATAACTTTATTGCGTGATTCAACTCAGAGAGGGAGAAATTGTAGTCTTCATGAGAAGGAACCCGCCTATTGCTCCCTCTCCCTCCGCGTTCCTCCTCTCAGCAACGTGTGCGAGCTGAGAACTCCTCACTCATGTTTCCTTTTGTCACGGGTTCAATTAATATCTAGTCAATGTTCTTTCAAGTTAACGCTCTGCAGAGATTTTATTTTTCAGTTTGTCATCGAATGTGTGCATTTGTCAATATTTTTCGAAAGGGAAACATCGGTGCACAGGTTTACAATGTCCAAACTGTATCATTTATCTTTCCATTGTTGTTTGAGTAGCTTTGTTTGCGTCATAAACTTGCTAATTTTAGCAGATTAAAGAATCCTGCCTGACTTGTTCCCAACACTGACCCAGTCTGAGACCTATGTTGTTGGTCATATCACCAACCTGGGTCTATTAATATTTGCAGTGAGCAGCAGACGCATGGAAGGAGGAAAGGGAATAATTTCCTGAATTATAGATCAGTGAGCCTGACGTCATTGGTGGCCATGTTTTTGGAGAGCATTGAGATGGTCAGGATTGACATGCATTTTCAAATGCAACACCTGAAGAAGGATAGTCAACATGGCTTTGTGCATGGGAAATGATTTCTAACAAAGTTGATTGCGTTTTGTCGAGGTGACAAGGACGATGGTGATGGCAATGTGGTAGATGCTGTCCATATAGACTTCAGCAAAGCATTCGACAGGATTCCGCATGGCAGAAAGTTAGTAAGGTTGGGTCATTAATAGATTCAAGATAAGCTAGCCAATTCACTACAAAACTAGATTGAAGGTAGGAGACAGAGAGTGGTAGAGGACTGCTTTTCAGACTGGAAGCCTATGACCAGCGTTGTGCCACAAGGAGCAGTGCCGAATACACTGGTTTTGATTATTTATATCAATTATTTGAATGTGAATATTTGCCTGCTTATTGTTTACAGATTACATTAAAATTGGAGGTGCAGTGTTCTGCAAAATTTACCTCAGAATGCAATGGGACATTGACCAGATGGACCAACGAGTGGCAGATGAAGTTAAATTTAGATAAATGTGAGGTGTTGCATTTTGGTAGGGTAAAACAGGGCAGGACTTATGCAATTAATGGTGGGGCCATGGGGAGTATTATTGAACAAAAGTGTGCAGGCTCACAGTTCCTTAAAAGTGGAGTCAAAGGTAGACAGGTTGGTGAAGAAGGGGTTTGGTCTGCTTGGTTTTAGTAATCAGTGCATTGAATATGCGAGTTGGGAGATCATGTTACGACTGGGCAGGATTTTAGTGAGGACACATTTAGAACACGGTGTTTAATTCAGTTCCCTCTGTTTCAGGAAGGATGTTACACTTGAGAGGGTGCAGAAAAGCTTTACAAGGATATTGCCGGGCTTGGAGGTGTTGATATACAAGAAGAGGCTGGATAGACTGGGGAATGTTTGCTCTGGAGTAGCGGAGGCCGAGGCCTGACATTATAGAGGTTTATAAAATCATGAGGAACATGGATAATCTGAATGGCCAAAGTTTTTCCCCAGGGTAGGGGACTCCAAAACTATCGGACAAAGTCTTTAGGTCAGAGGAGGAAGTTAGTAAACTGAAAAAATTTCACGTGGTTTGTAATGTGTATATGGAATGAGCTGTCAGAGAAAGTGATGGAGGCTTGTACAGTTACAACATTTAAGAGGAATCTGGAGATGAATATTAATAGCAAGAGTTCAGAGGGATATGGGCCTAATGCTGGCAAATGTGTTGAGATCAGATTGGGGTGTCTGGTTTATCAGAACAGGGTTCTCTGAGGTACGACACTGTAAGACAGATGGGGAGAAATTCTGAATGGGCCTTTTGAGTGGGAATTCTCTTCCTCAGAGATATGTGGTGCCTTTTTGTTCACATTTATTCAAATTGAGTACGTTAAATAATTGTCCAGGATTGAGTCATGAATAATGGGATAGAGACAGGAGAGTGGAGCTGAGGCCACTATCTGATCATCCGCCATCTTAGTGCCTGGTGTAGAAGGTTCATAGCGTCTAATGATCTAACCCTACTCCTGAGTCCAATGTTCTGATGTTTCATTCAGACCCTCCAACTTGCTCGATAGAAGCAGTTGGCAGCCACTTACTGCTATAGCTCCTATGACTCTGGAATAGAGAATTATTGACATTCACTACCTTCTGTTTGAAGAACAGGCCTGCTCCTACACCATGACACATTGATATGAGCGACAGAGTTGAATAAAAGAGCTTAGTAAAGAGCGACTGGCCTTGATATCAAGGCAGTATTTAACTGAGGATGACATCAAGGAGCCTAAGCAAAATTGCACTTCATCAGAATCCATCACAATCTCTCTGCTGTTTGGAGTCATTCACAGCACAAGGGAACATGTTTATCATCGGTGGGCATTAATCATCTCAACCGTACGACCCATCTGCGGGAGATCCTCAGGGTAGCTCCCTCAGCCCAGGCATCCCCAGTTTATCAGCAGGAAATCCCTGCTGTGAAGGCGCAGGCCATTCATCCCATTGAGTCCACATCGGTCAGAAGTGGAAATATTTACTATATGTTACACAAAATTCTGCAAGCTTCATCATCGCTGACCTCCTGATGCAGCCTGTGTCCATGTGCAACAAGACTGAGGGAACGTTCAAGCCCGTGCAGTTAAACTGTCGGTAACATTCTTGAAACAGTTCTGCACATTTCCACAGTAAACGGAGGAGTTCACTCAGTACCTCAATCTGGCTTCACAGGAATATGGGAAAGTCATTCAGCTCATCAAAACTACTGGACAAGAAGAGGGACAGCCATTCAATTTCCCCGGCCGTTCACAGGAAGACAAGGAATCAGCTCACTCCCAAATGTCACTTACACAGGATCAGAAAGAGACCATTTCCCACCCCAAGTGACTGACAAAGGAACAGGAAAAGGTCAATAAGCTTCTCAAATCACTAACACTGGAACAGGAAGGTGTCAGAGATGCTCCAACGTCACAAACAAATGGAGCAGGGACTGCACAGATGGACTGTTCCATGTTATTCCTCGTGGCTTCATTATTCATAATCCATCCGTGTTATGCTAGCATGCCTTTCTGGCAGTGTGAATGAAGCCATTGTTTATAATGAGTCTCAAAGGCATCTTCCATCGCTGAGAGAGCAGACCTACTTCTCTCTGGAATTCAGAAGCTGGTGGGGAACGGCTAACTGTTTCAGAATAAAGGTATTGTGGCTGCTGACAGGATTATGGACAATGTAACGTTGAGTGGAGGGGCACACAGTAACTGCACATTACAGTGTTCAGAGTTCATTCGGAGACTGTACCTCTCTGTTAATCGAAATGAGGTCTGTGCACTGGCACGTAAACTATTGGGAGACGAGCATCCTATGGAAAGTACGAAATTTCTCACCTTATCAATGGCTGCTTGGGACAAAATGAGTTTCTGTCCGTAACCGTCAAGTTTCACCTTCGTATTCTCTCACAGTGCTACAGGTTAACAACATACTTACCGCTCTCTCTCCTGGTGATACCATCATGCTAGGGTTCAGTCTGGTGAAACT
Source organism: Chiloscyllium punctatum (assembly GCF_047496795.1). Lineage (NCBI taxonomy): Eukaryota > Metazoa > Chordata > Chondrichthyes > Orectolobiformes > Hemiscylliidae > Chiloscyllium > Chiloscyllium punctatum. The sequence goes on from NC_092785.1 coordinate 49,545,584, forward strand.
CATTTGCACTGTCTCGGTGACGTGGTGATCATTATATATGAAGTAGACTCATCCTGTACATAATACCCAAAATTCTCTTTCAACAGGATGGCGTGGTGGCACAGTGGTTAGCGCTGCTGCCTTACAGCACCAGAGACCCGCGTTCAATTCTCGTCTCAGGTAACTGCCTGTGTGGAGTTTGCACGTTCTCCCTGTGTCTGCGTGGTTTTCCTCCAGGTGCTCCGGTTTCCTCTCACAGTCACAATGATGTGCTGGTCAGGTGAACTGGCCATGCTAAATTGCCTGCAGTGTTAAGTAAGGGGTGGCAGGTCGGTGTGGATTTGTTGAGCCGAAGGGCCTGTTGCCACACTGTAAGTAATCTAACACAACACTACCACTGCGTAAGGTATATTTACTTTGGTATTTCAAGTATTTTGCATGAAAGGCTATATATGACTTTCAGTTATAATTACTTACTGTCCCATCTGAATTCTGTTAGTGACTTATAACCAAGGACATCCAGGTCCTTTTCAACAACAGAACTTCCCAACCTCTCACCATTTAATAAACTTAAAAGAGAATCATTATATTTGTTGTTCCCATTCAATCATGTTATGCCTTGCGAACAGCTATTGCCCATACACTGATCCTTCTGTTACCCACAAGTCTTCCACCCAGAGTAAAGCACTACTCTCTTTATTTTGCCCATTATCCAATTTCTGATCCATTCTGTGATCCACCCCTACCTACCCATGGACTCTAACATTCCCCACTCACCAGTATTCAACCGTGTCAAACGTTTCCTGAAAAATCAAATCCTCTACTCCCAGTGGTTGTCAATTTTCGATGTCACAGCGGACAATCTCCACAAACTACATCAGGTTTATCAAAGATCCTTTCCCTTTCCTGAATCTAGGTTGACTCTACCAAATCATACCATTATTTTCCAAGTATCCAGTTGTCACATTCCTTATAAAAGGGGGTTACAATGTTTTTTCTCACAGCTGACATCAAGCTATTTAGTTTTCTGTTTGCACTCTCTGTCCTGTTTTAACTGTTTAGGTTTACAATAGTTATTTTCCAGTCTGCAGGATCCTTTCCAGGATCTAACCAGCTTTGACGAATAGTCAGAAATTCTTTCACTAGCTCTGTTGCCATCTCCTCCATACTAGGGGATGTAGCTCATCAGCTCCAGCAACATACCAATCTTCAATTCGATTAGGTTTTCAAAGACATACTCTTCATTATTTCTAATTTCGTGCAGACCCTCATTTTCACCAGGGCCCCTGTTCCTTAGTATTTCTGGAAGTTCGTTTCTGCACCTTCTCTTGTGGAGACAGAACCAATGTGTTCCTCTCAGCAGGTAGGTGACTCCTATCAGCTTGTGATATATCGGAGGACTGCACTCCAGATATGTTGCTCACTCCTGCCTGGAAAGGTCTAGACTCAATCCAATGCACTTCATGGTGATAGATATGTCACCGACTCTGCCTGGAAAGTTCCAGAATCATTCCAGTTCACTTCATGGTGAGTGTCAGCACAGTCATGTCCCTGCTGTGAGTTTGAAGGAGGGGGACACAGCTCAGTGACCACCTCATTTTTGAAAGACGCTGGTTTCACATTTTACACTTGGAATAGGTCCAGTTTAGCCAAATGGTTCTGGAAATTCCTGGTAGGAACATGCAGTGCCCTGGTCCTCCCTGTGTACAGAGTTTCCATTCTGTGTAGCCACGATTCCACGTGTTTATCATGAACCCAGAACACTCTGTAAATGCAGTGCTCAGATCTCGTCCAGAGTGGGGTCACCATACCCTTGGGTCTCTCTGAGTGGATGCAGCAGCTGATAACGCAAACCAGTGAAAAGTGTCCACAGAACGTCTCTTTACTCTGTAATTACTGGAGCAAGCCAAATCCCCTCACACACGGTGCACCCATTCAGTGTTGAAAATGGTTCTGTTCTTAGAAGGAAAAAGCAGTTACATCTCTGCACAGCCCTACAGTTACAGTTCCCTTCTCCAAAAAAATCAGTTGACAATGTGACATTCCGTTCCTTTGTATCCAGCAACTATAAGTGCGGCACCAGTATTACCGATGGAGTTGATCATCAGACTCAGAGAAGAAAGACAGAGGGAATATAACTCAATGTAAACAGGGACACATCTAAATTCACATGATATTCGGGAATATGGGAAAAGGGGAAATGTTAGAATAAGGTCCCATGTTATTTTCCTTCTGGTTCATCATCAGCAGTTCCTATGTTTGCTTTTCATTTCTCTCTCTCTCTCTTTCTCGCCGGGCATTTCTACATCCATTCAACTAACTTCCCTCTCACACATCCAACCGTCCCTGTTATAAATAACATTACTTCCCAGTTGCTTTCAGTTGTGATATCGGGTCACTAGATTCGGAACTTTATCTGTTTTTTTTTCCTGACCGAGGCTGCCATACTTGCTGAGATTCTCCGATATGTTCTGACGCTGGGGAATTTTATTTCAGATCTCCATCATCCACAGTTCCTTGTTTTAATTCAACTTTAATTCTGTTGTTTCACGAGATGTCCGCATGACTGGCAAGGGCAGCATTTGTCATCCATCACTAATTGTGGTTGACCGCGAGACCATTTGTCAACACAATACGGACCCAACATTTTTTTGTCACACTTGGTTTCTTTACCAAAGGTTATCAGTGAAATAATAAAAGAAATCCTGATAGTTTATCGTTGCAATTTGTAAAATGAGGTTTCTTTCCAATTGTTGCCATTTGAATTTAAGTTCTATCATTGGTTTTGGTAGAATTTGAAACAATGTGTTTAGAGTCATAACACGGCAAGTGACATTATTATTCAGATATGAGGTCCCTGTTATGAAATAACTGGAGAGACAAGTACAAGATTGTAGTAAAAATATTTGTAACTGGAAGAGTGGTCAGAAAAGCCATGAAATCTGAAGTTAACAAGAGGGCAGATGATAGCTTATTTTGCAACAGCACTGAAGCAGAGCTGGAGACTGGGATATTATAGTGGTGGGTGTAGGCAGGGTTGATAACAGAGACAATATAGAGACATAAAACAGTTCAGGGCAAAAGGAAAACTCAAGGGTCTGAACAGACTTGCTCCTTCTTAGATGTTTATGAGTGAGGATTCAGAAATCGATAGAAATGCAGTGGAATTTGTGACTGAAGATAACAGGTTATGTATTTGTTAAATATAAATAACAGAAATAGCAATAACCTTCACCATCGCTAATAGAATTGACAGAGATACGCTTACCAGGAACATCAATAGTAGCGAGGATAGGATGGCAACCTGCCTGAATACTCATCAGTACGGCTCGTATCCGCAACTCTAACCATGCCCAATCCTGAGAAAGCAAGTATAGACCCAAGGACAAACTACTGTCCATTGGTGGAACATTCCAGTCAAATGCTCGCAGATTCTGATCCATTGTTGGAACATTCCAGTCAAATGCTCTCAGATTCTGATCCATTGTTGGAACATTCCAGTCTGTTGTTCTAAGATTTTCTTCGTCTCCCTCTCCCTGCAGCTGCTGAGCCCAATCATCTTGAGGATGACGCTGCCGCTGATACTATGGAATAACAGGTTGAAGGAAGCCCCTCACTAATAGAAGAGGGAAAACCTTCAATGACACAGTTAGTATCCACGGTGACTGACATCAATCACAGTCACTGTACAAACAGCTCCAGTTAACTCTTTCACTACAATCCTTAAAATTCACAATGATACTTGGTCTGGTTGGGATATTGACATCGCTGACTATTGGGCTAATAGCATCATCTCCATTTGTAAGGTTATAGGTGAGGCAGAGAGCTGACGCTTTCTATCCACTAGCTCGATGATCCTACTATGTTTTAGCAGGGTCGGAATTATTGGGCTCCCTGGGCCGGCTGTGTCTGATAACCAGGCCTGTTGTATCCTTTCATTTTAGTTATTTATATTTAACTTTGACATTTATCTTACCATCATTTAACGGCTTAGGTGGGGTTAGACATTTCTGAGAGGTTCCTACAGTTGCATAAACAGCGTAGATACAGTCCATTCCTTGCGGTCCTTGCAGCTGCAGCCTAGTCCTTTGGAGTGATGGTCAAGCTGTCACAGAACCAGGATTCTTCATTTTACCTTCCCCCAGTTATTGCTGGGGTCTCAGCAGGAGTGGAAGGCTGGAAATCTCTCCCAGCTGCTACACTCTCTCTGAGATTTCTCTCAGAATTGTCTTTTGATGTTCTTTCCACTTGGATTGGAGAACTACATGTGAAATAATCTGTTTCCTGAACTTGTTCTTTGACAAGTGTGTGCTTATAGGATTTTACCATGTAGGAAAAGTTATTGTTTAAAAGTAAACAATCTATTACTCCAATTTTTTGTGTTTTGTTGACAGTGGTTGAATGAATTGTGTTTTGCTTCATGTCGAATATTTTAACCAAGTGAATTGCATCTAAAACACGGCACCTCACATTTGTATTTAAAATAAGAAAATGTCCTGGTCAAGATTACATTCAGCATATATTTTGAGATGTGTCTGTTCAGTTGCATAACAAAAAAGACAGATATTCACGTTTTAATTGGCTAATTACTTAATGAAAAACATGTTGCAGAAACACAGGATTGGACAGCGGAATTCGCCATGCTGGAGGAGTGATAACTCTATCAAGAATTATATCGCATAGTTAATCCACCTCACAGATCCAGCCCAGACCGTATAAGCCCAGTTGAGATATCTACTCAACATGGAGCACTGTGCCGATCAGGTTGAGTACAACCCAGCAATCAGTCCAGGATGGAATATAGCACAGGTCTCTCCAGTCCACTAGCTATCTGTTCAACACGTGGAGCAGTACAGTACACTCCGATGCACTGATTCAGAAACACTGTCCAGTGTGGGGTGATATGCAGCCCACACCAGTGTCTTGCTTTATAGACGTGGACAAGGCATCTGTACAGTATGGAGAACTTTGCAGTGAATATATCTGTAAACCTGGAACAGTTACTGTCAAAGCAGCTGTTTTCACCACCCCAGTACATTGCTCAGTAACACTGTGGTACATCACTGCCCAGAGTCAGGAATCTTGCAGCCCATGCTGGAATTGACAGGATGTGCAGCGTCCATGCATTTACAGCCCCATATGTCGATTGTGCCATGACAAGGGGGTGCTGTGGATGTGAACATCACTGAAAGAGAGAGATGGCAGGGGAATCAATTTAAATATCAACGAACAAAATAATTTTGGGGAAAAAAGGGAAAAGGAGTTTGAGAGACAATTTCATGGAAGATCATAGGTTTCAGAATGCTGAAATGAAGATATTATGACAGCATTCTGCAACGTGAGCCAGTATTCCCAGGAATGATGGGTGAATGGGATATTGGTGTGAGTTCGGATTATTGAAAGTTTTGGGTGATCATTTGTTGTTCAGCTTTGTAACGGACTGGAGTCAGCAGATTCTTCAACACATTGGGCAGAAACTAATAATAATTTATCTCAGTGCCATTTTCATTGAGTGTGACTGAAGGATCACCTGTAAGAGGCCGAGTTAGTTTCCTGGTGCTACCTTATCGAACTCACCTTATTCACCACAACCCACGGTGTCCCTATAAATCTCCCACCCTTCATGACTAGAGGTAAACACCATCGCTTGGATGCCCCATGGATAGTATGTGATCCCTGACACTGGTACCATCTTTAAAAGGCCAATTGGCAAAAGGTTGAGCTTTCTCAGTTTGGAGCTGCCCTGCACAGTGGTGGCAGCTCACCACCCACCTCAGTGCAGGATCTGCAGTCTGAAGAAATGTACAACAGTACAGGACAGGCATCAATAACTTTCCCCATTCTGCCAGGATAAGGGTCACCATCTTCTCTCTGTTCCTGCAGAACACTACTGAAATGTGTTATAGCATCTACCCTCGAACAAGGCTCATGCTCCATCACTCTCACTGCTGCACGCAGCGCCTTTTCTCTTTCTCTCTTTCTCTCTCGCCTTTCCAATACCCTCACAAGGTGATAGAACATTGTGGAGAACGTCGATTATGGGATGTTCCAGAAAATGGTCCAAGTAATTTCCATTTTCAGGAAAATGTCAATGCACCAGTATGTAACATATAATGGGAAGGAGTAGAGATGTATGTTATTCAAATCACATCCAGTTAAAATCCATCATGAGGGCAATCAACCCTTCAAATGTGCTCTAGCATATAATAAGATTGCGGCTTATTTGATGGTTTTCTCAGCTCCATGTCGTAAGAACTTTCAGTTATTCAACCCCCTGGGTTCCTGTCACTGACCAAACAACATTCAGGCATTTTTACCCCGTTTTCGTCAAGCGCCTTTTCGAGGGCATTTCCCACGGGGACGGACTTTCCAAACAATATATTCCATAAGTTGTATACTTTTATGTAATGATAACCTCATTTTACACAGACTGACCAATATCTACACTTATTTTATGATTACTGGTAAGCAATATCAATTAGTATTCTGGTTATTTCACTTGTCTCACCTTATTTTATTCAGTCAAAGACAGCTTCTAAACACTTGTCTCATTATAAAATACAATTTCGAGCCGAGAATATTTTTGTCCTGCGCCCTTATCTTGAACGTTATCTGAATTGTACCTTTTTCCCTTGTTATGAAAGTTTTCATTGTCCTTTGTCTGTGGCTGTTTCTGTCTGTAACAGTTACACAGTCTCCTACTCATTTGGCTGGATGGCTGGTTTGTGATGCAGAGGGAGGACACCAGTGTAGGTTCAATTTCCCACATTGACTGCGGCTACTATGAAGAGGACGCTCTCTCAACCTCACCCCGACACCTTAGGTGTGCTGACCCTCATGTTGAACCACCACGAATGGTCTCTCTCTCATGATAGAGCAGCCCCATGGTCCTTTGGAACTATATTCTATCACTTTTGCATTTTTAAAATATACGTTAACATTTGTTTTGCATTGTGTTCCTGGGTGTTTTGGATCAGTATCATTTTGTGCTACTGCCATCATTTCCCCCACACTGCACATTCCTGCCCCATAATCCTTGACTCCATTATTATCTAAGAACCTTCCGTCTGTGCCTCAAAAATATTCAATATCTCTTACCTCCAATCCTCTGCAGGAATAGATTTCCAAAGTCTCACAACACTGAGAAAATAATAAATGATCTCATCTGGGGTGTGAGGTTGTTTTTGTGTCTCCTTACCTGAGTAAAGATATAATTACATTGGAAGCAGTTCAGAGATGTTTCACTTCACGTATTCCAAGGAGGAAGGGCTTATATTATAGACATGATTTGGAGATGCCGGTGTTGGGCTGGGGTGTACAAAGTTAAAAATCACACAACACCAGTTTATAGTCCAACAGGTTTAATTGGAAGCAATCTAGCTTTCGGAGCGACACTCCTTCATCAGGTGACATTGGAGGGCTCGATCGTAACACAGAATTTATAGCAGAAAATTCCTGTGGGATGTAACTGAAATGATACATTGAAACATTGATTGTCTGTTAAGCACTTCATCTATTAGAATACAGTGATAGTTTCACTTTTTTCATGTGTAAATCGCAAAACCTTTTTTTTTGAAGTTGCAGTCTCGGGTTAGCTGTTAACAATGGTGAAAACTAGACAATATGTTGAAGGTGATGTCTAGCTATCACAATTGTTAACAGCTAACCCGAGACTGCAACTTCAAAAAAAAACTGTTTTGCGATTTACACATGAAAGAAGTGAAACTATCACTGTATTCTAATAGATGAAAGGCTGAACAGACAATCAATGTTTCAATGTATAATTTCAATTATATCACACTGTAAATTTCTGCTATAAATTCTGTGTTACGATCGAGCCCTCCACTATTACTTGATGAAGGAGCGTCGCTCCGAAAGCTAGATTGCTTCCAATTAAACCTGTTGGACTATAACCTGGTGTTGTGTGATTTTTAACTTTATATTATAGAGGCTTGAACAGATTATTCTTGGAATGAGAGGTGATCTTATTGAAATATGCAAGACCTTGAGGAGCATGGATCAGGTAGATACCCACTGTGTGATTTTCTATTCCAAACTTGTCATTGTCATAGAAGTCTACAGTGTAGAAGCAGGACATTCTGTCCATTGAGTCCATACTGGCCAACTGAACTGCATCCCACCCAGACCTATCCTCCTACTCTAAACATGTAATCCTGCATTTTCCATGACTAAACCATCTAACCTACACATCCCTGAGCACTATGGGCAATTGAGCATGGCCAATTAACTTTAACCTGAACATCTTTGGATTGTGGGAGGAAACTGGATCAAATGGATGAAACACACATAGACACGGGGAAAATTGAAGGTTGCAATTGAACGCAGCTCCTTGGTGATATGAGGCAGCAGTGCTAACCGCAGATCCACCATGCTCATCCATTATTTCTATTAGTTATATGTGGCTGACTGAAGAAGTCTGCCTGACTTGTTCCTATCACTGAACCTGACCCAGTCTGAGACCTTGATCATTGGCCATATCTCCAACATGGTTACATTTAAATTTTTTGCGAACAGTGGAGGAGGGGTACTAGAAAAGGAAACAGTGCCATCCTCCAAACACAGTCAAAACCGGAGTAAGGAGAATTCACAAAGTGGGCATTTATTCAAGTGGGAATTGTCTTTCCCAGAAGTTTGTGATGGCTGAATATTTGTATTATATTGAGGCTTGCTTCATCTGATTTTCCGTAGACATGTGTATCAGGGATAATGGTGCATGGAAAGAAAAGTGCTGCTGAGAGCACAGTGAGATGAACCATAACCTACTTTACTGGTGGAGTAGTGTCAAAGGGCCGAATGGCCCCCTCGTGTCCCTCAGCCCTGTGTTCTGATGTTCTATTCATCCCTTTGGACCTGCGACACAGGAGCAGATCGAGGTCACTCCGATGGTTAGGCCTTGTTTCGAAAATGTACTTGTAGATTCCAGGCTGGCTCAACTCCACTTTCCTGCTACCCCCTCGTAACTCTCAACTCGCTTATATGTCAGAAACCAATCCACCCCCTCTGTAAATACATTCAGTGACCCACCTTCCACAACTCTCTGGGTTCGGTAATTCCAGACATTCACTACCTTCGAAAGATGACATTTCTTTACATCTCAGTTTGAAATCGATATCCATTATTCTGTATCAGTATCCCGGAGTGAGACACTCTGCCCAGATGTGAAACACATTCTCAACAAATACCTTATCAAGCCCCCTCTCTATCTTGTCCATTTCAGTAATGTCACAGTCATTCTTTCAAGCACAATGAATAATTGCCTCATCATTTTAGATATACTAAAAAATTCAACCCTTTCATCCCAGAAACCGGCTTAATGTACCAATCTAGTTACTTTCTGCATCAGCATGACAACTTCATGTTTCATGCTCAGGAACACTCCAATCCCTTTGTACTGCTCCTTTGTTGGGACTCCTCTTCATTAAATAACAGCCTGCCTTTTGGTTGTCAGTGTCATCCTCAAACTCGGATGTGTGTTGCACTCAGCTCTCTCCTTCAGCCTCACAGTATAGATGCAAGTAACTGAAGCCATTGCACTGATATTGGTGCTACTACAGTAGATATGGCTTTATCATAAAGATCGATGAATCCTGACTCTCCAATTTCTAAATGCTAACCATCCGTCATCCCATGCTAATATAGTATCCATCATACTATGAGTTTCTGTCTGGTGGAAGAACATTTACTTTGTGATACCTTGTGGAAATCTCTGGAAAGTCTCATGTCTACCAGTTCCCCTTTATCAAGTCTGCTTGTTCCATTGTCAGGGATCTCCAGAAAAACTTTGCATGATTTTACAAGGCAAAATATAGTTACCCTTTAACAAAACCATACTGACGCTGCCTGATGCTTTTCTAAATGCCCTGTAATTCCTTCCTTAATAACAGACTGTCGTTGATTTCTAGCAATAATGGCTAGGCTAAATGGCTCATGCTTTGTGTCTTGCTCCATCCTCGAAAACAAGCGCCATATTGGAGTTTCACGAGTTTCACTGGAACACTTTTGTAATCCAGAGAGTTATGGAATATTTCACACAGTGGCACCAGTCACTCTGTAGCCATTTCTTTTAAAGCCAATTATGAATTACTGCTGACCTGCCGATCCTTAGTCTTATCTGTTGTTAAAATCCTTGTACCTTTTTTTAGAGACAGTTCAAGAACCCTCCTATTACCATTTTCTTGATCATTTTGAAATACTTACTATGCTTTCTCCTGTGAGGATTGATGTCAAATACTGGTGTAAATTATCTCCCAGTTCCCTGTAGCCACTTGCCCCGTCACACCCTCCGAATGTCCTCAATTTACTTTCCTGACTTTCTTTCTACCAAAAGTCACACACTCATCTTCAGCATTTTATATACACACAGAAAAAAACTTGTAATGCTTGTTTTTATATTTCTTGCCAATTTATTTACATCATAGATTTTCATCCTTTTTCCGTCTATTTCCTGCTTTGTCCCTCGCCTTCGAGATTCATGCAGTCATATTGAGCACAAACATTTTAATCAACCTGTCCATGCTGACCAGGTTTTCCAAAATAAACTCGTCTCATCTAATTGCATTTAGTCCACATGCCTCTAAATGCTTCCCATTCATATGTTTGTCCAGCTGTCATTTAAATGTTGTCACTGTAATTGCATCTAACAGCTCATCTGGCAGCTCATTCCATACACACACCTCCTCTGCATGAAAACGTTGCCGTTTTGTCCCTGTTAAATCTTCCCCTTTTCGCAGTAAAGCTATATGGTTGGTCTCCCCTATCGTGTGGAAAAGACCTTGGCAATTCACCCTATCCAAGCTTCCCATGATTTTATTAACTTCCAGAACGTCACCTCTCAACATCTTGCATTCCATTTGATACTAACTTCAAGAACAAGCATTCACTAATAGCATTGCAAATTTGAAACAATGTTTTTTTAAAAATGACAGGGAAAGAACACTTAGCCCAAACTTCATACTGTGATTTGGGTTTCTCCATGTTACAATACTAAGGCAGTGTGAAACTCTTACTAGTGTCAATATGACGTCAAGAAAATAAATACCTTTGTCTAAAGGGTCTCTGCAGTGAAAACGTTTCTCTGGCCAGAGCTATGTAAGAAAGGGAATTGTCATACCACACGGTCAGCGTACAGTTGCCTTTAGATTAGATTACGTTAAAGTGTGGAAACAGGCCCTTCGGCCCAACAAGTCCATACCAACCCGCTGAAGCGTAATCCACCCATACCCCTTACCTAAAACTACGGGCAATTTAACATGGTCAATTCACCTGACCTGCACATCTTTGGACCGAGGGAGGAAACCCACGCAAACAAGGGGAGAACGTGCAAAAGTCACACAGTCAGCCACCTGAGGCGGGACTTGAACCCAGGTCTCTGGCGCTATGAGAAAGCAGAGCTGACAACTGCGCCACCATGCTGCACAGTGCGATGAGTGGTGAGAATATTTTTTGAAATTTGGGTTATTCAGTGCAAAGGGAAAGAGGTGTTTTCAATAAAGTTTCCTCCAAAAAGGAAACTTTCCGGAGGGAAATGTGAGTGGGAGGTGTAAAACAGCATGATTGGAGATGCCGAATCACACTGAAACGAGAGGCAAAGTGGCAGCACAAACGGAGCTTGATGCTAAAGCAGGGAAGGTCGACTTAATCAAAGAACTTCAGTTCCAGAGGGTAGGGACCATAATGTGAGAGAATGTGTTCTGTAATTGGAGAGGGAGAACCTGGAATCAGAAAGTGGAAAGTGAGGGCTACAGATGCTGCAGATCAGAGCTGAAAAATGTGTTGCTGAAAAAGCGCAGCAGGTCAGCCAGCATCCAACGAGCAGGCAATTTGACGATTCGCACATAAGCCCTTCTTCAGGATTCCTGAATAATCCTGAAGAAGGGCTTGTGCCCAAAACGTCGATTCTCATGCTCCTTGAATGCTGCCTGACCTGCATCTGAAAGGGGAGACAAGCAGGGTAGAGGATGGAGCAGCAATGGCCGAGGTTTCTAAGTGTAACTTAGGAAGCACAATTGAATTTCATGCCTCGCATCTGCTTCTGGTCCCTGAAATAAATGTCCTAAATCTGGGCACACACTGATGCCCGTTAATGTGTCATTAAATAGTATCCTTGACAGACTTTGTGAACCACGGGTGGCTCATCTTCTGTCGAGTCCTTCTTTTCGAACATAAACAATAATTTATGAGCAGTATGGGATATCTGATTGAATGTCGTCCCATGTATACCCACTGACCTTCCTCTGGGTGTAATTCCACATCACGACTCAGACCAGATGTGAGACGGAAATCCTCAATTTAGATGTGTGGTTCTATTCAATCATTCCGAGGGAACTTCTGCATGTGGCTGAACATATGATCAGCGGAGACTGACTTAATCACATCTCCCAGGTGAAGCAACATTTCGCTTGTACTCTTTCAATCCAGTCTCCTGTCATTGCTGCTCACAATGCACTCTCCTTTACACTGGTGAGACCAAACAGAGACTGCACTGAGGAATATTCCCACGCTTTCCGGAGGAATAACCCTGACCTTCGCACTGCATCCCATTTCAATAACCTTCCTTGCTCTCATGCTGACATTTCGGTCCTGAGCTGCTGCAATGTTCCAGCGAAGCACAACCCAAGTTCGAGTAACACCTCACATTATGCATTATACGTTACAGCCCGTAGAAGTTAACAGTCATTTCCATAACTTCACAGTCTGAACCCATTATGGCTGTTCTCCATTATTCATGCATTCTGCTTCCTGTTTTCCCGAAGACCTTGTCTATATCTTGTTTATACTGCACTCAGTAGAGAGAAACCATTTCTTACATTCACACTTTAATATACACCCAATTTACATCTGTTTCTCTTTCACCACAATCAAAAACCCCTCCTCTGTGACATTGCACCTCCACATGTTCTTTTTCCCATCATCCCTCGTCCACTTTTGTCAAGGGATTAAAATGTCCTTTTCAATTCTGAACAAGGGTCAATCTGGACTTGATACACTACTTCTGTTTCTCTGTCTTCACAGATGCTGCTGAGTTTCTCCAGCAATGTCTGGTTTTTAATAGCTTGAAAGACATGTATCAAAGCTGCTCAAACGCCCTGTCCAATATGGAGCACTATACACTGGGATATGAACAATAACCCAAAGTGTACAAATTCATTGGTTCTAAAATTAAACAATATTGGCATCATTGACACTACAAAGGTCTTAATCAAGGCCATGGAGAGAAACAGTTACAGTGTTAAAACCGAAAGTGGCACGATTGGACGGAAACGGTTCTGATGAATAACAGAATTGGAATCGTTACAGTGTGGAAGCAAGCCCTTCGGCCCAACAAGTCCACACCAATCCTGTGAAGACGAAACCAACCAGACGCATTCCCCTATCCTATATTTACCCCTGACTAATGGACATAACCTGCACATTCCTGAACACTATAGGCAGTTCAGCAAGGTCAATAACCTGCACATTTTTGGATTGTGGGAGGGAACTGGAGCACGCGGAAAAAAGAACTGGCACAGACACAGGGAAAATGTGCACGACAGTTGCCAGAGGATGTAATCGGACCTGGGCCCTGACTGCTATGAGGCAGCAACTCTAACCACTGAGCCACAGTGCTGCCCCAGAAAATATTTAGGGGTTTTCAGAAACATGACAAGCAAGAGGTGTGACACCATGGACAGACACTCAGAGGAATGAGAATATTAAAATGCAAGTGTTACCACATCAGTAAACAGAGTAGGTCACGGGGTGATGGGTGAATGGGTCTCGGTGTCAACTGGTGTGACAGCTGAATTGCATTGCAGAAATTGCAGCTCAAACCTGGAAATTCATGTGGTACTGTAGATCACAGCTGGACAGAAGGAGAATTGTATTCAGTTACAACCTGTAACGTTTTGTCCAGTCTAATCTTTCAGTCTATTATTCCCATTATTGGATCGATGTTTCATTGACGATTGTGGGTGACGACACTAGGGTCAGAACCACGTGTACGTAAAACTGATGACAATCCATTTAAAGCTATCACACTGACTACTGTACATTCAAAACAGCTAGACTAATATCTGATAGAGAAAGCAACATGATTACAAATCAAACAGATCAGATCGAAGCTCTGCAGTCCTGCCACATCCAGTCAGAAATCGAGTTGAACCACTGATGAGAGAAAAGGACTCCACAAATATTATTTGAAAACAATGTCCATTGGGATTAGGGCGTCGCTTACTAGGTCAGAATTTATTGCCCAGAAGACTGTTAAGATTCAATGACATTGCTGTGTGTCTGGAGTTACATGTGGGCCAGAGCAGGTATGGATGCCAGTTTCCTTCCCCAAAGGACATCAGTGAACCAAATCTCCCATAGTCAGCAATTGATTCATGATCATCATTAACTCTTAATCCCAAACATTTATTGGATTTGAATTCCGTCATGTCCTCTAACAGGATTCGAACTCAGGTCACCAGAACATTACTGGGTTTAGCAAGGCCAATGACCTGTACATTTTTGGATTGTGGGAGGGAACACATCAGCAGCAACACCACTTGGCTATTGCTTTAACATTCCGCGAAAAAATGGAAACTTCCAGCACATCAGTGTAAAAGACAATGATGCAGTCGATACGCCATCCTCAGCCAGAAGTGTTGCTTAGATGATCCCCACAGAAGCACAGGTGCCCGACTTCAAACAATTCGATTCGCTTCACGTAACATGAAGAAACAGCTGAACATAGTAGATACGAAAAAGGGAATGGATCATGACACCATTCCTGCAATAGAACTGAAGACTTGTGCTGCACAACAAGCCGTGTCTCTGTGGACGCTGTTTCATTCCAGCTCCAACTCTGACATTTCCCTGGCAATGCGGAAAATTACACAGAAGTGTCCCGACCCTAAAAGGAGAATAATTACAATCTGACCAATTGCCACCCCCTCAGTCCCATCACGATAATCAAATTGGTGGGAACTCCTTTGACAGAGCTGTAGACCAGCACAGAAATAACGTGCACAGTGCTGTGTCTGATAGGCCCCCATATGGAGACGGTGTTGCTGTGAAAATGTCACTGGATTACTAATCCAGACCAGAATAATGCTCTGGCAGCTGGTGGAAGTTAGAAGCAATTAATAAAATATCGAGATCTAAAACCTGGTACCAGTAATATTGACCTTGAAGCGCATGTCCATTGTCAACGTAAACTTCCTTCCCCAATGTATATTCAGGAAGTGAATCCTCTCTGCTTTCTTGGTCGAGCCAAAAAGTGACTCCAGACTCACAGAAATGTGCTAAACTCTTCAATGGTCTCTGAAGCGGCCATGCAAAGCCGTTATATTGAACTTCTCCGACGTCTTAATGGATAAAAATGAGGAAACACCCGGCACCAGCCTCTGTATCGGAAAAGGGAAGAGGAAGCACAGTCCTGTCAACACTGCAGAGACCTCCTTCCGTACATCTGAGAGTTTATGACAACATTAACAGAGCTTTCCCACAGACTGCACAGAAACATCGCGAAATGAGTGGACCTTTCAACACACTGAGACTTCCCTACTCTATGTTTTGACTAAACAACTCTTCAATTAACTTTTTCCTAACAATATATACTGTATATCCTTTGAAGTGATCATATATCAGAAAAAAATATGAAGTAGGAACGTTGGTCTGTCAATTTTGCTCTCCCATACAATATAACAATGGCTGATCCTGTAACTCCAACCAAACTCCTGCTGCAACTTCACCCCTTTAGTGTCTAGAAATCCTTATTTATATTCAGTGCCTTAGTTTCCACAGTCATATGTGGGACAGAATTCCCCAGGTTCACCAGTCTGCGAGTGCAGACATTTATTCTCATCTCAATGCAGAGCGGCTTGTCTGTATCTAATACTGTGACCCTTGTTTTAGACGTCCCAGCCAGTGGAATTGTCATCCCCGCTGACAATCTGTTTCACCCTGTCAGAGTTTTATATATTTCACTGAGATCTCCTCCCATTTTCCGAAACTCCATGGAATACAGGCCCAGTCGCCTCAAACTCTGCTCCCACAACAAGCCTGTCATCCCAGAGATCAGTTTGGTCAGCCTTCACTGCACACCCTCAATGTCAGGTTTGTGCTTTATTATGTAAGGAGGCCAATACTGCACACTGTCTTGCGCAATGTTTGAGATGGGGGCTCACCAAGGGCCTGTGTAGCTGCAGTAATACACACCTGGGCTCAAATCCCCCGGAAATGAAGGTCAGCATACTATTTATCTTTCTACCTGCTTTCTGTTGCAGCAGTATTGCTTTCTGTGACTGGTGTACAAGGAGATAGAGATCCTTTTCAATGATATATCTCCCCACTTGGTCGGTCTATGTATACTGGTCAGTGTGCCAATATCAATCCCAGTATTGACTTCTGGCTTCAGAACTCACTGCTCTGCATGGACCTTGGAGTTTGGTGAAAAAGTCAACAAAAGTATACCCATAAGTAACTTCATGCAGCAACTTCTTTACATTAATTCCTTTTGAAATGCTAGCCTGTCCGTCTATTTGTCCTACCAAATTGCTCAATGTTACGTCTATCCACGTTGTTCTTCAGCTGTCACGTATTTTACCATTTCGTCCACTTGTCTCAATCACCTTGAAACGTTTTTATATCCTCCTCATCCACTCACAATCTCAGTTTGGTACCATCAGCAGATTTGGAATGATTACATTTAATAACCATGAACAAATGCTTGATCTGTTTTCTGAATAGATCGGGCCCAAACATCAATTCCTGGATTATCCCGCTAGTCATTGCTTTCTCCTGCCAAATATATGGAACGGTTTATACTGATTCTCTTTTCCGTGTCAGCTCTCCTATTCTCAACCCATATTAGATCTAGCTGTTGCACACTCTTATGTGCCAGGACAGACCCCCTCAAATCATTTCAAGGAAGTAGCACAGACCCTATTTTTGCTCGTTGACTTAAGCAAGTGTAAGGCGGATATTCCAGAAGTGATGTAGTTGGTCAAATCACTTAGTTTTAAACAAAACAGAATGTCTTTGCAAGATTACTGAGTGAGACGCAAACAGAAGTAGATACAATACAGAATAAATTCTCTGAAAACCCAACAGATTATCCCAACTTAATGCTGGTGTTCCAAGTACTTGATATAATCCCCATAATTCCAGAGATTACAATCCTCTGGGTAAAGAGGTTACTTCTCAATTCATTCCTAAATCTACTCCCTCTAATATTGAGGTCATTTCATCTTGTCCTAGCTTCACCTGCCAGTGAAAACATCCTGTCTACTTCTATTGTATATACTCCCTGTATAATTTTATATGTTTCTATGAGATCATCCCATCATTCTGCTAAATGCCAATGAATATAGTTCTAGTCTGCAAAGTAACACTTCATAAGGTAACCTCCTCACCTATGGAATCACCCGAATAAACCACCTCTGCACACCCTCCAGTGCCAATATAGCCTTCCTGAAGTAAGGAGATCAAAACTGTATGCAGTACTCCAGATGTGGCCTCACTAGTACCCTGGACAGCTGCAACATAACGTCCCTCCTTATAACCTCAATCCCTTTAGCAATGAAGGGCAACATTCTATTTGCTTTCCTCAGTAATTGCTGTACCTGCGGCCAACCTTCTGTGATTCATGCACATGGACAAGCAGGTCCCTCTAGGTCCCTCTGTATAACAGCATGCTGCAATGTTTTACCATTCAAGTAATCATCCTTTTTACTGGCACTCCCAACAAAATGAATGATATCATCTTTATCAACATTGTATTCATCTGCCAGACCTTTACCCACTCACTCAGAATATCTATGTTCATCCACGAGGTCTCACAGTCCTCTGCATGCTTTGCTATGAAACGCATCTTCGTGTCATCTGCAAACCTTAACACACTACACGTTCTTTCCAACTCCAAATCATCTATATAAATTGTGAATAATTGTGGCCCCAACACCGATCACAGAGGCACACCACTTGGTATTGATTGCCAGCCAGAATATCACTCACTTACACTCAAAATTTGCTTCCTGTAATCCAGCAATCCTTTATCTATGCTGATACTAAACCCGTAATACCATGCACCTTTTTCTTATGCAGCAGTTTCTTGTGTTTCAACTTGTTTAAGATCTTTTGGAAATCTAGGTACACCATAGCCACTGGGACCTCGTTGTTCACCTTGCTCATACTGTCTCCAAAGATTTCCAAAAGACTTGTTAAACATGACCTGTTCTTCATGAACACATGTTGCATCTGCGCAATAGTACGATTTCTATCGAAATGCCTTGCTATTTCTTCCTTGATAATACACTCAAGCAGTTTCCCCACTACACAGGAAAAGCTAACTGGTATATAATTCCACATACTTTGTTTACCTCTCTTTTTAAACATTGATGTCACATTTGCAGTTTTCCAATCTGCTGGAACTGCCCTGGAGTTCATCAAATTTTATCAAATTGCCACAATTGCATTTACTATTTCTCCCGCTATCTCTTCTACAACCCTGGGATGCATTCCATTAAGGCCAGGAGACTTGCCTACCCTCAGCTCCGTTAGCTTGTGCAACACTATCTCTTCCATAATATTGAATGTTTCCAAGGTCCTCACGTACCTCTGTCTCTTTGGCAATTACTAGCATGCTATTAGTGTCCTCCACTATGATGACAGATACAAAACACCTGTTCAATGCCTCGTCCATTTCGTCATATCCTCTAACTAAATGTCCATTCCCATCCTCTAAAGACCAACATGTACTTGAGTCATGCTTTTTAATTTTATACATTTATGGCATATACCATCATTTATCCATCTTTATATTCAGTTCTTTTTGTTTTCTCTCTCGTGTCCATTCATACCTTTCTTTATAGTTCATTTTGTGGCATTCTGTTGACCTTTAATGTTTTCCCCAATCTTTTAGGTTTCTGCTGTTCTTGACCAGTTCGCATTCCTTCTCTTTCAATTTGATAGCGTCCCTTATTTCCTTAACACAATTGACAGATTACCCATTTTCTTAGAGTCTTTCCTTTTCACTAGAATATACTTTTGCCACGGAAATTAAAAATCTCCTTTGAAAATTCTCCACTGATTGTCAACTCTCCCAACATGAAGTATTTGTTTCGAGGTGATTTTAGCCAACTCCTCCCTCATTTTATTGTAGTCTCCCTTGCTGAAGTACAGCAACCTGGTATTGGTTTTATCTTCACACTCTCCATCTGTATTCTAAAGTCAACCATACTGTGATCACTCCTTCACTATGATGTGAATAATTATTCTTGTCTCATTGTACATGACCAGACCTATGATACCTTGCTCCTCATTATGCGTGCTTTTATTTTAGACTTGAAAGCATTCCCAAGTATTCAAACCCAAACTTTTTGGATTCACTGCTTTTAAGACATCCATGAAAAATAAAACAAGTCCATAATAAACTTGTTAAAGGAGTAGCATTGTCTCAACACTAGACTTGGGACTTCATCAAAAATGTTTCTGATAATCCATGTTCACTGCATCAATTGCTGCGCCATAATTTATTTCCCATTCAGTTTTTCAAATATGAGTGGCGTTTAATAATTCAGCAATGAATTTATCTATGTTTATTACTTTATGATTAATTTAATTTTCAAAGTTCCCTGAAAATGCGACCTTTCTAATAGACTCTTGTTTTGCCCTGATTGCTTTTTTGGTGCTAAGCAGACTCTGTTTCCCTGCCTCCTTTAGAAATACTGAGATTACATTTGCTGCTGTGAAAATCTGTGAATTCAGTTCCAGAATCATCAAGCATTTGGAAGAGGATAAACAGAGTATTCATTATTACCTTGGCCACCTCCCCTGGTAATCAACGAGACGATTAACAGGTCATGGGGATGAATCAGATTTCAGTCAAAATAATTTCTCCAAAACTGTTTATGTACAGATTTGATTCTTTTTTACTTTTTTTCAGTGTACTGAGAAGTGCTTGGAGTTTACTTTTTGAAACGTTTTCTTTTGTGAAGGCAGAAAAGAAGTGGTTGCTTCTTAGTCCTGCTCTTTTCCTGTTCTCTGGTTTCAGCCTATAAGGAAGATACAATGATCTTCTCTAACATTTCACCTTGGTATACTCTATGTTGAGAAGCTTTTACATTTCACTCATGTTAATGTACGCTTCATACACCCATCATTTCCTGTCTTAAGCTGCTCAGTGATTGACCTTCCACAGCCATACAATCACAGAATCAATCTCTGTACAATCAGAAATACAGTACAATCTATATTAGTCCCACTTTCATGCATCAGGCCCATGGACGTGAGTGTTATTCCACTTCAAGTACTTGTCCACGTACCTTTTAACGGCTGTGCGATGACCCACAACTTCCCTCTCAAAAAGTGCATTGCAGACTCCAACATCCTCTGAGTGAAAAACCATCCTGAAATCCTCTCTAAACCTCAAACCATTCACTTTAAAAGCGTGCTTCTTTGTTCTTGACCCTCGGACTTAAAGGAAACGCTGCTGTCTATCCAACCTATCCATGCCCTTCGTAATCTTACCCTTCTGAATCACGTTCCCCTCAGTCTTCTCTGCTCCAAAGTAACCAACCCGAGCTGATCCAGCCTCTCTCCATAGCTGATATGCTCCATTCCAGGGAACATCCTGGTGAATTTCCTCTTGCCACATTCAGTGCAATCACATCTTTCCTGTAATATGGATCCCTGAACTGCACACAGTATTCCATTTTGGCCGAACCAAAGTGCTTTAAAGTTCTTGTAATCTATGCCACGATTAGTAAAGGCTATGCCTGCTGTCTCGAATTACCTCTTTACTAATCTATTACCAGTCCCGTCATATTCCAGGATGTGTGCAGAAGCACCCTCTAAACTTGCGAGTCTGCTGCCATTTATTGAGTCCTCCACTGTCTGTTTAGTTCTTCCAAAGTGCATCATCTCATATTTATCAGGGTTACATTCCATCTGACATTAATCTGCCAATCTGACCATTCCATCCGCATCTTCCTGTAACGTAAGACCTTCCTCCTCACTGCCAACCACTCGAATAATCTATGTGTCAGACACAAACCTAATTATTACACTGATCCCATGCCCCTTCACATTCACATTTATATCATTTATGAATACCACAAATAATAAGGGACACAGCACTGACACAGAAACAGGCTTCAACAACCACCTATTTTCTGCAATAGTTTCTCGAACACTGATCTGATACTCAAAGGTCTGTAGTTCCTTGGTCATTCGCTACAGCCCTTCCCATAAAGGGTGTTCTCCAGTCCTCGGCACCTTACCTGTGACCAGATTGTATTTAAATATTTTCATCAGTGCCTTTCATCCCTTGTCTACATCAGCAGACTGAGATGTAACTGAGCTGGAACTAGGGACATGTTCAATTTTATATCAGCCAAAACTATAAATCCCTGTACACATCTTACGTCAATCTGCTCAAGAGCTTCTGAGTCCATCTTCTCGAATTCTGTTTCTGCATCCTCCTTCACCCAAGTAAAACAGACATGATTCTCTCATATATCAATGTTCACCAGCTTCACCAACAGATTCCCGCCTTGATCTCAGGCCAAGTTTCGTCAGCAGAAAACCTTGCTATCTGAGGGATTAATGTGGAGAATGTCCATTCAGTATATGGGATCAGTATATTTTATTTCGATAAAGACATCAAAATTGTATACAATGCTCCGGGTACTGTCTCAGAGAAAGAGAGGACTGCAGATGCTTGAGATCAGAGCTGAAAAAATATGTTGCTGGAAAAGCGCAGCAAGTCAGGCAGCATCCAAGGAGCAGAAGAATCGACGTTTTGGACATAAGCATTCCTGAAGAAGGGCTCATTCCGAAACATCGATTCTCCTGCTCTTTGGATGCTCCCTGACCTGCTGCCCTTTTCCAGCAACACATTTTTCTGCTCCACGTACAGTCTCACCAGCGCTCTGTGTAACTAATGCAGAATGATTTTACTGCTCGTCTGAACAAATTACTGCAGAAGCTGGAATCTGTACTGAAACTAAAAAATGCTAGCCATCACATTGAGTCAGACAGCATCCGTAAAGAGAGAGCAAGTTAATGCTTTGTGTCTAGTTGACCCTTCATTGTCTGTATTCGGATTCCCTTTAAATGAAGACAAACGTAACTTTTACCTTCCCAGTTTGTATATGTTCCTTCCAATACCCTTTGCTTTAATGTTTTCTGCTAACTTACTGTGTGGACTGATTAAGATTCCTCCTGAATATCTGACTACATGGCATCCATTGCTTCTCTATGTTTAAGTCTACAAGATATATCTTCAAACAGAACGTTTCTAAATGATAACTTCCCTTTCATAAATGCAGAATAATTCTCTTGAAGTTTGCTATAACTTTCTCAGTGTCCAATATCACATTTGTTATGATAGATTGCAAAAGATTACTTCCAACGGATGACAAGTAAATTGATCTGTAGTTTTCCACTCTCGCTCTTCTTCCCTTCTTAAATCGTTGGATTGCATTTATATCCTTTCAAATTGAATACGGATAAATATAGTCATCCACAATCCAATCCTTCTGTGTATTGCTGCTTTCTCTGAAATTACAGTGTGAAGTACATCTGGACTGTCAGATTTATCAATCCTCAATCCAGGTATGTTGTTATCTCCTACCACGTCACTAGTATGAATAATTTTAGTGTTTAGTTACAAATGGCTGTGGTATTTCTGGGTTATTTTTTGGATCTTCGTCCGTGAAGGCAGACATAATGTAACAGTTTCGTCTCCCTGTCAATTTTCTGTTCTCTACAATAAATTATCCCGTCCACACATTCACTGTGCCACACTTGGCCTTGTTTTCAGTTTCCTTTCAAATATGGACAGACACTTTTCGCCAGTATTTACCAAGAACAAAAAAAAATTCCAGCAAAGGAACAGGCCCTTTGGGCCTTCCAACCCTCCACCGATCGAGATCCTCTATCTAAACCAGTCAACTATTTTCGAAGCATCTGTATCCCTCTGCTCCCTATCCATTAATGTATCTGTCTAGATACATATTAAATATCGCTATCGTGACCACATTTACCACTTCCGCTGGCAATGCGTTTCAGGCATCTGCCAGTCTCTGTGTAAAGAACATTCTGAACATATCTCCATAAACCTTTTCCCTCTCATCTTGAATTCCTGAACACTAGAAATTGAGTACCCCACTCTGGGAATAAGCGTCTTGCTATCCACCCTGTCTATACCTATCATGATTTTGTAGAACCCAACTAGGTCCCCCAAACCTCCGTCAGTTTAATGAAAAAAATTCTAATTTACCAAACCTCTCTTCATAGCCAATTGCGTCCAATACCAGGAAACATCCTGCTGAAACTCATCTGCACCATCTCCAAAACATCCACATCCTTTTGGTAAGGTGGTGATCAGAACTGTGCGAACTATTCCAAATGTTGTCGAACCAAAGCCGTACACAAATGTAACATGTCCTGTCATCTCTTGTACACAATAGATTCCAACAGATTCCCTCTTGTGGATGACAAGTTAACTGGTCTGTACTTCGCCACTTTCTCTTTTCTGCCCTTCTTAAAATGGTGGAATGCAGGAAGCAAAGTATGCTGTATGCCTTCCTGACCACTCTATCGACCTGCCCCTCGAAGGAACAATGGATCTGAACACCCAGATCTCTCTGTACATTAGTTTGCCCAGGGCTTTTTCCATTTACCATAAAGTTCACTCTTGAATTGGATCTTCCAAAAGGTATCATCTCACATTTGTCCAGATTGAACACTATTTGCCATTTCTCTGCACAACTCTACATTTGATCTATTTTCTGCTGCATTCTCTGACAGTCCCCTTTACTTTCTGCTACTCCACCAATCTTAGTGCCATCTGCAAACTTATTAATCAGACCACCTTTACCTTCCTTTAGTTCATTTATGTGTATCATAAACAATAGCGGTCCCAGCACTAAACCCTGTGAAACACCACCTAGAACAGTTCTTCATTTTGAGAAACTCCCTTCAACTGCTACTCTTTGTCTGCTGCTGCCCAGCCTGTTCTCCATCCATTTAGCTAGTAGAACCTGGACCCCTTGCAACTTCACCTTCTCCATCAGCTTACCTTATCAAATACCTTACCGAAGTCCATCATATAACATCTACAGCCTTTTCCTCACTATCAATTTTCACTTCCACAAAGAAATCTACTATGTTTGCGAAGATGTGACCTCCCCGGAACAAAACCAGGGAAGGTCTTGTTTGGAATCTGTCTGTGTTGTACTCTGGAATCAGACGGGTTTTATTTCCAAGGCAGAACTTTATAAAATGCTGCATTGACTGACTGCCTACAAAATGCATGTTCTTCTAAAACAAAATTGAATGCATTTGCAAATTCAAGTCTGCAAATTCATATTCACCCCACAGATTTATGTGTGTGTGCATGTGAGAAATGCGGAGTGTGTGTGCGGGGGTGGGGGAAGAATGAGAGAGAGCGCGCGTGTATGTGTGTGTGAGAGAGAGAAAGACCGTGTGCGCGTCTGTGTGTGCACATGTGCATGCAAGGGTGGCAGGTGTGTGTGTCCTCGGTAAGACACAGACCGATTTGGCAGATCCCTTTCCCCACACAGACTAACGCTCTGGTTTCCAAGCTTCCACACTCTGCAGCCTCTGCTCCATTTGTTGTTCATGTTACAGACCCAGGCACTGTAACTACAGTCTGGATTAGTGGTGCTGGAAGAGCACAGCAGTTCAGGCAGCATCCAAGTAGCTTCAAAATCGACGTTTCGGGCAAAAGCCCTTCATCAGGAACTACAGTCCCCATGCTCCATCCAGAGTTCGGTTACAAAATCCTCAGGTCTCCCTGAATGTCTGGGGCAGCTCACAGATAACCTCCAGCAAACCATCCCAACACCTCCACTAACTTTTGAATAACATGAGTCAGTCAGAAGATTTTCATAGAATCATAGAGTCATAGAGATGTACAGCATGGAAACAGACGCTTTCGTCCAACCCGTCCTTGCCGACCAGATATCCCAACCCAATCTAGTCCTAACTGCCATCACCCAGCCCATATCGCTCCAAACCCTTCCTATTCATACACTGATCCAAATGCCTCTTAAATGTTGCAATTGTACCAGCCTCCACCACTTCCTCCGGCAGTTCATTCCGTACACGTACTACACTGTGTGAAAAAGTTGCGCCTTACGTCTCTTTCCCCTCTCACCCTAAACCTCTGACCTCTATTTCTGGACTCCCCGACCCCAGCGAAAATACTTTGTCTATTTATACTATTCATGCCGCTCATAATTTTGCAAACCTCTATAAGGTCACCCCTCAGACTCCGACGCAAGTTCAATGCCTGCCCCTTTACAGTAATACTCGAGGGCTTCCTCGTGTTACTGAAAGCACGATCAGCTGAGAGGGACCAACACAGGCGTTCAGTGGACAGGCACAGACTAAGTTTCAAAGACGTGAGTCAAAACATCTGAATCCCTCCTGTCCAACATGGATGATTAAACTGTCAACCATTTTTCTTTCTTCCATGTGTGGGAGTAGTGCAAGAGCACTGCAAGGAATCCATATATAACATGCGACACCGGGCACGCGGGGAAGTGAACAACAGCCCACACACACCATTTTACTGCTTCTGAGTTTCACAATGTCAGCACTCGATACATTAGGGAGCCAAAACTCAAAGCCAGGGAAAGATATGGACGGACAGAAAAATTCACATTAAAGGTAGAATCAGATAATTAAGGCAGAAATAGTCCATATTGGTGAAATATGGGGAAAAAAGACAGGGCAGTGGGACTAACTAGGGGGCTCTGCAGACTATGCCAATGTATTGGTTAGTAAAATAAACTATCTGCCCAGCATGGAGAGCTGTGCAGACCATGCCAGTGTCTTGCTCAGTAAGCTGTACTGACTGCCCAGCATGGGGAGCTGTGTAGACTATTCCAGTGTATTTCAGCCTCAGTATTAGCCGGGGATGGGATGTAGTCAGAGGAACGAAATGCAACCTGTAACCAGAACAGAACACAGTGACCACAATGCTTTAAATATTTAAACAGCAAGGGCAGTGATGCAATGAATCATGTTTCACAGTTGAAACTGGACAGGTCAACATAATGACCCATGAGTAACACTGCCAAAAGCAAGGAGCGAGAGAGTGAATTAACAAGTTCATTCCTGCAGTTAGTAGTGGTTTGTAAAGTGAACATCTCGATTTAGTCTTAGCAGTAACAATAACAGCGACAATGATAGTAGAGTCAATGAAAGGACAGTATTACAGTCAATCATGATTTATAAAATTAATGACTGAACATTGAGACTTATCAGGGACACCAGCGAAAGCCAGGATTGGATAATAAAAATATTGAATAATGTAAAGTGCATATTTGATCTGCAGCGATAATGCGATTCGATCATAATATGTAGAAAGAAACCAAACATCCCAATATAAATTCCTGTCCATTCTTGAGACATTCAAGCCTAATGTCCTCAGATTCTGATTGATTGTTGGAACACTCCAGTCTAATGTTCTCAGATTCTGACTCATTGTTGGAACATTCCAGACACTTGTGCTCAGATTCTGATCTCTCCCCACTGCATCTCTTGAGCTGCTGATCCCTGTTAATGCTGTCGGTGGTTCTCCCACTCATACTGTGGAATAGCACATTCAACGGAACCCATTTATCATTAAAAGATGGAACCCCTCCACTGGGATAATTACAATCCATGGAGACTGGGATTAATCACAGTCACTAAACAAACAGGCTCAGTTAACCCCATCCATATGTAACTTTTACTATCCCAATAAAAGGGAACATTTACACAGTCTGGATGGAATAGCTGGGCGTTGCTTAGGGATGGACCATAAATCTTTCAATCTTCTTCTTTTTTCCGTGTATGTGGGAGTAGTGCAAGAACACTGCAGGACTATTTATATTACATACTGTTTGTAAAGGAAGATAGAGATAAATAAACAGATCGGCTGCGTAAGGTGACCAGTGGAGACACTTGAATAGACAATAAACCAGTGTACACTATTTATTGCCCATTGGCGTTGTGCAGTGCTGCTACTTGTGACACCATTCAGAGCATTGAAACTGCTGCTCAGGAACAGTAGAAGGTAATTCCGTCCCCAGATGTCTGTCAGAGAGGAACAGGAGGAGACCATCAGCCTCTCGACCCTGTTACAGATGGACAGTGGGAGGCCATAAAGCCCCTCAGGTCTGTTGCAAAGGGATAGGAGGAGACAATTAAGCCTCTTGGGTCTGTTGTAAATGGACAGAAGGAGGCCATTCAGCCTCTGGGTCTGTTGCAGAGGGGCAGGAGGAGGCCATACAGCCTATTGAGTCTGTTCCAGTGGGACAAATGGAGGCCATTCTGCTTCGTGAGCCTGTTATTCAGTAACTACCAGTTTTAAAATACTTATGGAGAAGAACCGTCCTGACATAAATGGTAAAGTTCTAAATTGAATCAGGCCAACATTGAACATTTTATTTGGGCAATTTCAAAAGCTGTTTGGGAGGAGCTCGTGGCAGGAAAGTGGGAGGCCTTCAACAAATGAGATTACAGAGTCTAGATAGAGTATGTTCCGGTTCATGAGAAATGCAAGGCTGGTCGGCAATTCTGGATGGCGAGCGGAATTGAGGTTCTGTTCAAGAAAAAGACGGAAGTATATGATAGGTACAGACAATATAGATCGAGTGAATGCTTTGAGGAGTACCAGGGTTGTAGGCTAATACTCAAGAGGGAAATCAGGAGGGTAAACTGGGGGCATAAGATATCTTTCGAAAATAAGGTAAGGGACAATCCTAAGAATTGCTATCAATACATTGAGCTCAAAAGAGTATTTAGGGAGAGGACAGGGCCCTTTTAACATCAGAAAAGTGACCTATGTGTGGAAGTACAGGAGAATGGTGAAATGCTACATCAATATTTTGCATCAGTACATATTGTAGAGTAAGATATGGAAGATAGAGAACCTGGGGAAATGAATAGTGATATCTTGAAAAGTGTCCATATTACAGAAGATGAGGAGCTTTCCATATTAAAATGTATTAAGGTGCATAACCCCCTCTGACCTTTTATGTGACTCTTGGATAGGCAACTGGAAGTAATTACAATGAAGGGCACATAAGTTAGTCTGATCTTAGAGGAGGAGAAACTGCCGGCACAACATCAACAGCTCAAAGGCCTGTACTGTGCTATACTGTTCTGTGTTCTATGACCTGTTCAGGTGTACCCCTGAATCTGTTGGGAATCTAGGGAAGCCATTATTTGATATCTAGCTGAGATATTTTTATCATGGACAGCCACAGGTAAGGTTGTGCCATTGTTTAAGAACACTTGGTCAGGAAAAGTGCAGAAACTATAGACCGGTGGGCCTGATGTCATTAGTGGGTAAGTTGTTGGAGGGGATTCTGAGGGACAGGATTTACTCGTGTTTGGAAAGGTAAATTCCAATTAGCGATAGTCAACATGATTTTGCTTGTGAGAAATCTTGTCTCAATAATTTGATTTAGTTTATTGAAGAAGTGACGAATAAGATTGATGAAGGCATAAAAATAGAACTGTGGAATAGAATATGGACTTTAATAAGGCATTCCAAAAGGTTCCACATGGTAAACTGTTAAACATGGTTTGATCGCATGGAATACAGAGAGAGTTGTAGATACTTCGCTCAAAAATAAGAGATGAAGGTAATGCTGGTGCGGCATAATTTATTTGGCCTGGAGGCCTGTGACCAACAGTGTACCACAAGGATCTAATGAATTTTGTCATTTCTGTAAATGATTTGGATGTGAATATAAGTAGGAATGGTTTGTGAGTTTACAGATAACACCAAAATTCGTGAGGTGGTGGACAGTAAAGATGGTTAACTCAGAGTAAAATGGGACCCTGATAAGATGAGCCAAAGTGCCGAGGAGTGGCTGATGGAGTTCATGTCAGACAAACAGGTGGTGTAACATTTTTCTGAGCCAATTTGGGTCAGCACTTGTAGGCAGGATCCTGGGAAGTGTTTCCAAACACAGACAGCTAAATAGAAACTATAGAAACCCTGCAGTGTGGCAACAGGCCATTTGGCTCATCTCGTCTACACTGACCCTCCAGATAACATGCTGACTAACACACCCATACGTTACCCCGGTAACTCTACATTTCCCTTAGACAATCCACTTAACCTGCATATCCCTGGATACTGTGGGGCAGTTTAGTGAGGCCACTGAACCTATCCTGTGCATTTTTAGCCTGTGGGAGGAAAACTAAGCACCCGAAGGAAACCCACACAAACACGGCAAGAAATTGCAAACACCGCACAGAGTGTCACCAAAGGATGAAATCGAACCCAGGTCATTGGTGTCCTGACACAGTATTGAGAGCCGGTTTGCCACCTAACGACCATCAGAGAGAGTGATTGATTTCTCCAGCTTTCTCTGGATCTGACACATCAGGTGATGTCAAATTCCAGCGTGGTACCTCTGTCAAGCCCTCCATTACCTTCACCCCAGGATTCACATTCCAATGGACAGGGCCTTAAGCTGTGACTGACACATTGCCTGCACATCTGCCCTCACACCTTCCCTTCCTTTCCAGATCCTGTTTTCCATTAATACGGCAGCATGCAAGATAATTGCTGATCTAAAATAAAACAAAGAGCTGTATACTCGGGAGATCGGTAAACAGTACTCTTCTGATGATGACTCCCCAGATTTGAAACATTGACTCTGCTCTCTTCTGACAAAGGATTGCAAGAAGGTGACAACTGCAAATGCAGTGAATTCTAAAGTGAATTCCTGATGAAGGGTTTCTATCTGAAACATAGTCTTTCCTGCCACTCGGATTCTGCCTGACCTGCTGTGCTCTTTGGGGGCCAAACTTTTCGACTTTCTTCCTTCAGCTGCAAACAGACCCGTTGAGTTTTTCCTGCAAACTCTTGGGTATCTAATTTCCTGTTTTTAACATAAACAAAGATTTCCCTGCAATATTGACTTCCATGCACATCTTCCACCAGTGTTTGCTTCTCATTCTTGGTTCTAAGCTGCAGTCAAACTTCCTGTATAAACTGAGCACCGTGGTGAGATGAATGGTTGATTCAGCGAGATTTTTCTTGAGGCATTTCTTGATGTTACAAAATCTCGCTGCATTTTGTTCGAAAAACGCATGGAACAGAAAGGCTGAGAAGGATATGGACCAAGTGCAGGGATATGGAGTGAATGTGGACCGAATGTCATGGAAAGATATGTTCACAGGTTTCAGAATTCTGAATGTAGACATGTCGATAGCATCTGGCAACATAAGCCAACATTACCAGGAATGCTGGGTGAATGGGATATTGGTGTGAGTTCAGATGATGGAGAGTTTTGCATGAGGATTTGTTCTGCAACTTTGTATCTGGGAGTGGGGTCTGCAGAATCTTTGACTCTGGGCTGAATCTAACACTAATTTCTCTCAGTGTCATTTTCATTGAGTGACAGAGGTTATGTCTGTATGAGACTGAGCTAGTTTCCTGGTGTTATTTGATCGAACTCACCTCATTTACTACTCACCCCACCGCATGATGTCCCTATCATTCAATGCCAGACTGATTCACCCACTCATCATGGTTGGAGGTACTCACCGTCGCCGGAAATCCCTGGATATCCCGTGATCCCTAGCACGGATGCCAAAAATAATGGCCAGTGGGCAAATAATTGAGCTTTCTCAGTTCGGAAGTGCCCTGCCCAGTTTAGGCCGAGTATGGCAGATAACAGAATACATAATAGACAATAGACAATAGGCGCAGGAGTAGGCCATTCGGACCCTCGAGCCAGCACCAACATTTATTATGATTATGGCTGATTATCCACAGTCAGTATCTTGTTCCTACCTAATCCCTGTAACCCTTGATTCCACCATCTTTTAGAGCTCCATCCATCCATAAGGGATAATTACACTATGGGTTTGTCGACAAGGGCAATGATGTCCTCGTGGATGGGGTAGTAGAGAGGGGGACCATTCTCTTCTCAAAGAGAGCCACACCACCAGACCCATCAAGCTCAAACACCCAGCCCAGTGCAGTATATGTGGTCTGAAGAAATGTCCAGCAATACAGGACAAGCATAAATAGCCTTCCCCACTCTGTCAGGAAAAGGGACACCGTATTCTCTCTGTTCCCTCACACTCACTGTATATCTGTTATAGCACCTACCTCAGAACAACGCTCATCCTCCAACATTCTCACTGCTGCACTCAGCACATCCCCTTCCTCCTCTCTCTCTAGCCTTTGTTATACCCCCACAAATTTATAGAATGCTCTGGAGAGTGCTGATTATGGAATATTCCAGATAACGTTCCAAACAATTCCCAGTTTCAGGAGAATGACAGTGCACCAGTGTGGAAAACATCAGGGGAAGGAACAGCGTGTTTTTTTAAAAATTAAAATTACATGCACACGAAATTGAAATCCATCATGCGGCCATTCCATACTTCAAACGTGCTCTACCACTTAATAAGATCGGGAGTGATCTAACTGTCTCCTGAGCTCAATGTTAAAGCATCTTTCAGTCATTCAGCCCCCGGCTTCCTGTCACTGACCACATGGCACTAAGGCATTTTTATCCGGCGTTTTCTCAAGCATGTGTTCCTTAGGCATTTCCCATGGGGGCGGACTCTCCTACCAACATGGGCGGCACGGTGGTTAGCACTGCTGCCTCACAGCGCCAGAGACCTGGGTTCAATTCCCGCCTCAGGCGACTGACTCTGTGGAGTTTGCATGTTCTCCTTGTGTCTGCGTGGGTTTCCTCCGGGTGCTCCGGTTTCCTCCCACAGTCAAAAGATGGGCGGGTCAGGTGAATTGGCCATGACAAATTGCCCGTAGTGTTAGGTAAGGGGTAAATGTATGGGTCGGTTGCGGGTTGGTGTGGACTTGTTGGGCCGAAGGGCCTGTTTCCACACTGTAAGTAATCTCATATGTCCCATCAGCTTTCTATTTTCATGCAATAATAAGCATACTTCACACAGACCAATCAGAAACTTACTGTTATTTAATAGTTGTCTATATCAAAACACAATTATTATTCTGGTTATTTTGTTTGTATTACCTTTTTGCATTCAGCTCAGGATAGCATCTAAAAACTTGTTTCCACAATTTCCAGCAGAGAACATTTTTATCCTCGGCTAGTACCTTGACCGTTACCTGGATTGTACCTTTTTCCTTGTTATGAAAGTTTCTCTTGCCCTTTGTCTGTGATTGTTTCTGTCTGAAACAGTTACACAGGCTCCCACTCAGTTGGCTGGACGGCTGGTTTGTGATGCAGAGGGAGGCCAATAGCGCAGGTTCAATTCCCCATACTGACAGAGGTCACCATGATGGGGACGTTCTCTCAGCCTCCAGGGCTCAAAGCCACTTTCCTGTTCACCCCTCATATCCCACAACTCGCTGATATGTCAAACACCAATCCAGCCCAACTGTAAAAACATTCAGTGACCCAGCCTCCACAACTCACTGGTGAGTGAAATTCAGACTTCACGACCTTCTGAAAGAAGACATTTTTTTGTATTTCAGTTTAAAGTCGATATCCCTTATTCTGTCTCTGAGTTTGAGACTCTGCCCAGGTGTGGAAATACATTCTCAGCATCTACCTTGTCAAGCCCCCTCTGTATCCTTTACGTTTCAGGAATATCACGCTCATTAATTTCAAGCACAATGAATAATCGCCTCACCATTTTAGATGTATTCAATAATTCAACCCTTTCAGCCCAGGAACCTGCGTATTGTATCATTCTAGTTAATTGCTGCATCACCACGCTGACTTTATGTTTCATACACAGGAACACTCCAATCCCTTTTTACTGCTCCTTTGTTGGGAGTCTTCTTCATTATATAACAGCCTGCCTTTTGGTTCGCAGTGTCATCCTCAAACTCGGATATATATTGCATTCAGCTCCCGCCGTCAGGCTGTCAGAATAGACTGTAAATAACTGATGCCATCGAACTGGTATTTGTGACACCCCAGTAGATATGTCTTTATCATAACGATCCATTAATCCTGACGCTCCGATTTCTATGTGCTAAACACCCGTCATCCCATGCTAACACATTGTCCGTAACACTATGAGCGTCTATCTTGTGTAAGAAGCTTTGTTTTGTGATACCTTGTGGAAGTTCTCTGGTAAGCCGCATGCCTATCAGTTCCCCTTTATCAAGTCCGCATGTTACATTTTCAGGGCTCTCAGAATAACTTTGCCGGCAAAATATAGTTTCCCATTCACAAAACCATGCTGACTCTGCGTGAAGTTTTTCTAAATTCCCTTCAATTCTTGCCTTAATAACAGACTCTTGCGGATTCCCAGTAATAATGGTTAGGCTAAATGGTTCCTGCTTTCTGTCTCGCTCCTTTCTCGAAGACAGGCGCCACATTGGAGGTTCTCCAGTTTCGCTGGAGAATACTCCTGGAATCCAGAGAGTGATGGAATCTTTCACACAGTACCACCAGTCACTCTGTAACCATTTCAAAAAAAACAACTGTGAATTACTGCTGACCGGTTTACCCTTACTCTTATCTGTTTGTCAAAAAACATTGTTCCTTTTGTTAGAGACAGTTCAAAAACTTGCCTCTTATTAACATTTTTTTTATATCATTGACATGCTTACAGTGCCTTCCCCTGTGAGGAACAATGCAAAGTACTGGTGTAATTTTTTGTCTGTTCCCTATTGACAGTTACCCAGTCACATCCTCCAAATGACCTCAACATACTTTCCAGACTTCATTTCCAACTCAGGTCACACACTCATTTTGAACTTCTTTTATATACACAGAAAATTTTGTGATGCTTGTTTTTATATTTCTTGCCAATTTACTTACATTGTATCTTTTGTCCCCCCTTTTCCTCCCTTTCTCGATTCATACAGTCACATTACGCACGAACGGACCCTTTGGTCCAACTTGTTCATGTTTAACTAAACTAGTCCCATCTGCTTTCACGCGCCCCATATGCCTCTAAACGTTTCCCATTTATATTTGCCCAAATGTATTTTAAATATTTTAGCTATGCTTTCATCTACCACTCTTCCTCTTGCAGCTCATTCCATACACACATCACCCTATATGTGAAAAGGTTGCACCATTGGCACTTTTGCATCTTCTCTCTTTCACCTTAAACCGATGTTTGAATCCCTCCCCACTCCCCCCTCCGGGGGAAAATACCTTGGCTCTCCACCCAATCCATGCTTCTAATGATTGTATAAACTTCTATAACGTCACTTTTCAACCACCTCCACTCCATCTAATACTAACTTCAAGAGCAAGCATGTAATCATAAGCACTGCAAATTTGAAACAATATTCAAACTGACAGGTAAACAGCACAGACAAAACTTCATACTGTGATTTGTTTTATCTCAAAGTAACAATACTAAGACAGCATGAAATCCTTACCAGTGCCATTAGGAAGTCAAACATTTGAATTTGTTTGTCGAAAGAGGGTGATGATCGCTACACTGAAAGCGTATCTCTGGCCAAATCCAAATAAGAAAAGGAATTCTTATACCACACGGTAAGCATGCAGTTGCCTTTAGCAGTGTGAGATGAAGGCAAAGTATACTTGTTGAAATTTGGATCACAGTATGAATTCAGTGCAAAGGCGGGGTGGGGGGGGGGGGTGTTTTCAATAATGAAACTCCAAGAAGGAAACATTCCGAAGTGAGATGTGAATGAGAGATGTAAAACAACATGAATAGAGAGGCCGAGTCGCACTGAGACCAGAGGCAAATTGACAGCACAAAACACAGCTTGATGCTCGTGCAGGTAAGGCAGACTCAGATAGTAACCATTATATGAGAGAATGTGTTCTGTAATTGGAGACTGATAACCTGGAAGAAGGAAGGGGAGATGAGCAGGGAAGGAGATGGAGCAGCAATGGCTGGGGGTAATTCAGGAAGCATAGCTGAAATTCATGCCCCGAATCTGCTCATGGTCCCTGAAATATACAGCCTAAATCTGGGCACACACGAATGCTCGTTAATTTGCGATTGAATAATATCCTTGACAGATTTTGTCAACCACGAGCAGTTCATCTCCTTCCGAGTCCTTCTTTTTGAACAGAAACAATAATTGCTGAGCGTTATGGGATATCTGCTTGAATGTCTGCTCCTGTGTGTCCACAGACCTTCCTCTGGGTCTAGTTCCACATCCCTCTTCAGACCAGATGTGAAATTTAATCGTCAATTTAAATGTTTGGTTCTTTTCAATCATTCAGGAGAAACTTCTGTATGTGGATGAACACATGATCTGTGGAGATTAGATTACTTACAGTGTCGAAACAGGCCCTTCAGCCCAACAAGTCCACACCGCCCCGCCGAAGCACAACCCACCCATACCCCTACATCTACATTTACCACTTACCTAACACTATGGGCAATTTAGCATGGCCAATTCACCTGACCTGCACATCTTTGGACTGTGGGAGGAAACCGGAGCACCCGGAGGAAACCCACGCAGACACGGGGAGGACGTGCAAACTCCACACAGTCAGTCGGGAATTGAACCCGGGTCTCAGGCGCTGTGAGGCAGCAGTGCTAACCACTGTGCCACCGTGCCGCCCATGGAGGCTGACTCCATTCTCCCAGTTTCTCTATCTATGTTGTTTCTGTTTAGATGATGTCACATTCCAGTGAACTGCCTCTGACATGACCTCCTTTTTCTTCAAACCAGAAATCCCCTAACTCCGGTGGACCGGGCCTTCAGCTGACACTCTCCCATCACCCACAGTGTCGCCCTTAGTCCATCCCCTCCTTCCCAGAACAATGATATATCTCCCATTGTCATCACTTCCTACTGCACCACAATCCACATTCATGGAATCATCCTCTGCCACTTCCACCACCTCCAGCAGGACTACACTGTCAAAACATATTCCCCTCCCGTCCACTGTCAGCATTTCACGGGAAACATTCCTTCTGTGACACCCCAATCACCCTGAACACTTCCCCACTCCCCCCCCACCCCCCGGCACCTACTCATGCAATTGCAGAAGGTGCAACACTTGCTCATTAGCCTCTTCACTCCTCAATGTCCAAGGCCCCAGTCACATCTTCCAGTTGAATCAGCATTCCACTTGTATTCGTTCAATCCAGTCTCCTGTCATTGCTGCTCGCAATGCAGTCTCCCTTACACTTGGGAGACCAAACAGAGACTGTTTTAAGGAACACTTCCACTCTGTCTGTTGGAATAATCCTGACCTTCCCCTTGCTTCCCATTCCAATAACCTACGTTGTTCTCATCTTATTTTTTTTGTTCCTGAGCTGCTGTAATGTTTCAAAGAAGCACAACCCAAGCTTTACTAACACCTCACTTTACACTTTGGTACATTACAGCCTGTAGGAGTTAATATTCAAATCCATAAATAAAAAGCCTGACTCCATTATGGCTGTTCTCCATTTTTCATACATTCTGCTTCCTGGTTTCCCTATGACCTTGTCTGTGACTTGTTTATCTTGCACTCAATAGAGAGAAGCCATTTCTCCCATTTACACTTTAATTTACACCCATTTTACATCTGTTTCTCTTTCACCACAATTAAAAGCTCATTCCTTTGTGGCATTGGGCCTCCACATGCTCTGTATCCCATCATCCCTCATCCACTTTTGTCAAAGGATTAAGGAGTTCTTTTCCGTTCTAAATAAGGGTCACGCTGGACATGAAACACAGTCTTTGTTTCTCCTTCCCCACAGTTTCTGCTAGATCTGCTGAATTTCTCCAGCAATTTCTGGTTTGGAACAGCTTGCAAGAGGTGTGTCCAAGTCGCTCAAATGCCCTGTCCATCATTGAGCGCCAAACACCAGGGAGTGAACAATAACGCAAGATGCAGAAATTCATTGGTTCTGAAACGACATCAGACTGGCATCATTGACGCTACAGAGTTCTTAATGAAGACCATGGTGAGAAACAGAGGGAAACACATTCAATATAAAGACCGAAGGTGGCGCGACTGGAAGGGAAAAGATTCATATGAATGTTAGAATTAGAATTGCTAGTGTGTAAACAGGCTCTTCGGCCCAACAAGTCCACAACGATTCTCTGAAGATAAACCAACCAGACCCATTCCCATATCCTACACGTACCCCTGACTAATGGATCCAAATTACGCATCCCTGAACACTATGGACAATTTCATAAGGCCAATGCACCTAAACTGCATGTCTTTGGACTGTGGGTGGAAACTGAAGCACCTGGAAGAAACCCACGAAGACACAGGGAGAACGTGCAAACTCCACGCACTTAGTCGCCGAAGGATGGAATCGAACTTGGGTCCGTAGTGTTGTGAGGCAGCCACACTAACCCTGGATGTACGGTGCTGTGTGGCGGAATATTCCTTGGTGTTCTGAGAATCATGACAGTTAAGAGGTGTGACATCATGGACAAACGCTCAGAAGAATGAGGATACAAAAATTGAAGTGTTACCAATTCCGAAACAAGAATAGGTCATGGTGAAGCGGTCACAGTGAATGGGTCTCGGTGTGAACTGGGGGATAGACGGCTGAATTGCAATGCAGCAATTGCAGCTCAAACTTGAGAATTCATGTGGGACTGTCGATCACAGCTGGAGAGAAGCAGAATTGTATTGAATCATAATCTATAACTGCATGCCCAGGATAATCCCTCAATCTACGATTCCCATTAAACTGATCGATGTTTCAGAGGCGAGTTGGGAATGTATTAGGGTCAGAACCATGCATGCCTAAAACTGATGACAATCCATTGAAAGCTACCTCACGTGACCACTGTACTTATATTCCAAGCAGCAGGACTATTATCTGACAGAGAGGGCGAAATGATTACAAAGCAAATAGATCAGTTAGAAGCTCTACAGTTCTGCCACATCCAGACAGAAATGGAGTTGAACTATGAAACAACTGACGATTAAAGAGGCCTCCAAAACTATTATTTAAAAACAACATTGTTCAATGGGATTAGGGCGTCACGTTCAGGCCATCATTTATTGCCTAGAGGGTAGTTACGAGTCAACCACATTGCTGTGGGTCTGGAGTTACATGTGCCCAGAGCATGTATGGATGGCAGTTTCCATTCCTTAAGGCCATCAGTGCGCCAGATGCGTTTGTCCTACAATCAGCAATTGATTCATGATCTCGGCATTAGACTCTTAATCCCAAACATGTATTGGATTTGACTTCCACCATCTACTGTAACAGGACTCGAACTCAGGTCTCCAGAGCATTACTGGGGTTGTTAAACTAACATCTCAGCAGCTATTGCTGAGGCTATTGCTCTACCATTTCTCGAAAGAATGGAACCTTCCTGTACATCAGTGTAAAAGACCAGGATGCCGTGTCTGCACCATCCTCAGCCAGAAGTGTTGCTTGAATGACACTCACAGAATCACAGATGCCAGTCTTCAACCAATTCGAACAGCTGCACGTGACATGAAGAAACAGCTGAACAAAATAGATACGACAAAGACAATGGGCCCTGACACCATTCTTGCAAAATGACTGAAGACCTGTGCTGCACAACAAGCCGTGTCCCTGGGACGCTGTGTCATTCCAGCAACTACTCTGACATCTCCCTGGCAATGTGTAAAATTACTCAGCTATGTGCCATCACCTAAGAGGGGAATAATTACAAGCTGGACTAATTACCACCCCCTCAGTCCCATAACAACAATCAAATTGATGAAAGTTCTTTCTGCCAGAGATGTCAAGCAGCAAAGAAATAACCAGATCAGTGTGGTTTCCCATAGGTCCCCATGTGGAGATGATGCTGTTATTGAAATGTCACTGGATTGCTAATCTGGACCAGGTTAATGCTTTGGCAGCTGGTGGATGTTAGAAACAATTAATAAAATATCTAGATTTAAAATCTGGTGCCAGTAATACTGATATTGAAGCCCATGTCAATTGTCAACATAAATGTTCTTCCCCATTGTTCATTCAAGAATTCAAGTGAATCTTCCGTGCTTTTCTGGTCTTGTCACAATGTGACTCCAGATACAAAGCCATGTGGTAAACTCATCAGTCGTCTCCGAAACTGCCAAGCAAGGCCGTTGTATCAAACTGTTCCAAGGTCTTAAATGATGAACTCGGACAGAACACCGGGCACCAGCCTGTGTATCGGAATAAAGGAACGGGAAACACAGTCCTGTCGAACCTTCAGAGACTTCCTTCCTAACATCTGAGAGTTTGCAACAACATTTACAGAGCTTTCCCACATACTGCACAGAAACATCAGGAAAGGGGTAGGTCATCCAAAACATTGAGCATTCCCCACTCTAGTTTTTGGCTGAACATCTCATCAATTGACTTTGCCCAAACACTGTATACTGTATATCCATTGAAATGATTAACTATCTGGATAAAAAATGAAATAGGAACTTAGGTCCGTCAATTTGGTGAAGAAGTCAACAAAGGTATACACATAAGTCTCTTCACAGAGCAACAGGTTGACATCAATTCCTTTTGAAATGTTAACCATTATTCTATTTTTCCAAGCAATGTGCTCAATGTCACGTCTATCCACATTGTTCTTCACCTACCACGTATTTGCCCATTCCCTCCAATTTTCTCAATCACCTTTGAACTTTTTTAAAACCTGATCACCCACTCACAATCTCGATTTGAGGCCATCAGCAGATTTGTAAAGATTACATACAATGCCCTTGAACAAATGTTTGACATGCTTTCTGAATAGCTAGGGTCCACACACCAATTCCTGGATTATCATGCTAGTCGTTGATTTCCACTCCAAAATATATAGAACTGTTTATACTGATTCACTTTTTCCTTTAAACTCTCCCATTCTCAACCCATGCCAGTATATTAGATCTAGCTGTCACACACTGATATGGAGCAGGACAGACATCCTCAGATCATTTCAAGGAAGTACCGCAGACCCAATCTTTGCTCATTGACTTAAGCAGGTGTAAGGAGGATATTCCAGGTGTGATGCAACTGAATATAACACAAACACAAGAGGATAACAGACAGAATAACGTAACTATCTGAAAAATCAACAAATTATCTCTCAACCCCGTGAAACTCTTTTGGACCTCATCCAGTGTCAGTACATTCTTTCGCAAGTGAGGCAGCTTAAACTTCATACAATACTCCAGGTGTGGCCTCACCAGCACCCTATACAGCTGCAAAGTAACTTACCTGATTTTGAATTGAATCCCTTCAGCAACGAAAGACAACATACCAATTACCTTCCTCAGTACTTGCTGTACCTGCAGACCAACCTTGTGTGATTCATGCACATGGGCAACCAGGTCCCTCTGCAGAGCAGCATGCTGCAACGTTTTACAATTTTAGTAATAATCCTTTTTTAATGATACTCCAAACAAAATGGATGCATTCCCATTTACTGACATTGTAATCCGTCTGCCAGACATTCGCCTACTCACTCAAAGTATCTGTGTTCCTCTTTAAAAGTTTCATTGATCTCTGCACACTTTGCTCTGCAACTCATCGTCGTGTCATCTGCAAACTTTGACAAACTGCAGATGCTCCCAACTCCACATCATTGATACAAATTGTAAATAATTGCAGCCCCAACACTGATCTCTGAAGCACGGCACAAGTCACTGATTGCTAGATGTGAATAGCACTCGTTTAGACCTATCAATTGCTTCCTGTTAGTCAACCAATCTTCTATCCATACTAATACTTTACCATAACGCCTTCCATCTTTATCTTCTGCAGCAGTTTACTGAGCGGCACCTTTTCGAAGACCTTTTGGAAACCTAGATACATCACCTCCACTGTGGCCACGTTGTCTACCTTGCTCATAATGTCTTCATAAATTTCCAAAAGACATGTTAAACATGACCTGTCCTTCAGGAACCAATGTTGTGTCTGCGCATTGGGCTGATTTGTATCAAAATGACTTGCTATTTCCCCTTTGATAATACACTCACGTATCTTCTCCATTACACAGATTAAGCTACCTGGTTTATAATTCCGCATCTCTTATCGACCTGCCTCTTTAAACAGTGGCGTCTCATTTGCTGTTTTCCAATTTGCTGGGACTGCCTCAGAGTTCAGCAAATTTTAGAAAATTACCACAATTGCACTTGATATTTCTCCCGCTATCTTTTGTAGTACCCTGGGATGCATTTCATTGGTGGACTTGTCTGCCTTTAGATCCATTAGCTTACCCAAAACTACCTCCTCTGTAATAATGATTATGGACATGTCCTCACCCACCCTCATCTCTTTGTCAATTACTGGCATGTTATAAGTGTCTTCACTAGGAAGATCAATACAAGATACCTGCTCAATGCCTCGGTCATTTCATTATATCCTAGAACTAAATGCTCCCTGTCGTCCACAAAGGACCAACATTTATAATTAGCCACTCATTTTTATTTTATATATTTAGGGAATCATCTGCAATCTCTTTTCATGTTCTGTGCTAGTTTTCTTTTTCTTGTGTTCTATCCTACTTTTCTTTATAGCTCTTTTATTGGCTTTCTGTTGACCTTTAATGTGTTTCCAATCTTGTAGATTCCTGCTGTGCTTGGCCACTTTACATGCCTTCTCTTTAAACTTGATAGCGTCGCTTACTGCTTAAACACCCAATGCAGATTACCCCCTTTTTTAGAGTCTTTCCTTTTCACTAAATATAATTTTCCTAAGGACTTCGAAAAATTCTTTTGAAAATCCTCCACTGCTAGTCAACACTCACTATAAAGTCTTTGATTCCAATCGACTATAGCCAAGTCCGCCCTCATTCTATTGTAGTCTCCCTTGTTTAAGCACAGGGCCTTGGGATTGTATTTTATCTTCACACTCTCCATCTGTTATTTAAATTCAACCATACTGTGATCATTCCTTCCAAGTTGATTTCTAACTATGAGGTCATTAATTATTTCTGTCTCATTACACAGGACCAGAACTAGCACAGCTTGCTCCTTATTGTACGTGCTTTTATTTTAGAGCAGTCAAACCCAGACATGTTGGATTCACTGCTTTTTCATCTTTGAAAAAGAAAGAAGGACAGCATGATCTTGTTAAATGAGTAGCATTTTCACAACACTCGACATGAGGCTTCATCAAAACGTTTCTGCATCTATTGCTTCGCCATAATTTATTTCCCAGTCGGTTTCTCAAATATGATTCACCTTTAATAAGTTGGCATTGAGTTTATCCATGTTCATTACTTTCAAATTAATTTAATTCTCAAAGTTCCCTGGCAAAGCATTCTTTCTAATAGACAATTGTTTTGTCCTGATTGCATCTTTGATGCTAAGCAGACTGTAAACCCCGACCTTCTCCCTGCCTCCTTTTGAAATACTGGGTTATATTTGCTGCACTCAAATCTGTCAATTCAATCATCAGGAATTTGGTAGACAGTAAGCAAAGCATTCATTAATACAATGGCCACTTCCTTTAGGAATCGTAGATAAAGATTATTAGATTTCAGTCCAAATATTTTCTCCAAAACTGATTATTTACTGATTTGATTATATTTCCTGTCTCTTCTCAGTAGACCTGGAATTGCTTGGAGGTTTTTTATTTTTTTCTTTCATGAAGGCAGAACTGAAGTGGTTGCTTCATAGTCTGCCATTCTCCTGTTCTCCATTCGCTGGTTTTGGATTGTAAGGAAGCTACAATTATCTTTGCCAACATTTCATCTTGATATATTGTACTTTGAGAAGCTTAATGTTTCACGCTTGTTAAATATACTCTTCTGAAATCTATTACTTCCTGTCTAAAGCTGTTCAATGATTGACCTTCCACATCCATACAATCAAAGAAGCATAGCCTGTGTAGCATCAAAAGTACAGCACGATCCATATTATTCCAGCCTAACTACATCAATCCCATAGCCATGAATGGTTTAACACTTCAAGTGCTCGCCAAAATACATTTTAGTGGTTGTGAATCTGTACTAAACCCACACCCGCGATAGCTCCCGACCACCCCCCACCCGCTTGAGGAGGTGAATTCTGGACCGCATCACCCTCTGGGTGAAAAACAATCCCTGAATCTTCTCTAAACCTCAAAACCTTCCCTTTAAACGTGTGCTCCCCTGTTCTTGGCCCTTTGACTAAAAGGAACTATAGACTAGTGTGTGTGCTGTCTATCGATCCTGCCCATGTCCTTCGTAATCTTATGCGTCTGAATCACGTCCCCCTCAGCCTTCTCTGCTCCAAAGTAAACAAATTGAGTTTATGAAACCTCTCTCTATAGCTGATATGCTCCATTTTTGGCAACATCCTGGTGAATCTCTGTACCCCCTCCAGAACAATCACATGCTTCATGTAATCGGGCTTCCAGAACCCCAAATACTATTCCATCTTGGCCTAACCAAAGTGCTACACAGCTCTTGTAACCTATGCCTCAATGAGTAAACACTTTACCTACTGTTTCCAATTATTTGTTACACAACCTTTGATCTTCCCCGGTTACGTTCACGGATGTGTAGAGAAGCACCTTCTGAGCTTCCTGGTGTGCTGCCATTCATTGTGTACTCTCCTGCCTGGTTCCTTCCTCCAAAGTACATCACCTCATATTAAGCAGGGTTACATCCCATCTGCCATTGATCCACCAATCTGACCTTTCCATCTGTATCT
The DNA here is from genome assembly GCF_047496795.1 of Chiloscyllium punctatum. Lineage (NCBI taxonomy): Eukaryota > Metazoa > Chordata > Chondrichthyes > Orectolobiformes > Hemiscylliidae > Chiloscyllium > Chiloscyllium punctatum. Next base: position 49,589,089 of record NC_092785.1, read on the forward strand.
TCATATAACATAGGAACTTCCTCCTCTCTGCCAAACACCCAGCCAATATTTGTGTCAACACAGACTTCCTTATCACGCTGCCATTCCCCCTCCACAGTCACACCTAAATCATTTATATATACCATAAACAATAAGGGGCACAGCACTGATCCCTGTGTTAAATCAGTGGACACCGTTCTCCAGTCACACAAACAGCCTTCTACCACCAATCTTTTTTTGGCAAAACTTTCTCTAACACTGATCTGAACACACTGGTCTATAGTTCCCTCTTCTATCTCCACAACCCTTTCCATAAAGGGTCCTCTCCAGTCCTCGGGCACCTAACCTGTGACCAGATTCTATTTAAACATTTTTATCAGGGCCTTTCATCCCTTGTCTCCAACAGCAGCCTGAGATGTAACTGATCTAGACCTGGGGATTGGTCCAGTTTTAGACCCGCCAAAACCATCAATCCCTGCTCACATCTTACATCAATCTGTTCAAGAGCCTGCCAGTCAATCTTCTTGAAATCTGTTCCTGCCACCTCCTTTAACCAAGTAAAAAGATGTGAAGTTCTCATATAACAATCAATCAGCGTTCTCCAGTTTCACACACAGATTCCCGCCCTGATCCCAGACCAAGTCTCCTCAGCAGACCATTGTGCCATCTGAGAGATTAATCTGGATAATGCGCATTCAGTATATGTGATCAGTATATTTTCCTTAGATCAAGACATCAAAATTGTACAGGTACAGTCCAGGTATAATTTCACCATCTCTCTATGTTACTAGTGCAGAAAGTCTTTATTTCTAGTAGGAGCAAATCACTGCAGAAGCTGAATCTGTACTAAACCAACACATGCTAGAGATCACAGTGAGTCAGACAGCACTGTAAAGAGAGAGCAAGCTGACACTTTGAGTCTCGTTGATTCTCCATCGTCTGTATTTGGATTCCCTTTAAATGAACGCGTTTAACGGGGCACAGCACTGAAACCTGTGGCACACCAGCGTACACTGGTCAGCAGTCAAACAAATAACCTTCTACCACCACCTATGTTCTCCAATAGTTTCTCAAATGCTTAGCTTCCCCATTTGCATATGATCCTACCAATACACTTTGCTTTAATGTTTTCTGATAACTTACTGTGTGTGCTGATTAAACCTCCTCCTGAATATCTGACTGTACCACATTCACTGATTCGCCATTGTTTATATCTACAAGAGATATCTTCAAAAAAATTGTAATTTATAACCTCCCTTTCATAAATGCAGAACAACTCTCTTGAAATTTGCTATTGCTTACTCAGTGTCCAATAGGTTGCAACAGTTTCCCTGCTGTTGATGACAACTAACTGGCCTGTAGTCCTCCACACTCCCACTTCTTCCCTTCGTAAATCATTAGAATGCATTTATAACCTTCCGAAGTGAATACAGAGAAATACAGTGGCCCCTATTGCAATCAATATGTATATTGCTCTTTTCACTGAAATTTAAGTTGGAATTATATCTGGTCTGTCAGACTTATCAATACTCATCCCAGCTCTGTTTCCAAATACTACCTTGTAACTGTATATGAATGGTTTTAGTCTTTAGTTACAATGGACCCATGGTTACTTGATATTTTTGGGGGATTTTCTGGATCTTCCTCTTTGAAGACAGGCGCAATGTCACTGTTTCATCTCCTTGTCATTTTTCTGTTCTCGTCAATAAATTCTCGTATCCATTCGCTGTGCCACATATGATCTTGGTTTCATTTTCCTTTCAAGTATCAACAGACACTTTTCGCCAGTATTTACAAATAACAAAGAAAATCACAGCACAGGAACAGACCCTTCAGCCCTCCAAGCCTGTGTCAATCCAGATCCTCTATCTATACCTGTCGCCTATATTCTAAGGTTCTGTATCTCTCTGCTCCCTGCCCATTCATGTATCTGTCCGGATAAATATTAAATGATGCTTTAGTCCCTGCCTCTACCACCTCCGCTGGCAATGCATTCCAGAACCCAGAACCATCTGCGCAAAGAACTTTTTGAGCATATCTCCAGTAAACCTTTCCCCTTTCATAATGAATTCTTGACCCCTAGTAACTGACTCCCCCAATCTGGGAAAAAAGCTTCTTGCTATTCACCCTGTTTACCCCTCTCATGATTTTGTAGACCTCAGTCAAGACCTCCCTGAACTTCCGTCTTTCTAATGAAAATAATCCCATTCTACCAAACCTCTCTTCATATTTGGTTCGCTCCATACTAGGCAACAACGTGGAGGAAATCCTTTGCACTCTTTTCAAAGCATCCAGATCCTTTCAGGAATGTGGCAACCAGAACTGTTCGCAGTATTCTGAATGTGGCCGAACCAAAGTCCTATACAACTGTAATATGGCCTGCCTACTCTTGTACGCAATAGATTCCAAAAAATTCCCTCCTGTGGATGATGAGTTAACTGGTCTGTAGTTCTCCACTCCTTAAATTGTTAGAATTCAGAAGGAAAGTATGCTGTGTGCCTTCTTGGTCATTCTGTCGACCAGGAGAAAGTGAGGAATGCTGATGCTGAAGATCAGAGCTGAAAAATGTGTTGCTGGAAAAGCGCAACAGGTCAGGCAGCATTCTATCGACCTGCCACTTTCAGCGAACAATGGACCTGAACACCTAGATCTCTCTGTCCATCAATTTTCACCAGGGATTTTTCCAGTTACCGTATAATTCGTTCTCGAATTGGATCTTCCAAAATGCATCACATCACATCTGCCCATTCTCCACCCAACTGTCCAATCTATCTACATTCAGCTTTGCTCGCTGAAAGTCCCCTCATATTTCTGCTACTCTACTAATCTTAGTGTCACCTGCAAACTTGCTAATCAGACCACCTATACCTTCCTTCAGATCATGTAAGTATATCACAACAAACAGTGGTCCCAGCACGGATCCCTGTGAAACACCACACAGAACAGTTATCCATTTTGAGAAACTCGCTTCCATTACTACTCTCTGTCTCCTGTTGCCCAGACATTTCTATAATCCATCTAGCTTGTACACCCTGGACCCCTGCGACCTCACCTTCTCCATCAGTCTATCTCATCTAACGCCTTACTGAAGTTCAAGTATATGACAACTCCAGCCTTTTCTCCACTATCAACTTTGTCATTCCTCAAAGAATTCTATTACGTTTGCTAAGATGTGACCTTCCCTGCACAAACCATGGAAGGTCTTGTGTGGAGTCCGAATTGTTTTACCCTGGAGACATACTGGTTTTATTTCCAAAGCAGGACTTTATAAAATGCCACAATGATTGGCAAAACAAATTAAATGTTGTTTTGAACAAAATACAATCTATCCACAAATATAAATCTGTAAACGCAAATTAGCCTCCCAGATTTATGTGTGTGTGTGTGTGTGTGTGTGTTGGGGGGAGGGGGGGCGGGTGGCGTGCGAGTGAGAGAGAGAGGATGTGTATGTTTGTGTCCGTGTGTGTGAGAAAGAGGGTGTGTGGATGTATGTTTAAGGATGAGAGTGACAGCATGTGCTCACGTTAAGACACAGACAGTTTCTTCTGATCCCTTCCCCCACGCACCCCCAGTCCATGGTTTCAGAGCTTCCACACTCTGCAACCTCTGCTCCAATTGTTGTTCATGTTACAGACCCAGATTCTGTAACTACAGACCACATGCTCCATCCAGAGTTGGGTCACCAAATCCTCTGGTCTCCCTGAATGTCTGAGGCATTTCACAGAACAACCTACAGCAAACAATCCCCAGCCCCTCCACTAACTTTTCAATAACAGGAGAAAAACAGACTTCCCTCCACTAAAAGTGTGATATCTACTCCTTTATAATTATACTTCAGGTTCCTCCTCGTGTTTCAGACCACGTGATCAGCTGAGAGGGGCAAACACAGGCTTTCAGTGGACACGCACAGACCAAGTTTCAAAGACATGAATCAAATATGATGAAACTCCCTGTCCAACATGGAGCACAACTTGGGACACACCAGCAAGTGAACGACAGCCCAGCCCACACACCGCTGTCCACCATGGAGCACGATATTGGACATACCGGGAACGGAACAGCTGCCGTATACACACACACACACACACACACACACCTGTTCATGAAGCACCTCAAGGGAAACACCAGGAAGTGAACAACAGACCTGTACACACTCCCCTGTCCAAGGAGTAACAAATGGGGCACAGTGGAAAGTGAACAATAGCCTGACACACACCATGACATTGTTTCTGGACTTCTGAATGCCAGTATTCGATACAATACACAACCAAAAACCAAGGTCAGGGAAAGATAAAGATGGACAGAGACATTCACATTAAAGATAGAAACGGACAATTAGGACAGAAACTGAGCATGATGTTGAAATATGAGAATAAAAACAAGGGAGTGGGTATATCTAGAGCAGTGAGACCTTGGCGGCTCAGGTCACAAGAATGAAAACATTGAATAAAGGCATTGCCAGATCAGCTGACAAAATTTGCTCGAAGAAACCCAGGGTAGAAAGTGCGTGAGTGTCGTCTGGTTTGTGACAGGAAACCAGGGGGCTGAATGATTGGAAGTTCCTGCAACGTGAAGCTCAGGAGACAGTCAGATCATACCCGAACTTATTAAATGGTAGAGCACATTTGAAGGGTTCAATGGACTCATTCTGGATTTTAATTGCATATTATTTTTTAAAAACACACTGTTCCTTCACCTAATGTTTTACACACTGGGGCACTGCCATTTTCCTGAAACTGGGAATTATTTGGAATATTATCTGGAACATTCCATAATCAGCATTATCCGGAGCATTCTACAATCTGTCGGGATATTAAAAAGGCAAGAGACACAGCGGGAGAGAGGGGGCACTGCATGCAGGAGTGAGAGTGGTGGAGCATGAGCCTTGTTCGGGTGTCGGTGCTGGAACAGACATACATTGAGTTTGAGAGACCAGAGAGCATACGATGACCCTTATCCTCGCACAGTGGGGAATGTTATCGATGTTTGTCCTGTATTGCTGGACATTGCTACAGATCGCAGATACTGCACTGAGCTGGGTAGTGAGCTCAGATCATGCTCGGTGGGTCTGTTGGTGTGGCCCACACTGGGAAGAGATGTACTAACTCTTCCACTAGGATATCTGTGACCCTGTTGACAGACCGTGGTGTAATTGACCCTTATCTGCTATCCTCTTGGTAAACTGTACATGGCAGCTCTAACCTCAGGAATGCTCAATCGAGTGCCCATTATCCTTTTGAAGATGGTACCAGTGCCAGGGAAAATAGAATATCCAGGGGCATCCGGACGATGGTGGGTACCTCCAGCCAAGATAGGTGGGAGAATCGGTCTATCATTGAATGAGAGGAAAACCATGGGGTAGGGTGGGTAGTTAATGACGTGCGTTCGATGAGATAGCACCAGGAAAAAGGCTCGGCCTCGATGCAGACAATCCCCCTGTCACTCAATGAAAATCACTCAAAGATATATTATTGTTAGATTCAGACGGATGAGTTGAAGACTCTGCTGACCACATTCACAGTTACAGAGCTGCAGAACAAATCCTCATCAAAATCTCTCCATCATCTGAACTCACACCTATATTCTGTTCACCATCATTCCTGGTAATACTGGCTTATTTTGCCGGATGCTATCGAAATGTCTATATGTCAGCATTCTGAAACCTGTGAACACATCCTTCCATTACATTGTTGCTCAATCTCACCCTCTCTGTCTATACCCAAAACCACTTTCATTTACAGTTATGCACGGAGAGAGGCCCTTCAGCCAAAACGGGTCCATACCAACAAACATGTCTGTCCACATTAACCCCATTTCCATGCACTTGGCTCATATCCTTCTCTGCCTTTCCAATTCATATATTGTTCGAACAAAGTGCAGTGAGGTTTTGTGACATCAAGAAAGACCTCAGGAAAGATCTCGCTGAATCTACCATTCATCTTTACCCAGCTATCAAATTACACAGAAACAATTTGACTGGAGGTTATAAACAAAACGTACAAGCAAATACTTGTGGGAGATGTGCATGGAAGTGAATACTGCAGGGAAAGATGTGTACGCTCAAAACAGGAAATTAGACATACAAGCGTTTGCAGGCAAAACTCAACGGGTCTGGTACCATTTGAAGGAAGAAAGTCGACAGTTTGGCCCTCGAATATCACAGCAAGTCAGGGCGCATCCAAGGAGCAGGAGAGTCTATGTTTCGGTCATACGCCCTTCATCAGGAATTCAATTCAGAATTAATTTTTTCCTAATCCACTGTAGGAAGAGAGTGAGTCAACATTTTTAATTTGGGGATTCTTCATCAGAACAGCTTCTGTTTTCGATCTGAAGTATATGCAGCTCTTTGTTTTATATTAGATAATCAATTATCTTGCATGCTGCAGTATTAATAGACAACTTGATCTGGGAAGAAGGGGAAAGGGTGAGGGCAGAGAGCAGGCAATGTGTCAGTCACAGCTTAAGGCACTGTCATTCCGAATGTGAATCCTGGGGTGAAGGGAAAAGAGTGCTTTTCGGAAGCACTGCACTGGAATTCCACATCTTTTGCACAGATGTGACAGATCCAGAGTCACCCTTTGGGTGATTCCTTTACGGTGTTTGCACCTTCTCCCAGTGCGTGCGTGAGTTTCCTCTGGGTGTTTCGTTTTCCTCTCACAGCCAAAAATGTCCAGATTAGATTCAGTGACCTCACTAAATTGTTCTGCAGTAACCAGGGATGTGCAGGTTCATTGGATTATCTATAGGAAATGTAGAGTTATCGTGGTAATGTTTGGGTTTGTTGTTCGGGATGTTATCTGGAGGATCAGTGTGGACTCGGTGGGCCAAATGGCCTGGTTCCACACCGCAGGGCTTCTATAATTTCTATGTATCTGTCTGTGTTTGGAAACCCTGCCCAGGATCATAGCTTTAAGTGATGACATAATTTGCCTCAACAAAATGTTACACATTTCGTTGGTCTAACATGAACTCCATCAGCCACTCTTCCGCCCTGTAGCGTATATAATCAGCATCCCGTTTTACTCTGAGTAAACCATCTTCACCCTCCACTACCTCACCAATTTTGGTGTTATCTGCAAACTCACTAACCATTCCTATTGTATTCACATCCATATCATTTATATAAAATGACAAAATCCATTCGATTCTTGTGGTACACCGCTGGTCACAGGCCTCCAGTCCAAAAAAATATAACAGTTCACAAACTTTTCCTTCGTCTATTACCTACGAGCCAATTACCCCCGACTCTTCCTGCATTCCATGTGATCTCACCATGCTAACCAGCTTACCATGTGGAACCTTTTTGAATGCCTTACTAAAGTCTATATTCTATTCCACCGTTCTATTTCTGTGCCTTTGTCAATCTTATTCGTCATTTCTTCAAAACGCTAAATCAAATTAGTGGGACGTGATTTCCACACACAAAGTCATGTTGAATATCGCTAATCGGAATTTACATTTCTAAACACAAGTAAATGCTGTCCCTCAGAATCCCCTCCAACAACTTACCGACCAATGACATCAGTCCCTCTTGTCTACAGTTTCCTGACTTTTCCTTACCAACTGTTCTTATACAATGACACAACCTTACCTGTGACTGCCCATGATACAAATATCTCAGCCAGAGACTGAACAATTACTTCCTTAGCTTCCCAACAGATTTGGGCTGCATCTGGTTAGTTCATGGATCATAGAACAGTGCAGCACAGTACAGGGACTTGAGCTGTTGATGTTGTGCC